>NC_082706.1:204599634-204931099 GCF_030144855.1 Hypanus sabinus | reverse complement strand
TGTGGACAGGAGAGTGGGCTCTAGACCCCAGTGTGTGGACAGGAGAGTGGGGTCTGGAACCCCAGTGTGTGGACAGGAGAGTGGGATCTAGACCCCAGTGTGTGGTCAATAGAGTGGGCTCTAGACCCCAGTGTGTGGACAGGAGGGTGAGGTCTGGAACACCAGTGTGTGGCCAGGAGAGTGGGCTCTAGACCCCAGCATGTGGACAGGAGAGTGGGCTCTAGACCCCAGTGTGTGGACAGGAGATGGGGATCTAGAACCCGGTGTGTGGACAGCAGAATGGGCTCTAGACCCCAGTGTGTGGACAGGAGAGTGGGGTCTGGAACACCAGTGTGTGGACAGGAGAGTGGGATCTAGAGCACAGTGTGTGGACAGGAGAGTGAGGTCTGGAACCCCAGTGTGTGGACAGGAGAGTGGGCTCTAGACCCCAGTGTGTGGACATGAGGGTGAGGTCTGGAACACCAGTGCGTGGACAGGAGAGTGGGATCTAGAACCCCAGTGTGTGGACAGGAGAGTGGAGTCTGGAACCCCAGTGTGTGGACAGGAGAGTGGGATCTAGACCCGAGTGTGTGGTCAGGAGAGTGTGCTCTAGACCCCAGCATGTGGACAGGAGAGTGGGCTCTAGACCCCAGTGTGTGGACAGGAAGGTGAGGTCTGGAACACCAGTGTATGGACAGGAGAATGGGCTCTAGACCCCAGTGTGTGGACAGGAGAGTGGGATCTAGAACCCGGTGTGTGGACAGGAGAGTGGGATCTAGAACCCCAGTGTGTGGACAGGAGAGTGGGCTCTAGACCCTAGTGTGTGGACAGTAGAGTGGGCTCTAGACCCCAGTGCGTGGACAGGAGAGTGGGATCTAGAACCCCAGTGTGTGGAAAGGAGAGTGGAGTCTGGAACACCAGTGTGTGGACAGGAGAGTGGGATCTAGACCCGAGTGTGTGGTCAGGAGAGTGGGCTCTAGACCCCAGTGTGTGGACAGGAGGGTGAGGTCTGGAACACCAGTGCGTGGCCAGGAGAGTGTGCTCTAGACCCCAGCATGTGGACAGGAGAGTGGGCTCTAGACCCCAGTGTGTGGACAGGAAGGTGAGGTCTGGAACACCAGTGTGTGGACAGGAGAATGGGCCCTAGACCCCAGTGTGTGGACAGGAGAGTGGGATCTAGAACCCGGTGTGTTGACAGGAGAGTGGGATCTAGAACCCCAGTGTGTGGACAGGAGAGTGGGCTCTAGACCCCAGTGTGTGGACAGGAGAGTGGGCTCTAGACCCCAGCATGTGGACAGGAGAGTGGGCTCTAGACCCCAGTGTGTGGACAGGAAGGTGAGGTCTGGAACACCAGTGTGTGGACAGGAGAGTGGGCTCTAGACCCCAGTGTGTGGGCTGGAGAGTGGGATCTAGAACCCGGTGAGTGGACAGGAGAGTGGGATCTAGAACCCCAGGGTGTGGACAGGAGAGTGGGCTCTAGACCCCAGTGTGTCGACAGGAGAGTGGGCTCTAGACCCCAGTGTGTGGACAGGAGAGTGGGATCTAGACCCCAGTGTGTGGACAGGAGAGTGGGCTCTAGTCCCCAGTGTGTGGAGAGGAGAGTGGAGTCTGGAACCCCAGTGTGTTGTCAGGAGGGTGAGGTCTGGAACACCAGTGTGTGGACAGGAGAGTGAGCTCTAGACCCCAGAGTGTGGACAGGAGAGTGGGGTCTGGAACACCAGAGATGTGGACAGGAGAGTGGGATCTAGAACACCAGTGTGCGGATAGGAGAGTGGGCTCTAGACCCCAGTGTTTGGACAGGAGAGTGGGCTCTAGAACCCAGTGTTTGGACAGGAGAGCGGGGTCTGGAACAACAATGTGTGGAAAGGAGAGTGGGGTCTGGAACACCAGTGTGTGAACAGGAGAGTGGGATCTAGAACCCCAGTGTGTGGACAGGAGAGTGGGCTCTAGACCCTAGTGTGTGGACAGGAGAGTGGGGTCTGGAACACCAGTGTGTGGACAGGAGAGTGGGATCTAGAACCGCAGTGTGTGGACAGGAGAGTGGGCTCTAGACCCCAGTGTGTGGACAGGAGAGTGGGGTATGGAACCCCAGTGTGTGGACAGGAGAGTGGGATCTAGACCCCAGTGTGTGGTCAATAGAGTGGGCTCTAGACCCCAGTGTGTGGACAGGAGGGTGAGGTCTGGAACACCAGTGCGTGGCCAGGAGAGTGGGCTCTACAGCCCAGCATGTGGACAGGAGAGTGGGCTCTAGACCCCAGTGTGTGGACAGGAGAGTGGGATCTAGAACCCGGTGTGTGGACAGGAGAATGGGCTCTAGACCCCAGTGTGTGGACAGGAGAGTGGGGTCTGGAACACCAGTGTGTGGACAGGAGAGTGGGATCTAGAGCACAGTGTGTGGACAGGAGAGTGAGGTCTGGAACCCCAGTGTGTGGACAGGAGAGTGGGCTCTAGACCCCAGTGTGTGGACATGAGGGTGAGGTCTGGAACACCAGTGCGTGGACAGGAGAGTGGGATCTAAAACCCCAGTGTGTGGACAGGAGAGTGGAGTCTGGAACCCCAGTGTGTGGACAGGAGAGTGGGATCTAGACCCGAGTGTGTGGTCAGGAGAGTGTGCTCTAGACCCCAGCATGTGGACAGGAGAGTGCGCTCTAGACCCCAGTGTGTGGACAGGAAGGTGAGGTCTGGAACACCAGTGTGTGGACAGGAGAATGGGCTCTAGACCCCAGTGTGTGGACAGGAGAGTGGGATCTAGAACCCGGTGTGTGGACAGGAGAGTGGGATCTAGAACCCCAGTGTGTGGACAGGAGAGTGGGATCTAGAACCCCAGTGTGTGGAAAGGAGAGTGGAGTCTGGAACACCAGTGTGTGGACAGGAGAGTGGGATCTAGACCCGAGTGTGTGGTCAGGAGAGTGGGCTCTAGACCCCAGTGTGTGGACAGGAGGGTGAGGTCTGGAACACCAGTGCGTGGCCAGGAGAGTGTGCTCTAGACCCCAGCATGTGGACAGGAGAGTGGGCTCTAGACCCCAGTGTGTGGACAGGAAGGTGAGGTCTGGAACACCAGTGTGTGGACAGGAGAATGGGCCCTAGACCCCAGTGTGTGGACAGGAGAGTGGGATCTAGAACCCGGTGTGTTGACAGGAGAGTGGGATCTAGAACCCCAGTGTGTGGACAGGAGAGTGGGCTCTAGACCCTAGTGTGTGGACAGTAGAGTGGGCTCTAGACCCCAGTGTGTGGACAGGAGAGTGGGCTCTAGACCCCAGCATGTGGACAGGAGAGTGGGCTCTAGACCCCAGTGTGTGGACAGGAAGGTGAGGTCTGGAACACCAGTGTGTGGACAGGAGAGTGGGCTCTAGACCCCAGTGTGTGGGCTGGAGAGTGGGATCTAGAACCCGGTGTGTGGACAGGAGAGTGGGATCTAGAACCCCAGGGTGTGGACAGGAGAGTGGGCTCTAGACCCCAGTGTGTCGACAGGAGAGTGGGCTCTAGACCCCAGTGTGTGGACAGGAGAGTGGGATCTAGACCCCAGTGTGTGGACAGGAGAGTGAGGTCTGGAAACCCAGTGTGTGGACAGGAGGGTGAGGTCTGGAACACCAGTTCGTGGACAGGAGAGTGGGATCTAGAACCCCAGTGTGTGGACAGGAGAGTGGGCTCTAGTCCCCAGTGTGTGGAGAGGAGAGTGGAGTCTGGAACCCCAGTGTGTTGTCAGGAGGGTGAGGTCTGGAACACCAGTGTGTGGACAGGAGAGTGAGCTCTAGACCCCAGAGTGTGGACAGGAGAGTGGGGTCTGGAACACCAGAGATGTGGACAGGAGAGTGTGCTCTAGACCCCAGCATGTTGACAGGAGAGTGGGCTCTAGACCCCAGTGTGTGGACAGGAAGGTGAGGTCTGGAACACCAGTGTGTGGACAGGAGAATGGGCCCTAGACCCCAGTGTGTGGACAGGAGAGTGGGATCTAGAACCCGGTGTGTTGACAGGAGAGTGGGATCTAGAACCCCAGTGTGTGGATAGGAGAGTGGGCTCTAGACCCTAGTGTGTGGACAGTAGAGTGGGCTCTAGACCCCAGTGTGTGGACAGGAGAGTGGGCTCTAGACCCCAGCATGTGGACAGGAGAGTGGGCTCTAGACCCCAGGGTGTGGACAGGAAGGTGAGGTCTGGAACACCAGTGTGTGGACAGGAGAGTGGGCTCTAGACCCCAGTGTGTGGGCTGGAGAGTGGGATCTAGAACCCGGTGTGTGGACAGGAGAGTGGGATCTAGAACCCCAGGGTGTGGACAGGAGAGTGGGCTCTAGACCCCAGTGTGTCGACAGGAGAGTGGGCTCTAGACCCCAGTGTGTGGACAGGAGAGTGGGATCTAGACCCCAGTGTGTGGACAGGAGAGTGAGGTCTGGAAACCCAGTGTGTGGACAGGAGGGTGAGGTCTGGAACACCAGTTCGTGGACAGGAGAGTGGGATCTAGAACCCCAGTGTGTGGACAGGAGAGTGGGCTCTAGTCCCCAGTGTGTGGAGAGGAGAGTGGAGTCTGGAACCCCAGTGTGTTGTCAGGAGGGTGAGGTCTGGAACACCAGTGTGTGGACAGGAGAGTGAGCTCTAGACCCCAGAGTGTGGACAGGAGAGTGGGGTCTGGAACACCAGAGATGTGGACAGGAGAGTGGGATCTAGAACACCAGTGTGCGGATAGCAGAGTGGGCTCTAGACCCCAGTGTTTGGACAGGAGAGTGGGCTCTAGAACCCAGTGTTTGGACAGGAGAGCGGGGTCTGGAACAACAATGTGTGGAAAGGAGAGTGGGGTCTGGAACACCAGTGTGTGAACAGGAGAGTGGGATCTAGAACCCCAGTGTGTGGACAGGAGAGTGGGCTCTAGACCCTAGTGTGTGGACAGGAGAGT
Organism: Hypanus sabinus; assembly: GCF_030144855.1. NCBI lineage: Eukaryota > Metazoa > Chordata > Chondrichthyes > Myliobatiformes > Dasyatidae > Hypanus > Hypanus sabinus. The sequence goes on along the minus strand of NC_082706.1, from coordinate 204,926,235 downwards.
GGGGTCTGGAACACCAGTGTGTGGACAGGAGAGTGGGATCTAGAACCGCAGTGTGTGGACAGGAGAGTGGGCTCTAGACCCCAGTGTGTGGACAGGAGAGTGGGGTCTGGAACCCCAGTGTGTGGACAGGAGAGTGGGATCTAGACCCCAGTGTGTGGTCAATAGAGTGGGCTCTAGACCCCAGTGTGTGGACAGGAGGGTGAGTTCTGGAACACCAGTGCGTGGCCAGGAGAGTGGGCTCTACAGCCCAGCATGTGGACAGGAGAGTGGGCTCTAGACCCCAGTGTGTGGACAGGAGAGTGGGATCTAGAACCCGGTGTGTGGACAGGAGAATGGGCTCTAGACCCCAGTGTGTGGACAGGAGAGTGGGGTCTGGAACACCAGTGTGTGGACAGGAGAGTGGGATCTAGAGCACAGTGTGTGGACAGGAGAGTGTCTGGAACCCCAGTGTGTGGACAGGAGAGTGGGCTCTAGACCCCAGTGTGTGGACATGAGGGTGAGGTCTGGAACACCAGTGCGTGGACAGGAGAGTGGGATCTAGAACCCCAGTGTGTGGACAGGAGAGTGGAGTCTGGAACCCCAGTGTGTGGACAGGAGAGTGGTATCTAGACCCGAGTGTGTGGTCAGGAGAGTGTGCTCTAGACCCCAGCATGTGGACAGGAGAGAGGGCTCTAGACCCCAGTGTGTGGACAGGAAGGTGAGGTCTGGAACCCCAGTGTGTGGACAGGAGAGTGGGATTTAGAACCCGGTGTGTGGACAGGAGAGTGGGATCTAGAACCCCAGTGTGTGGACAGGAGAGTGGGCTCTAGACCCTAGTGTGTGGACAGTAGAGTGGGCTCTAGACCCCAGTGCGTGGACAGGAGAGTGGGATCTAGAACCCCAGTGTGTGGAAAGGAGAGTGGAGTCTGGAACACCAGTGTGTGGACAGGAGAGTGGGATCTAGACCCGAGTGTGTGGTCAGGAGAGTGGGCTCTAGACCCCAGTGTGTGGACAGGAGGGTGAGGTCTGGAAAACCAGTGCGTGGCCAGGAGAGTGTGCTCTAGACCCCAGCATGTGGACAGGAGAGTGGGCTCTAGACCCCAGTGTGTGGACAGGAAGGTGAGGTCTGGAACACCAGTGTGTGGACAGGAGAATGGGCCCTAGACCCCAGTGTGTGGACAGGAGAGTGGGATCTAGAACCCGGTGTGTTGACAGGAGAGTGGGATCTAGAACCCCAGTGTGTGGACAGGAGAGTGGGCTCTAGACCCTAGTGTGTGGACAGTAGAGTGGGCTCTAGACCCCAGTGTGTGGACAGGAGAGTGGGCTCTAGACCCCAGCATGTGGACAGGAGAGTGGGCTCTAGACCCCAGTGTGTGGACAGGAAGGTGAGGTCTGGAACACCAGTGTGTGGACAGGAGAGTGGGCTCTAGACCCCAGTGTGTGGGCTGGAGAGTGGGATCTAGAACCCGGTGTGTGGACAGGAGAGTGGGATCTAGAACCCCAGGGTGTGGACAGGAGAGTGGGCTCTAGACCCCAGTGTGTCGACAGGAGAGTGGGCTCTAGACCCCAGTGTGTGGACAGGAGAGTGGGATCTAGACCCCAGTGTGTGGACAGGAGAGTGAGGTCTGGAAACCCAGTGTGTGGACAGGAGGGTGAGGTCTGGAACACCAGTTCGTGGACAGGAGAGTGGGATCTAGAACCCCAGTGTGTGGACAGGAGAGTGGGCTCTAGTCCCCAGTGTGTGGAGAGGAGAGTGGAGTCTGGAACACCAGTGTGTGGACAGGAGAGTGAGCTCTAGACCCCAGAGTGTGGACAGGAGAGTGGGGTCTGGAACACCAGAGATGTGGACAGGAGAGTGGGATCTAGAACACCAGTGTGCGGATAGGAGAGTGGGCTCTAGACCCCAGTGTTTGGACAGGAGAGTGGGCTCTAGAACCCAGTGTTTGGACAGGAGAGCGGGGACTGGAACAACAATGTGTGGAAAGGAGAGTGGGGTCTGGAACACCAGTGTGTGAACAGGAGAGTGGGATCTAGAACCCCAGTGTGTGGACAGGAGAGTGGGCTCTAGACCCCAGCATGTGGACAGGAGAGTGGGCTCTAGACCCCAGTGTGTGGACAGGAAGGTGAGGTCTGGAACACCAGTGTGTGGACAGGAGAGTGGGCTCTAGACCCCAGTGTGTGGGCTGGAGAGTGGGATCTAGAACCCGGTGTGTGGACAGGAGAGTGGGATTTAGAACCCCAGGGTGTGGACAGGAGAGTGGGCTCTAGACCCCAGTGTGTCGACAGGAGAGTGGGCTCTAGACCCCAGTGTGTGGACAGGAGAGTGGGATCTAGACCCCAGTGTGTGGACAGGAGAGTGAGGTCTGGAAACCCAGTGTGTGGACAGGAGGGTGAGGTCTGGAACACCAGTTCGTGGACAGGAGAGTGGGATCTAGAACCCCAGTGTGTGGACAGGAGAGTGGGCTCTAGTCCCCAGTGTGTGGAGAGGAGAGTGGAGTCTGGAACACCAGTGTGTGGACAGGAGAGTGAGCTCTAGACCCCAGAGTGTGGACAGGAGAGTGGGGTCTGGAACACCAGAGATGTGGACAGGAGAGTGGGATCTAGAACACCAGTGTGCGGATAGGAGAGTGGGCTCTAGACCCCAGTGTTTGGACAGGAGAGTGGGCTCTAGAACCCAGTGTTTGGACAGGAGAGCGGGGACTGGAACAACAATGTGTGGAAAGGAGAGTGGGGTCTGGAACACCAGTGTGTGAACAGGAGAGTGGGATCTAGAACCCCAGTGTGTGGACAGGAGAGTGGGCTCTAGACCCTAGTGTGTGGACAGGAGAGTGGGGTCTGGAACACCAGTGTGTGGACAGGAGAGTGGGATCTAGAACCGCAGTGTGTGGACAGGAGTGTGGGCTCTAGACCCCAGTGTGTGGACAGGAGAGTGGGGTCTGGAACCCCAGTGTGTGGACAGGAGAGTGGGCTCTAGACCCCAGTGTGTGGACAGGAGGGTGAGGTCTGGAACACCAGTGCGTGGCCAGGAGAGTGGGCTCTAGAGCCCAGCATGTGGACAGGAGAGTGGGCTCTAGACCCCAGTGTGTGGACAGGAGAGTGGGATCTAGAACCCGGTGTGTGGACAGGAGAATGGGCTCTAGACCCCAGTGTGTGGACAGGAGAGTGGGGTCTGGAACACCAGTGTGTGGACAGGAGAGTGGGATCTAGAGCACAGTGTGTGGACAGGAGAGTGAGGTCTGGAACCCCAGTGTGTGGACAGGGGAGTGGGCTCTAGACCCCAGTGTGTGGACATGAGGGTGAGGTCTGGAACACCAGTGCGTGGACAGGAGAGTGGGATCTAGAACCCCAGCATGTGCTCAGGAGAGTGGGCTCTAGACCCCAGTGTGTGTACAGGAGAGTGGAGTCTGGAACCCCAGTGTGTGGACAGGAGAGTGGGATCTAGACCCGAGTGTGTGGTCAGGAGAGTGGGCTCTAGACCCCAGTGTGTGGACAGGAGGGTGAGGTCTGGAACACCAGTGCGTGGCCAGGAGAGTGTGCTCTAGACCCCAGCATGTGGACAGGAGAGTGGGCTCTAGACCCCAGTGTGTGGACAGGAAGGTGAGGTCTGGAACACCAGTGTGTGGACAGGAGAATGGGCTCTAGACCCCAGTGTGTGGACAGGAGAGTGGGATCTAGAACCCGGTGTGTGGACAGGAGAGTGGGATCTAAAACCCCAGTGTGTGGACAGGAGAGTGGGCTCTAGACCCTAGTGTGTGGACAGTAGAGTGGGCTCTAGACCCCAGTGTGTGGACAGGAGAGTGGGCTCTAGACCCCAGTGTTTGGACAGGGGAGTGGGGTCTATACCCCAGTGTGTTGTCAGGAGGGTGAGGTCTGGAACACCAGTGTGTGGACAGGAGAGTGGGCTCTAGACCCCAGAGTGTGGACGGGAGAGTGGGGTCTGGAACACCAGAGATGTGGACAGGAGAGTGGGATCTAGAGCACCAGTGTGTGGATAGGAGAGTGGGCTCTAGAACCCAGTGTTTGGACAGGAGAGTGTGGTCTGGAACACCAATGTGTGGAAAGGAGAGTGGGTCTGGAACACCAGTGTGTGAACAGGAGAGTGGGATCTAGAACCCCAGTGTGTGGACAGGAGAGTGGGCTCTAGACCCTAGTGTGTGGACTGGAGAGTGGGGTCTGGAACACCAGTGTGTGGACAGGAGAGTGGGACCTAGAACCGCAGTGTGTGGACAGGAGAGAGGGCTCTAGACCCCAGTGTGTGGACAGGAGAGTGAGGTCTGGAACCCCAGTGTGTGGACAGGAGAGTGGGCTCTAGACCCCAGTGTGTGGACAGGAGGGTGAGGTCTGGAGCACCAGTGCGTGGACAGGAGAGTGGGATCTAGTGCCCCAGTGTGTGGACAGGAGAGTGGAGTCTGGAACCCCAGTGTGTGGACAGGAGAGTGGGATCTAGACCCCAGAGTGTGGTCAGGAGAGTGAGGTCTGGAACCTCAGTGTGTGTACAGGAGAGTGGGGTCTGGAACACCAGTGTTTGGACAGGAGAGTGGGCTCTAGACCCCAGTGTGTGGACAGGAGAGTGAGGTCTGGAACCCCAGTGTGTGCACAGGAGAGTGGTGTCTGGAACCCTAGTGTGTGGACAGGAGAGTGGGGTCTGGAACACCAGTGTGTGGACAGGAGAGTGGGATCTAGACCCCAGCATGTGCTCAGGAGAGTGGGCTCTAGACCCCAGTGTGTGTACAGGAGAGTGGAGTCTGGAACACCAGTGTGCGGACAGGAGAGTGGGATCTAGACCCCTGTCTGTGGACAGGAGAGTGGGATCTAGAACCCCAGTGTGTGGACAGGAGAGTGGGCTCTAGACCTTAGTCTGTGGACAGGAGAGTGGGGTCTGGAACACCAGTGTGTGGACAGGAGAGTGGTATCTAGACCCCAGTGTGTGGTCAGGAGAGTGGGCTCTAGACCCCAGTGTGTGGACAGGAGAGTGGGGTCTGGAACACCAGTGTGTGGACAGGAGAGTGGGATCTAGAGCACAGTGTGTGGACAGGAGAGTGAGGTCTGGAACCCCAGTGTGTGGACAGGAGAGTGGGCTCTATACCCCAGTGTGTGGACATGAGGGTGAGGTCTGGAACACCAGGGCGTGGACAGGAGAGTGGGATCTAGAACCCCAGTGTGTGGACAGGAGAGTGGAGTCTGGAACCCCAGTGTGTGGACAGGAGAGTGGGATCTAGACCCGAGTGTGTGGTCAGGAGAGTGGGCTCTAGACCCCAGTGTGTGGACAGGAGGGTGAGGTCTGGAACACCAGTGCGTGGCCAGGAGAGTGTGCTCTAGACCCCAGCATGTGGAGAGGAGAGTGGGCTCTAGACCCCAGTGTGTGGACAGGAAGGTGAGGTCTGGAACACCAGTGTGTGGACAGGAGAATGGGCTCTAGACCCCAGTGTGTGGACAGGAGAGTGGGATCTAGAACCTGGTGTGTGGACAGGAGAGTGGGATCTAGAACCCCAGTGTGTGGACAGGAGAGTGGGCTCTAGACCCTAGTGTGTGGACAGTAGTGTGGGCTCTAGACCCCAGTGTGTGGACAGGAGAGTGGGGTCTGGAACCCCAGTGTGTTGTCAGGAGGGTGGGCTCTATACCCCAGTGTGTTGTCAGGAGGGTGAGGTCTGGAACACCAGTGTGTGGACAGGAGAGTGAGCTCTAGACCCCAGAGTGTGGACAGGAGAGTGGGGTCTGGAACACCAGAGATGTGGACAGGAGAGTGGGATCTAGAACACCAGTGTGTGGATAGGAGAGTGGGCTCTAGACCCCAGTGTTTGGACAGGAGAGTGGGCTCTATACCCCAGTGTGTTGTCAGGAGGGTGAGGTCTGGAACACCAGTGTGTGGACAGGAGAGTGGGCTCTAGACCCCAGAGTGTGGACAGGAGAGTGGGGTCTGGAACACCAGAGATGTGGACAGGAGAGTGGGATCTAGAACACCAGTGTGTGGATAGGAGAGTGGGATCTAGACCCCAGTGTGTGGTCAATAGAGTGGGCTCTAGACCCCAGTGTGTGGACAGGAGGGTGAGGTCTGGAACACCAGTGTGTGGCCAGGAGAGTGGGCTCTAGACCCCAGCATGTGGACAGGAGAGTGGGCTCTAGACCCCAGTGTGTGGACAGGAGATGGGGATCTAGAACCCGGTGTGTGGACAGGAGAATGGGCTCTAGACCCCAGTGTGTGGACAGGAGAGTGGGGTCTGGAACACCAGTGTGTGGACAGGAGAGTGGGATCTAGAGCACAGTGTGTGGACAGGAGAGTGAGGTCTGGAACCCCAGTGTGTGGACAGGAGAGTGGGCTCTAGACCCCAGTGTGTGGACATGAGGGTGAGGTCTGGAACACCAGTGCGTGGACAGGAGAGTGGGATCTAGACCCGAGTGTGTGGTCAGGAGAGTGTGCTCTAGACCCCAGCATGTGGACAGGAGAGTGCGCTCTAGACCCCAGTGTGTGGACAGGAAGGTGAGGTCTGGAACACCAGTGTGTGGACAGGAGAATGGGCTCTAGACCCCAGTGTGTGGACAGGAGAGTGGGATCTAGAACCCGGTGTGTGGACAGGAGAGTGGGATCTAGAACCCCAGTGTGTGGACAGGAGAGTGGGCTCTAGACCCTAGTGTGTGGACAGTAGAGTGGGCTCTAGACCCCAGTGCGTGGACAGGAGAGTGGGATCTAGAACCCCAGTGTGTGGAAAGGAGAGTGGAGTCTGGAACACCAGTGTGTGGACAGGAGAGTGGGATCTAGACCCGAGTGTGTGGTCAGGAGAGTGGGCTCTAGACCCCAGTGTGTGGACAGGAGGGTGAGGTCTGGAACACCAGTGCGTGGCCAGGAGAGTGGGCTCTACAGCCCAGCATGTGGACAGGAGAGTGGGCTCTAGACCCCAGTGTGTGGACAGGAGAGTGGGATCTAGAACCCGGTGTGTGGACAGGAGAATGGGCTCTAGACCCCAGAGTGTGGACAGGAGAGTGGGGTCTGGAACACCAGAGATGTGGACAGGAGAGTGGGATCTAGAACACCAGTGTGTGGATAGGAGAGTGGGCTCTAGAACCCAGTGTTTGGACAGGAGAGCGGGGTCTGGAACACCAATGTGTGGAAAGGAGAGTGGGGTCTGGAACACCAGTGTGTGAACAGGAGAGTGGGATCTAGAACCCCAGTGTGCGGACAGGAGAGTGGGCTCTAGACCCTAGTGTTTGGACAGGAGAGTGGGGTCTGGAACACCAGTGTGTGGACAGGAGAGTGGGATCTAGAACCGCAGTGTGTGGACAGGAGAGTGGGCTCTAGACCCCAGTGTGTGGACAGGAGAGTGGGGTCTGGAACCCCAGTGTGTGGACAGGAGAGTGGGATCTAGACCCCAGTGTGTGGTCAATAGAGTGGGCTCTAGACCCCAGTGTGTGGACAGGAGGGTGAGGTCTGGAACACCAGTGTGTGGCCAGGAGAGTGGGCTCTAGACCCCAGCATGTGGACAGGAGAGTGGGCTCTAGACCCCAGTGTGTGGACAGGAGATGGGGATCTAGAACCCGGTGTGTGGACAGGAGAATGGGCTCTAGACCCCAGTGTGTGGACAGGAGAGTGGGGTCTGGAACACCAGTGTGTGGACAGGAGAGTGGGATCTAGAGCACAGTGTGTGGACAGGAGAGTGAGGTCTGGAACCCCAGTGTGTGGACAGGAGAGTGGGCTCTAGACCCCAGTGTGTGGACATGAGGGTGAGGTCTGGAACACCAGTGCGTGGACAGGAGAGTGGGATCTAGAACCCCAGTGTGTGGACAGGAGAGTGGAGTCTGGAACCCCAGTGTGTGGACAGGAGAGTGGGATCTAGACCCGAGTGTGTGGTCAGGAGAGTGTGCTCTAGACCCCAGCATGTGGACAGGAGAGTGGGCTCTAGACCCCAGTGTGTGGACAGGAAGGTGAGGTCTGGAACACCAGTGTATGGACAGGAGAATGGGCTCTAGACCCCAGTGTGTGGACAGGAGAGTGGGATCTAGAACCCGGTGTGTGGACAGGAGAGTGGGATCTAGAACCCCAGTGTGTGGACAGGAGAGTGGGCTCTAGACCCTAGTGTGTGGACAGTAGAGTGGGCTCTAGACCCCAGTGCGTGGACAGGAGAGTGGGATCTAGAACCCCAGTGTGTGGAAAGGAGAGTGGAGTCTGGAACACCAGTGTGTGGACAGGAGAGTGGGATCTAGACCCGAGTGTGTGGTCAGGAGAGTGGGCTCTAGACCCCAGTGTGTGGACAGGAGGGTGAGGTCTGGAACACCAGTGCGTGGCCAGGAGAGTGTGCTCTAGACCCCAGCATGTGGACAGGAGAGTGGGCTCTAGACCCCAGTGTGTGGACAGGAAGGTGAGGTCTGGAACACCAGTGTGTGGACAGGAGAATGGGCCCTAGACCCCAGTGTGTGGACAGGAGAGTGGGATCTAGAACCCGGTGTGTTGACAGGAGAGTGGGATCTAGAACCCCAGTGTGTGGACAGGAGAGTGGGCTCTAGACCCCAGTGTGTGGACAGGAGAGTGGGCTCTAGACCCCAGCATGTGGACAGGAGAGTGGGCTCTAGACCCCAGTGTGTGGACAGGAAGGTGAGGTCTGGAACACCAGTGTGTGGACAGGAGAGTGGGCTCTAGACCCCAGTGTGTGGGCTGGAGAGTGGGATCTAGAACCCGGTGAGTGGACAGGAGAGTGGGATCTAGAACCCCAGGGTGTGGACAGGAGAGTGGGCTCTAGACCCCAGTGTGTCGACAGGAGAGTGGGCTCTAGACCCCAGTGTGTGGACAGGAGAGTGGGATCTAGACCCCAGTGTGTGGACAGGAGAGTGGGCTCTAGTCCCCAGTGTGTGGAGAGGAGAGTGGAGTCTGGAACCCCAGTGTGTTGTCAGGAGGGTGAGGTCTGGAACACCAGTGTGTGGACAGGAGAGTGAGCTCTAGACCCCAGAGTGTGGACAGGAGAGTGGGGTCTGGAACACCAGAGATGTGGACAGGAGAGTGGGATCTAGAACACCAGTGTGCGGATAGGAGAGTGGGCTCTAGACCCCAGTGTTTGGACAGGAGAGTGGGCTCTAGAACCCAGTGTTTGGACAGGAGAGCGGGGTCTGGAACAACAATGTGTGGAAAGGAGAGTGGGGTCTGGAACACCAGTGTGTGAACAGGAGAGTGGGATCTAGAACCCCAGTGTGTGGACAGGAGAGTGGGCTCTAGACCCTAGTGTGTGGACAGGAGAGTGGGGTCTGGAACACCAGTGTGTGGACAGGAGAGTGGGATCTAGAACCGCAGTGTGTGGACAGGAGAGTGGGCTCTAGACCCCAGTGTGTGGACAGGAGAGTGGGGTATGGAACCCCAGTGTGTGGACAGGAGAGTGGGATCTAGACCCCAGTGTGTGGTCAATAGAGTGGGCTCTAGACCCCAGTGTGTGGACAGGAGGGTGAGGTCTGGAACACCAGTGCGTGGCCAGGAGAGTGGGCTCTACAGCCCAGCATGTGGACAGGAGAGTGGGCTCTAGACCCCAGTGTGTGGACAGGAGAGTGGGATCTAGAACCCGGTGTGTGGACAGGAGAATGGGCTCTAGACCCCAGTGTGTGGACAGGAGAGTGGGGTCTGGAACACCAGTGTGTGGACAGGAGAGTGGGATCTAGAGCACAGTGTGTGGACAGGAGAGTGAGGTCTGGAACCCCAGTGTGTGGACAGGAGAGTGGGCTCTAGACCCCAGTGTGTGGACATGAGGGTGAGGTCTGGAACACCAGTGCGTGGACAGGAGAGTGGGATCTAAAACCCCAGTGTGTGGACAGGAGAGTGGAGTCTGGAACCCCAGTGTGTGGACAGGAGAGTGGGATCTAGACCCGAGTGTGTGGTCAGGAGAGTGTGCTCTAGACCCCAGCATGTGGACAGGAGAGTGCGCTCTAGACCCCAGTGTGTGGACAGGAAGGTGAGGTCTGGAACACCAGTGTGTGGACAGGAGAATGGGCTCTAGACCCCAGTGTGTGGACAGGAGAGTGGGATCTAGAACCCGGTGTGTGGACAGGAGAGTGGGATCTAGAACCCCAGTGTGTGGACAGGAGAGTGGGATCTAGAACCCCAGTGTGTGGAAAGGAGAGTGGAGTCTGGAACACCAGTGTGTGGACAGGAGAGTGGGATCTAGACCCGAGTGTGTGGTCAGGAGAGTGGGCTCTAGACCCCAGCGTGTGGACAGGAGGGTGAGGTCTGGAACACCAGTGCGTGGCCAGGAGAGTGTGCTCTAGACCCCAGCATGTGGACAGGAGAGTGGGCTCTAGACCCCAGTGTGTGGACAGGAAGGTGAGGTCTGGAACACCAGTGTGTGGACAGGAGAATGGGCCCTAGACCCCAGTGTGTGGACAGGAGAGTGGGATCTAGAACCCGGTGTGTTGACAGGAGAGTGGGATCTAGAACCCCAGTGTGTGGACAGGAGAGTGGGCTCTAGACCCTAGTGTGTGGACAGTAGAGTGGGCTCTAGACCCCAGTGTGTGGACAGGAGAGTGGGCTCTAGACCCCAGCATGTGGACAGGAGAGTGGGCTCTAGACCCCAGTGTGTGGACAGGAAGGTGAGGTCTGGAACACCAGTGTGTGGACAGGAGAGTGGGCTCTAGACCCCAGTGTGTGGGCTGGAGAGTGGGATCTAGAACCCGGTGTGTGGACAGGAGAGTGGGATCTAGAACCCCAGGGTGTGGACAGGAGAGTGGGCTCTAGACCCCAGTGTGTCGACAGGAGAGTGGGCTCTAGACCCCAGTGTGTGGACAGGAGAGTGGGATCTAGACCCCAGTGTGTGGACAGGAGAGTGAGGTCTGGAAACCCAGTGTGTGGACAGGAGGGTGAGGTCTGGAACACCAGTTCGTGGACAGGAGAGTGGGATCTAGAACCCCAGTGTGTGGACAGGAGAGTGGGCTCTAGTCCCCAGTGTGTGGAGAGGAGAGTGGAGTCTGGAACCCCAGTGTGTTGTCAGGAGGGTGAGGTCTGGAACACCAGTGTGTGGACAGGAGAGTGAGCTCTAGACCCCAGAGTGTGGACAGGAGAGTGGGGTCTGGAACACCAGAGATGTGGACAGGAGAGTGTGCTCTAGACCCCAGCATGTTGACAGGAGAGTGGGCTCTAGACCCCAGTGTGTGGACAGGAAGGTGAGGTCTGGAACACCAGTGTGTGGACAGGAGAATGGGCCCTAGACCCCAGTGTGTGGACAGGAGAGTGGGATCTAGAACCCGGTGTGTTGACAGGAGAGTGGGATCTAGAACCCCAGTGTGTGGATAGGAGAGTGGGCTCTAGACCCTAGTGTGTGGACAGTAGAGTGGGCTCTAGACCCCAGTGTGTGGACAGGAGAGTGGGCTCTAGACCCCAGCATGTGGACAGGAGAGTGGGCTCTAGACCCCAGGGTGTGGACAGGAAGGTGAGGTCTGGAACACCAGTGTGTGGACAGGAGAGTGGGCTCTAGACCCCAGTGTGTGGGCTGGAGAGTGGGATCTAGAACCCGGTGTGTGGACAGGAGAGTGGGATCTAGAACCCCAGGGTGTGGACAGGAGAGTGGGCTCTAGACCCCAGTGTGTCGACAGGAGAGTGGGCTCTAGACCCCAGTGTGTGGACAGGAGAGTGGGATCTAGACCCCAGTGTGTGGACAGGAGAGTGAGGTCTGGAAACCCAGTGTGTGGACAGGAGGGTGAGGTCTGGAACACCAGTTCATGGACAGGAGAGTGGGATCTAGAACCCCAGTGTGTGGACAGGAGAGTGGGCTCTAGTCCCCAGTGTGTGGAGAGGAGAGTGGAGTCTGGAACCCCAGTGTGTTGTCAGGAGGGTGAGGTCTGGAACACCAGTGTGTGGACAGGAGAGTGAGCTCTAGACCCCAGAGTGTGGACAGGAGAGTGGGGTCTGGAACACCAGAGATGTGGACAGGAGAGTGGGATCTAGAACACCAGTGTGCGGATAGCAGAGTGGGCTCTAGACCCCAGTGTTTGGACAGGAGAGTGGGCTCTAGAACCCAGTGTTTGGACAGGAGAGCGGGGTCTGGAACAACAATGTGTGGAAAGGAGAGTGGGGTCTGGAACACCAGTGTGTGAACAGGAGAGTGGGATCTAGAACCCCAGTGTGTGGACAGGAGAGTGGGCTCTAGACCCTAGTGTGTGGACAGGAGAGTGGGGTCTGGAACACCAGTGTGTGGACAGGAGAGTGGGATCTAGAACCGCAGTGTGTGGACAGGAGAGTGGGCTCTAGACCCCAGTGTGTGGACAGGAGAGTGGGGTCTGGAACCCCAGTGTGTGGACAGGAGAGTGGGATCTAGACCCCAGTGTGTGGTCAATAGAGTGGGCTCTAGACCCCAGTGTGTGGACAGGAGGGTGAGTTCTGGAACACCAGTGCGTGGCCAGGAGAGTGGGCTCTACAGCCCAGCATGTGGACAGGAGAGTGGGCTCTAGACCCCAGTGTGTGGACAGGAGAGTGGGATCTAGAACCCGGTGTGTGGACAGGAGAATGGGCTCTAGACCCCAGTGTGTGGACAGGAGAGTGGGGTCTGGAACACCAGTGTGTGGACAGGAGAGTGGGATCTAGAGCACAGTGTGTGGACAGGAGAGTGTCTGGAACCCCAGTGTGTGGACAGGAGAGTGGGCTCTAGACCCCAGTGTGTGGACATGAGGGTGAGGTCTGGAACACCAGTGCGTGGACAGGAGAGTGGGATCTAGAACCCCAGTGTGTGGACAGGAGAGTGGAGTCTGGAACCCCAGTGTGTGGACAGGAGAGTGGTATCTAGACCCGAGTGTGTGGTCAGGAGAGTGTGCTCTAGACCCCAGCATGTGGACAGGAGAGAGGGCTCTAGACCCCAGTGTGTGGACAGGAAGGTGAGGTCTGGAACCCCAGTGTGTGGACAGGAGAGTGGGATTTAGAACCCGGTGTGTGGACAGGAGAGTGGGATCTAGAACCCCAGTGTGTGGACAGGAGAGTGGGCTCTAGACCCTAGTGTGTGGACAGTAGAGTGGGCTCTAGACCCCAGTGCGTGGACAGGAGAGTGGGATCTAGAACCCCAGTGTGTGGAAAGGATAGTGGAGTCTGGAACACCAGTGTGTGGACAGGAGAGTGGGATCTAGACCCGAGTGTGTGGTCAGGAGAGTGGGCTCTAGACCCCAGTGTGTGGACAGGAGGGTGAGGTCTGGAAAACCAGTGCGTGGCCAGGAGAGTGTGCTCTAGACCCCAGCATGTGGACAGGAGAGTGGGCTCTAGACCCCAGTGTGTGGACAGGAAGGTGAGGTCTGGAACACCAGTGTGTGGACAGGAGAATGGGCCCTAGACCCCAGTGTGTGGACAGGAGAGTGGGATCTAGAACCCGGTGTGTTGACAGGAGAGTGGGATCTAGAACCCCAGTGTGTGGACAGGAGAGTGGGCTCTAGACCCTAGTGTGTGGACAGTAGAGTGGGCTCTAGACCCCAGTGTGTGGACAGGAGAGTGGGCTCTAGACCCCAGCATGTGGACAGGAGAGTGGGCTCTAGACCCCAGTGTGTGGACAGGAAGGTGAGGTCTGGAACACCAGTGTGTGGACAGGAGAGTGGGCTCTAGACCCCAGTGTGTGGGCTGGAGAGTGGGATCTAGAACCCGGTGTGTGGACAGGAGAGTGGGATCTAGAACCCCAGGGTGTGGACAGGAGAGTGGGCTCTAGACCCCAGTGTGTCGACAGGAGAGTGGGCTCTAGACCCCAGTGTGTGGACAGGAGAGTGGGATCTAGACCCCAGTGTGTGGACAGGAGAGTGAGGTCTGGAAACCCAGTGTGTGGACAGGAGGGTGAGGTCTGGAACACCAGTTCGTGGACAGGAGAGTGGGATCTAGAACCCCAGTGTGTGGACAGGAGAGTGGGCTCTAGTCCCCAGTGTGTGGAGAGGAGAGTGGAGTCTGGAACACCAGTGTGTGGACAGGAGAGTGAGCTCTAGACCCCAGAGTGTGGACAGGAGAGTGGGGTCTGGAACACCAGAGATGTGGACAGGAGAGTGGGATCTAGAACACCAGTGTGCGGATAGGAGAGTGGGCTCTAGACCCCAGTGTTTGGACAGGAGAGTGGGCTCTAGAACCCAGTGTTTGGACAGGAGAGCGGGGACTGGAACAACAATGTGTGGAAAGGAGAGTGGGGTCTGGAACACCAGTGTGTGAACAGGAGAGTGGGATCTAGAACCCCAGTGTGTGGACAGGAGAGTGGGCTCTAGACCCCAGCATGTGGACAGGAGAGTGGGCTCTAGACCCCAGTGTGTGGACAGGAAGGTGAGGTCTGGAACACCAGTGTGTGGACAGGAGAGTGGGCTCTAGACCCCAGTGTGTGGGCTGGAGAGTGGGATCTAGAACCCGGTGTGTGGACAGGAGAGTGGGATTTAGAACCCCAGGGTGTGGACAGGAGAGTGGGCTCTAGACCCCAGTGTGTCGACAGGAGAGTGGGCTCTAGACCCCAGTGTGTGGACAGGAGAGTGGGATCTAGACCCCAGTGTGTGGACAGGAGAGTGAGGTCTGGAAACCCAGTGTGTGGACAGGAGGGTGAGGTCTGGAACACCAGTTCGTGGACAGGAGAGTGGGATCTAGAACCCCAGTGTGTGGACAGGAGAGTGGGCTCTAGTCCCCAGTGTGTGGAGAGGAGAGTGGAGTCTGGAACACCAGTGTGTGGACAGGAGAGTGAGCTCTAGACCCCAGAGTGTGGACAGGAGAGTGGGGTCTGGAACACCAGAGATGTGGACAGGAGAGTGGGATCTAGAACACCAGTGTGCGGATAGGAGAGTGGGCTCTAGACCCCAGTGTTTGGACAGGAGAGTGGGCTCTAGAACCCAGTGTTTGGACAGGAGAGCGGGGACTGGAACAACAATGTGTGGAAAGGAGAGTGGGGTCTGGAACACCAGTGTGTGAACAGGAGAGTGGGATCTAGAACCCCAGTGTGTGGACAGGAGAGTGGGCTCTAGACCCTAGTGTGTGGACAGGAGAGTGGGGTCTGGAACACCAGTGTGTGGACAGGAGAGTGGGATCTAGAACCGCAGTGTGTGGACAGGAGTGTGGGCTCTAGACCCCAGTGTGTGGACAGGAGAGTGGGGTCTGGAACCCCAGTGTGTGGACAGGAGAGTGGGCTCTAGACCCCAGTGTGTGGACAGGAGGGTGAGGTCTGGAACACCAGTGCGTGGCCAGGAGAGTGGGCTCTAGAGCCCAGCATGTGGACAGGAGAGTGGGCTCTAGACCCCAGTGTGTGGACAGGAGAGTGGGATCTAGAACCCGGTGTGTGGACAGGAGAATGGGCTCTAGACCCCAGTGTGTGGACAGGTGAGTGGGGTCTGGAACACCAGTGTGTGGACAGGAGAGTGGGATCTAGAGCACAGTGTGTGGACAGGAGAGTGAGGTCTGGAACCCCAGTGTGTGGACAGGGGAGTGGGCTCTAGACCCCAGTGTGTGGACATGAGGGTGAGGTCTGGAACACCAGTGCGTGGACAGGAGAGTGGGATCTAGAACCCCAGCATGTGCTCAGGAGAGTGGGCTCTAGACCCCAGTGTGTGTACAGGAGAGTGGAGTCTGGAACCCCAGTGTGTGGACAGGAGAGTGGGATCTAGACCCGAGTGTGTGGTCAGGAGAGTGGGCTCTAGACCCCAGTGTGTGGACAGGAGGGTGAGGTCTGGAACACCAGTGCGTGGCCAGGAGAGTGTGCTCTAGACCCCAGCATGTGGACAGGAGAGTGGGCTCTAGACCCCAGTGTGTGGACAGGAAGGTGAGGTCTGGAACACCAGTGTGTGGACAGGAGAATGGGCTCTAGACCCCAGTGTGTGGACAGGAGAGTGGGATCTAGAACCCGGTGTGTGGACAGGAGAGTGGGATCTAAAACCCCAGTGTGTGGACAGGAGAGTGGGCTCTAGACCCTAGTGTGTGGACAGTAGAGTGGGCTCTAGACCCCAGTGTGTGGACAGGAGAGTGGGCTCTAGACCCCAGTGTTTGGACAGGGGAGTGGGGTCTATACCCCAGTGTGTTGTCAGGAGGGTGAGGTCTGGAACACCAGTGTGTGGACAGGAGAGTGGGCTCTAGACCCCAGAGTGTGGACGGGAGAGTGGGGTCTGGAACACCAGAGATGTGGACAGGAGAGTGGGATCTAGAGCACCAGTGTGTGGATAGGAGAGTGGGCTCTAGAACCCAGTGTTTGGACAGGAGAGTGTGGTCTGGAACACCAATGTGTGGAAAGGAGAGTGGGTCTGGAACACCAGTGTGTGAACAGGAGAGTGGGATCTAGAACCCCAGTGTGTGGACAGGAGAGTGGGCTCTAGACCCTAGTGTGTGGACTGGAGAGTGGGGTCTGGAACACCAGTGTGTGGACAGGAGAGTGGGACCTAGAACCGCAGTGTGTGGACAGGAGAGAGGGCTCTAGACCCCAGTGTGTGGACAGGAGAGTGAGGTCTGGAACCCCAGTGTGTGGACAGGAGAGTGGGCTCTAGACCCCAGTGTGTGGACAGGAGGGTGAGGTCTGGAGCACCAGTGCGTGGACAGGAGAGTGGGATCTAGTGCCCCAGTGTGTGGACAGGAGAGTGGAGTCTGGAACCCCAGTGTGTGGACAGGAGAGTGGGATCTAGACCCCAGAGTGTGGTCAGGAGAGTGAGGTCTGGAACCTCAGTGTGTGTACAGGAGAGTGGGGTCTGGAACACCAGTGTTTGGACAGGAGAGTGGGCTCTAGACCCCAGTGTGTGGACAGGAGAGTGAGGTCTGGAACCCCAGTGTGTGCACAGGAGAGTGGTGTCTGGAACCCTAGTGTGTGGACAGGAGAGTGGGGTCTGGAACACCAGTGTGTGGACAGGAGAGTGGGATCTAGACCCCAGCATGTGCTCAGGAGAGTGGGCTCTAGACCCCAGTGTGTGTACAGGAGAGTGGAGTCTGGAACACCAGTGTGCGGACAGGAGAGTGGGATCTAGACCCCTGTCTGTGGACAGGAGAGTGGGATCTAGAACCCCAGTGTGTGGACAGGAGAGTGGGCTCTAGACCTTAGTCTGTGGACAGGAGAGTGGGGTCTGGAACACCAGTGTGTGGACAGGAGAGTGGTATCTAGACCCCAGTGTGTGGTCAGGAGAGTGGGCTCTAGACCCCAGTGTGTGGACAGGAGAGTGGGGTCTGGAACACCAGTGTGTGGACAGGAGAGTGGGATCTAGAGCACAGTGTGTGGACAGGAGAGTGAGGTCTGGAACCCCAGTGTGTGGACAGGAGAGTGGGCTCTATACCCCAGTGTGTGGACATGAGGGTGAGGTCTGGAACACCAGGGCGTGGACAGGAGAGTGGGATCTAGAACCCCAGTGTGTGGACAGGAGAGTGGAGTCTGGAACCCCAGTGTGTGGACAGGAGAGTGGGATCTAGACCCGAGTGTGTGGTCAGGAGAGTGGGCTCTAGACCCCAGTGTGTGGACAGGAGGGTGAGGTCTGGAACACCAGTGCGTGGCCAGGAGAGTGTGCTCTAGACCCCAGCATGTGGAGAGGAGAGTGGGCTCTAGACCCCAGTGTGTGGACAGGAAGGTGAGGTCTGGAACACCAGTGTGTGGACAGGAGAATGGGCTCTAGACCCCAGTGTGTGGACAGGAGAGTGGGATCTAGAACCTGGTGTGTGGACAGGAGAGTGGGATCTAGAACCCCAGTGTGTGGACAGGAGAGTGGGCTCTAGACCCTAGTGTGTGGACAGTAGTGTGGGCTCTAGACCCCAGTGTGTGGACAGGAGAGTGGGGTCTGGAACCCCAGTGTGTTGTCAGGAGGGTGGGCTCTATACCCCAGTGTGTTGTCAGGAGGGTGAGGTCTGGAACACCAGTGTGTGGACAGGAGAGTGAGCTCTAGACCCCAGAGTGTGGACAGGAGAGTGGGGTCTGGAACACCAGAGATGTGGACAGGAGAGTGGGATCTAGAACACCAGTGTGTGGATAGGAGAGTGGGCTCTAGACCCCAGTGTTTGGACAGGAGAGTGGGCTCTATACCCCAGTGTGTTGTCAGGAGGGTGAGGTCTGGAACACCAGTGTGTGGACAGGAGAGTGGGCTCTAGACCCCAGAGTGTGGACAGGAGAGTGGGGTCTGGAACACCAGAGATGTGGACAGGAGAGTGGGATCTAGAACACCAGTGTGTGGATAGGAGAGTGGGCTCTAGAACCCAGTGTTTGGACAGGAGAGCGGGGTCTGGAACACCAATGTGTGGAAAGGAGAGTGGGGTCTGGAACACCAGTGTGTGAACAGGAGAGTGGGATCTAGAACCCCAGTGTGCGGACAGGAGAGTGGGCTCTAGACCCTAGTGTGTGGACAGGAGAGTGGGGTCTGGAACACCAGTGTGTGGACAGGAGAGTGGGATCTAGAACCGCAGTGTGTGGACAGGAGAGTGGGCTCTAGACCCCAGTGTGTGGACAGGAGAGTGGGGTCTGGAACCCCAGTGTGTGGACAGGAGAGTGGGATCTAGACCCCAGTGTGTGGTCAATAGAGTGGGCTCTAGACCCCAGTGTGTGGACAGGAGGGTGAGGTCTGGAACACCAGTGCGTGGCCAGGAGAGTGGGCTCTAGACCCCAGCATGTGGACAGGAGAGTGGGCTCTAGACCCCAGTGTGTGGACAGGAGAGTGGGATCTAGAACCCGGTGTGTGGACAGGAGAATGGGCTCTAGACCCCAGTGTGTGGACAGGAGAGTGGGGTCTGGAACACCAGTGTGTGGACAGGAGAGTGGGATCTAGAGCACAGTGTGTGGACAGGAGAGTGAGGTCTGGAACCCCAGTGTGTGGTCAGGAGAGTGTGCTCTAGACCCCAGCATGTGGACAGGAGAGTGGGCTCTAGACCCCAGTGTGTGGACAGGAAGGTGAGGTCTGGAACACCAGTGTGTGGACAGGAGAATGGGCTCTAGACCCCAGTGTGTGGACAGGAGAGTGGGATCTAGAACCCGGTGTGTGGACAGGAGAGTGGGATCTAGAACCCCAGTGTGTGGACAGGAGAGTGGGCTCTAGACCCTAGTGTGTGGACAGGAGAGTGGGATCTAGACCCCAGTGTGTGGACAGGAGAGTGAGGTCTGGAAACCCAGTGTGTGGACAGGAGAGTGAGCTCTAGACCCCAGAGTGTGGACAGGAGAGTGGGGTCTGGAACACCAGAGATGTGGACAGGGGAGTGGGATCTAGAACACCAGTGTGCGGATAGGAGAGTGGGCTCTAGACCCCAGTGTTTGGACAGGAGAGTGGGCTCTAGAACCCAGTGTTTGGACAGGAGAGCGGGGTCTGGAACAACAATGTGTGGAAAGGAGAGTGGGGTCTGGAACACCAGTGTGTGAACAGGAGAGTGGGATCTAGAACCCCAGTGTGTGGACAGGAGAGTGGGCTCTAGACCCTAGTGTGTGGACAGGAGAGTGGGGTCTGGAACACCAGTGTGTGGACAGGAGAGTGGGATCTAGAACCGCAGTGTGTGGACAGGAGAGTGGGCTCTAGACCCCAGTGTGTGGACAGGAGAGTGGGGTCTGGAACCCCAGTGTGTGGACAGGAGAGTGGGCTCTAGACCCCAGTGTGTGGACAGGAGGGTGAGGTCTGGAACACCAGTGCGTGGCCAGGAGAGTGGGCTCTAGAGCCCAGCATGTGGACAGGAGAGTGGGCTCTAGACCCCAGTGTGTGGACAGGAGAGTGGGATCTAGAACCCGGTGTGTGGACAGGAGAATGGGCTGTAGACCCCAGTGTGTGGACAGGAGAGTGGGGTCTGGAACACCAGTGTGTGGACAGGAGAGTGGGATCTAGAGCACAGTGTGTGGACAGGAGAGTGAGGTCTGGAACCCCAGTGTGTGGACAGGGGAGTGGGCTCTAGACCCCAGTGTGTGGACATGAGGGTGAGGTCTGGAACACCAGTGCGTGGACAGGAGAGTGGGATCTAGAACCCCAGAGTGTGGACTGGAGAGTGGAGTCTGGAACCCCAGTGTGTGGACAGGAGAGTGGGATCTAGACCCGAGTGTGTGGTCAGGAGAGTGTTCTCTAGACCCCAGCATGTGGACAGGAGAGTGGGCTCTAGACCCCAGTGTGTGGACAGGAAGTTGAGGTCTGGAACACCAGTGTGTGGACAGGAGAATGGGCTCTAGACCCCAGTGTGTGGACAGGAGAGTGGGATCTAGAACCCGGTGTGTGGACAGGAGAGTGGGATCTAGAACCCCAGTGTGTGGACAGGAGAGTGGGCTCTAGACCCCAGTGTGTGGACAGGAGAGTGGGATCTAGACCCGAGTGTGTGGTCAGGAGAGTGGGCTCTAGACCCCAGTGTGTGGACAGGAGGGTGAGGTCTGGAACACCAGTGCGTGGCCAGGAGAGTGTGCTCTAGACCCCAGCATGTGGACAGGAGAGTGGGCTCTAGACCCCAGTGTGTGGACAGGAAGGTGAGGTCTGGAACACCAGTGTGTGGACAGGAGAATGGGCTCTAGACCCCAGTGTGTGGACAGGAGAGTGGGATCTAGAACCCGGTGTGTGGACAGGAGAGTGGGATCTAAAACCCCAGTGTGTGGACAGGAGAGTGGGCTCTAGACCCCAGTGTGTGGACAGGAGAGTGGGCTCTAGACCCCAGAGTGTGGACGGGAGAGTGGGGTCTGGAACACCAGAGATGTGGACAGGAGAGTGGGATCTAGAGCACCAGTGTGTGGATAGGAGAGTGGGCTCTAGAACCCAGTGTTTGGACAGGAGAGTGTGGTCTGGAACACCAATGTGTGGAAAGGAGAGTGGGTCTGGAACACCAGTGTGTGAACAGGAGAGTGGGATCTAGAACCCCAGTGTGTGGACAGGAGAGTGGGCTCTAGACCCTAGTGTGTGGACTGGAGAGTGGGGTCTGGAACACCAGTGTGCGGACAGGAGAGTGGGATCTAGACCCCTGTCTGTGGACAGGAGAGTGGGATCTAGAACCCCAGTGTGTGGACAGGAGAGTAGGCTCTAGACCTTAGTCTGTGGACAGGAGAGTGGGGTCTGGAACACCAGTGTGTGGACAGGAGAGTGGTATCTAGACCCCAGTGTGTGGTCAGGAGAGTGGGCTCTAGACCCCAGTGTGTGGACAGGAGAGTGGGGTCTGGAACACCAGTGTGTGGACAGGAGAGTGGGATCTAGAGCACAGTGTGTGGACAGGAGAGTGAGGTCTGGAACCCCAGTGTGTGGACAGGAGAGTGGGCTCTAGACCCCAGTGTGTGGACATGAGGGTGAGGTCTGGAACACCAGGGCGTGGACAGGAGAGTGGGATCTAGAACCCCAGTGTGTGGACAGGAGAGTGGAGTCTGGAACCCCAGTGTGTGGACAGGAGAGTGGGATCTAGACCCGAGTGTGTGGTCAGGAGAGTGGGCTCTAGACCCCAGTGTGTGGACAGGAGGGTGAGGTCTGGAACACCAGTGCGTGGCCAGGAGAGTGTGCTCTAGACCCCAGCATGTGGAGAGGAGAGTGGGCTCTAGACCCCAGTGTGTGGACAGGAAGGTGAGGTCTGGAACACCAGTGTGTGGACAGGAGAATGGGCTCTAGACCCCAGTGTGTGGACAGGAGAGTGGGATCTAGAACCTGGTGTGTGGACAGGAGAGTGGGATCTAGAACCCCAGTGTGTGGACAGGAGAGTGGGCTCTAGACCCTAGTGTGTGGACAGTAGTGTGGGCTCTAGACCCCAGTGTGTGGACAGGAGAGTGGGGTCTAGACCGCAGTGTGTGGTCAGGAGAGTGGGCTCTATACCCCAGTGTGTTGTCAGGAGGGTGAGGTCTGGAACACCAGTGTGTGGACAGGAGAGTGAGCTCTAGACCCCAGAGTGTGGACAGGAGAGTGGGGTCTGGAACACCAGAGATGTGGACAGGAGAGTGGGATCTAGAACACCAGTGTGTGGATAGGAGAGTGGGCTCTAGACCCCAGTGTTTGGACAGGAGAGTGGGCTCTATACCCCAGTGTGTTGTCAGGAGGGTGAGGTCTGGAACACCAGTGTGTGGACAGGAGAGTGGGCTCTAGACCCCAGAGTGTGGACAGGAGAGTGGGGTCTGGAACACCAGAGATGTGGACAGGAGAGTGGGATCTAGAACACCAGTGTGTGGATAGGAGAGTGGGCTCTAGAACCCAGTGTTTGGACAGGAGAGCGGGGTCTGGAACACCAATGTGTGGAAAGGAGAGTGGGGTCTGGAACACCAGTGTGTGGACAGGAGAGTGGGATCTAGAACCGCAGTGTGTGGACAGGAGAGTGGGCTCTAGACCCCAGTGTGTGGACAGGAGAGTGGGGTCTGGAACCCCAGTGTGTGGACAGGAGAGTGGGATCTAGACCCCAGTGTGTGGTCAATAGAGTGGGCTCTAGACCCCAGTGTGTGGACAGGAGGGTGAGGTCTGGAACACCAGTGCGTGGCCAGGAGAGTGGGCTCTAGACCCCAGCATGTGGACAGGAGAGTGGGCTCTAGACCCCAGTGTGTGGACAGGAGAGTGGGATCTAGAACCCGGTGTGTGGACAGGAGAATGGGCTCTAGACCCCAGTGTGTGGACAGGAGAGTGGGGTCTGGAACACCAGTGTGTGGACAGGAGAGTGGGATCTAGAGCACAGTGTGTGGACAGGAGAGTGAGGTCTGGAACCCCAGTGTGTGGAAAGGAGAGTGGGCTCTATACCACAGTGTGTGGACATGAGGGTGAGGTCTGGAACACCAGTGCGTGGACAGGAGAGTGGGATCTAGAACCCCAGTGTGTGGACAGGAGAGTGGAGTCTGGAACCCCAGTGTGTGGACAGGAAGGTGAGGTCTGGAACACCAGTGTGTGGACAGGAGAATGGGCTCTAGACCCCAGTGTGTGGACAGGAGAGTGGGATCTAGAACCCGGTGTGTGGACAGGAGAGTGGGATCTAGAACCCCAGTGTGTGGACAGGAGAGTGGGCTCTAGACCCTAGTGTG
This sequence comes from Hypanus sabinus, assembly GCF_030144855.1. Lineage (NCBI taxonomy): Eukaryota > Metazoa > Chordata > Chondrichthyes > Myliobatiformes > Dasyatidae > Hypanus > Hypanus sabinus. The sequence continues at coordinate 204,903,421 of NC_082706.1, read as the reverse complement.
TGGACAGTAGAGTGGGCTCTAGACCCCAGTGCTTGGACAGGAAAGTGGGATCTAGAACCCCAGTGTGTGGAAAGGAGAGTGGAGTCTGGAACACCAGTGTGTGGTCAGGAGAGTGGGCTCTAGACCCCAGTGTGTGGACAGGAGGGTGAGGTCTGGAACACCAGTGCGTGGCCAGGAGAGTGTGCTCTAGACCCCAGCATGTGGACAGGAGAGTGGGCTCTAGAAGCCAGTGTGTGGACAGGAAGGTGAGGTCTGGAACACCAGTATGTGGACAGGAGAATGGGCTCTAGACCCCAGTGTGTGGACAGGAGAGTGGGATCTAGAACCCGGTGTGTGGTCAGGAGAGTGGGATCTAGAACCCCAGTGTGTGGACAGGAGAGTGGGCTCTAGACCCTAGTGTGTGGACAGTAGAGTGGGCTCTAGACCCCAGTGTGTGGACAGGAGAGTGGGCTCTAGACCCCAGTGTTTGGACAGGAGAGTGGGCTCTATACCCCAGTGTGTTGTCAGGAGGGTGAGGTCTGGAACCCCAGTGTGTGGACAGGAGAGTGGGCTCTAGACCCCAGTGTGTGGACATGAGGGTGAGGTCTGGAACACCAGTGCATGGACAGGAGAGTGGGATCTAGAACCCCAGTGTGTGGACAGGATAGTGGAGTCTGGAACCCTAGTGTGTGGACAGGAGAGTTGGATCTAGACCCGAGAGTGTGGTCAGGAGAGTGTGCTCTAGACCCCAGCATGTGGACAGGAGAGTGGGCTCTAGACCCCTGTGTGTGGACAGGAAGGTGAGGTCTCGAACACCAGTGTGTGGACTGGAGAATGGGCTCTAGCCCCTAGTGTGTGGACAGGAGAGTGGGATCTAGAACCCGGTGTGTGGACAGGAGAGTGGGATCTAGAACCCCAGTGTGTGGACAGGAGAGTGGGCTCTAGTCCCTAGTGTGTGGACAGTAGAGTGGGCTCTAGACCCCAGTGCGTGGACAGGAGAGTGGGATCTAGAACCCCAGTGTGTGGAAAGGAGAGTGGAGTCTGGAACCCCAGTGTGTGGACAGGAGAGTGGGCTCTATACCCCAGTGTGTTGTCAGGAGGGTGAGGTCTGGAACACCAGTGTGTGGACAGGAGAGTGGGCTCTAGACCCCAGAGTGTGGACAGGAGAGTGGGGTCTGGAACACCAGAGATGTGGACAGGAGAGTGGGATCTAGAACCCGGTGTGTGGACAGGAGAGTGGGATCTAGAACCCCAGTGTGTGGACAGGAGAGTGGGCTCTAGACCCTAGTGTGTGGACAGTAGAGTGGGCTCTAGACCCCAGTGTGTGGACAGGAGAGTGGGATCTAGAACACCAGTGTGTGAACAGGAGAGTGGGATCTAGAACCCCAGTGTGTGGACAGGAGAGTGGGCTCTAGACCCTAGTGTGTGGACAGGAGAGTGGGATCTGGAACACCAGTGTGTGGACAGGAGAGTGGGATCTAGAACCGCAGTGTGTGGACAGGAGAGTGGGCTCTAGACCCCAGTGTGTGGACCGGAGAGTGGGGTCTGGAACCCCAGTGTGTGGACAATAGAGTGGGCTCTAGACTCCAGCATGTGGACAGGAGAGTGGGCTCTAGACCCCAGTGTGTGGACAGGAAGGTGAGGTCTGGATCACCAGTGTGTGGACAGGAGAGTGGGCTCTAGACCCCAGTGTGTGGGCAGGAGAGTGGGATCTAGAACCCGGTGTGTGGACAGGAGAGTGGGATCTAGAACCCCAGGGTGTGGACAGGAGAGTGGGCTCTAGACCCCAGTGTGTCGACAGGAGAGTGGGCGCTAGACCCCAGTGTGTGGACAGAAGAGTGGGATCTAGACCCCAGTGTGTGGACAGGAGAGTGAGGTCTGGAAACCCAGTGTGTGGACAGGAGGGTGAGGTCTGGAACACCAGTTCGTGGACAGGAGAGTGGGATCTAGAACCCCAGTGTGTGGACAGGAGAGTGGGCTCTAGTCCCCAGTGTGTGGAGAGGAGAGTGGAGTCTGGAACCCCAGTGTGTTGTCAGGAGGGTGAGGTCTGGAACACCAGTGTGTGGACAGGAGAGTGAGCTCTAGACCCCAGAGATGTGGACAGGAGAGTGGGATCTAGAACACCAGTGTGTGGATAGGAGAGTGGGCTCTAGAACCCAGTGTTTGGACAGGAGAGCGGGGTATGGAACACCAATGTGTGGAAAGGAGAGTGGGGTCTGGAACACCAGTGTGTGAACAGGAGAGTGGGATCTAGAACCCCAGTGTGTCGACAGGAGAGTGGGCTCTAGACCCTAGTGTGTGGACAGGAGAGTGGGGTCTGGAACACCAGTGTGTGGACAGGAGAGTGGGATCTAGAACCGCAGTGTGTGGACAGGAGAGTGGGCTCTAGACCCCAGTGTGTGGACAGGAGAGTGGGGTCTGGAACCCCAGTGTGTGGACAGGAGAGTGGGATCTAGACCCCAGTGTGTGGTCAATAGAGTGGGCTCTAGACCCCAGTGTGTGGACAGGAGGGTGAGGTCTGGAACACCAGTGCGTGGCCAGGAGAGTGGGCTCTAGACCCCAGCATGTGGACAGGAGAGTGGGCTCTAGACCCCAGTGTGTGGACAGGAGAGTGGGCTCTAGACCCCAGTGTGTCGACAGGAGAGTGGGCTCTAGACCCCAGTGTGTGGACAGGAGAGTGAGGTCTGGAAACCCAGTGTGTGGACAGGAGAGTGGGGTCTGGAACTCTAGTGTGTGGACTGGAGGGTGAGGTCTGGAACACCAGTGCATGGACAGGAGAGTGGGCTCTAGACCCCAGTGTTTGGAAAGGAGAGTGGGCTCTATACCCCAGTGTGTTGTCAGGAGGGTGAGGTCTGGAACACCAGTGTGTGGACAGGAGAGTGGGCTCTAGACCCCAGAGTGTGGACAGGAGAGTGGGGTCTGGAGCACCAGAGATGTGGACAGGAGAGTGTGGTCTGGAACACCAGTGTGTGGACAGGAGAGTGGGCTCTAGACCCCAGAGTGTGGACAGGAGAGTGGGGTCTGGAACACCAGAGATGTGGACAGGAGAGTGGGATCTAGAACACCAGTGTGTGGATAGGAGAGTGGGCTCTAGAACCCAGTGTTTGGACAGGAGAGTGGGGTCTGGAACACCAATGTGTGGAAAGGAGAGTGGGGTCTGGAACACCAGTGTGTGAACAGGAGAGTGGGATCTAGAACCCCAGTGTGTGGACAGGAGAGTGGGCTCTAGACCCCAGTGTGTGGACAGGAGAGTGAGGTCTGGAAACCCAGTGTGTGGACAGGAGAGTGGGGTCTGGAACTCTAGTGTGTGGACCGGAGGGTGAGGTCTGGAACACCAATGCATGGACAAGAGAGTGGGCTCTAGACCCCAGTGTGTGGAAAGGAGAGTGGGCTCTATACCCCAGTGTGTTGTCAGGAGGGTGAGGTCTGGAACACCAGTGTGTGGACAGGAGAGTGGGCTCTAGACCCCAGAGTGTGGACAGGAGAGTGGGGTCTGGAGCACCAGAGATGTGGACAGGAGAGTGTGGTCTGGAACACCAGTGTGTGGACAGGAGAGTGCGCTCTAGACCCCAGAGTGTGGACAGGAGAGTGGGGTCTGGAACACCAGAGATGTGGACAGGAGAGTGGGATCTAGAACACCTGTGTATGGATAGGAGAGTGGGCTCTAGAACCCAGTGTTTGGACAGGAGAGTGGGGTCTGGAACACCAATGTGTGGAAAGGAGAGTGGGGTCTGGAACACCAGTGTGTGAACAGGAGAGTGGGATCTAGAACCCCAGTGTGTGGACAAGAGAGTGGGGTCTGGAACACCAGAGATGTGGACAGGAGAGTGGGATCTAGAACACCAGTGTGTGGATAGGAGAGTGGGCTCTAGAACCCAGTGTTTGGACAGGAGAGCGGGGTCTGGAACACCAATGTGTGGAAAGGAGAGTGGGGTCTGGAACACCAGTGTGTGAACAGGAGAGTGGGATCTAGAACCCCAGTGTGTGGACAGGAGAGTGGGCTCTAGACCCTAGTGTGTGGACAGGAGAGTGGGGTCTGGAACACCAGTGTGTGGACAGGAGAGTGGGATCTAGAACCGCAGTGTGTGGACAGGAGAGTGGGCTCTAGACCCCAGTGTGTGGACAGGAGAGTGGGGTCTGGAACCCAAGTGTGTGGACAGGAGAGTGGGATCTAGACCCCAGTGTGTGGTCAATAGAGTGGGCTCTAGACCCCAGTGTGTGGACAGGAGGGTGAGGTCTGGAACACCAGTGCGTGGCCAGGAGAGTGGGCTCTAGACCCCAGCATGTGGACAGGAGAGTGGGCTCTAGACCCCAGTGTGTGGACAGGAAGGTGAGGTCTGGAACACCAGTGTGTGGACAGGAGAGTGGGCTCTAGACCCCAGTGTGTGGGCAGGAGAGTGGGATCTAGAACCCGGTGTGTGGACAGGAGAGTGGGATCTAGAACCCCAGGGTGTGGACAGTAGAGTGGGCTCTAGACCCCAGTGTGTCGACATGAGAGTGGGCTCTAGACCCCAGTGTGTGGACAGGAGAGTGGGATCTAGACCCCAGTGTGTGGACAGGAGAGTGGGGTCTGGAACTCTAGTGTGTGGACCGGAGGGTGAGGTCTGGAACACCAGTGCATGGACAGGAGAGTGGGCTCTATACCCCAGCATGTGGACAGGAGAGTGGGCTCTAGACCCCAGTGTGTGGACAGGAGAGTGGGGTCTGGAACACCAGTGTGTGGACAGGAGAGTGGGCTCTAGACCCTAGTGTGTGGACAGTAGAGTGGGCTCTAGACCCCAGTGTGTGGACAGGAGAGTGGGGTCTGGAACCCCAGTGTGTGGACAGGAGAGTGGGATCTAGACCGCAGAGTGTGGACAGGAGAGTGGGGTCTGGAACACCAGAGATGTGGACAGGAGAGTGGGATCTAGAACACCAGTGTGTGGATAGGAGAGTGGGCTCTAGACCCCAGTGTTTGGACAGGAGAGTGGGCTCTATACCCAAGTGTGTTGTCAGGAGGGTGAGGTCTGGAACACCAGTGTGTGGACAGGAGAGTGGGCTCTAGACCCCAGAGTGTGGACAGGAGAGTGGGGTCTATACCCCAGTGTGTTGTCAGGAGGGTGAGGTCTGGAACACCAGTGTGTGGACAGGAGAGTGGGCTCTAGACCCCAGAGTGTGGACAGGAGATTGGGGTCTGGAGCACCAGAGATGTGGACAGGAGAGTGTGGTCTGGAACACCAGTGTGTGGACAGGAGAGTGGGCTCTAGACCCCAGAGTGTGGACAGGAGAGTGGGGTCTGGAACACCAGAGATGTGGACAGGAGAGTGGGATCTAGAACACCAGTGTGTGGATAGGAGAGTGGGCTCTAGAACCCAGTGTTTGGACAGGAGAGTGGGGTCTGGAACACCAATGTGTGGAAAGGAGAGTGGGGTCTGGAACACCAGTGTGTGAACAGGAGAGTGGGATCTAGAACCCCAGTGTGTGGACAGGAGAGTGGGCTCTAGACCCTAGTGTGTGGACAGGAGAGTGGGGTCTGGAACACCAGTGTGTGGACAGGAGGGTGAGGTCTGGAACACCAGTGTGTGGACAGGAGAGTGGGATCTAGAACCGCAGTGTGTGGACAGGAGAGTGGGCTCTAGACCCCAGTGTGTGGACAGGAGAGTGGGGTCTGGAACACCAATGTGTGGAAAGGAGAGTGGGGTCTGGAACCCAGTGTTTGGACAGGAGAGTGGGGTCTGGAACACCAATGTGTGGAAAGGAGAGTGGGATCTAGAACACCAGTGTGTGGATAGGAGAGTGGGCTCTAGACCCCAGTGTTTGGACAGGAGAGTGGGCTCTATACCCAAGTGTGTTGTCAGGAGGGTGAGGTCTGGAACACCAGTGTGTGGACAGGAGAGTGGGCTCTAGACCCCAGAGTGTGGACAGGAGAGTGGGGTCTATACCCCAGTGTGTTGTCAGGAGGGTGAGGTCTGGAACACCAGTGTGTGGACAGGAGAGTGGGCTCTAGACCCCAGAGCGTGGACAGGAGATTGGGGTCTGGAGCACCAGAGATGTGGACAGGAGAGTGTGGTCTGGAACACCAGTGTGTGGACAGGAGAGTGGGCTCTAGACCCCAGAGTGTGGACAGGAGAGTGTGGTCTGGAACACCAGAGATGTGGACAGGAGAGTGGGATCTAGAACACCAGTGTGTGGATAGGAGAGTGGGCTCTAGAACCCAGTGTTTGGACAGGAGAGTGGGGTCTGGAACACCAATGTGTGGAAAGGAGAGTGGGGTCTGGAACACCAGTGTGTGAACAGGAGAGTGGGATCTAGAACCCCAGTGTGTGGACAGGAGAGTGGGCTCTAGACCCTAGTGTGTGGACAGGAGAGTGGGGTATGGAACACCAGTGTGTGGACAGGAGAGTGGGATCTAGAACCGCAGTGTGTGGACAGGAGAGTGGGCTCTAGACCCCAGTGTGTGGACAGGAGAGTGGGGTTTGGAACCCCAGTGTGTGGAGAGGAGAGTGGGGTCTGGAACACCAATGTGTGGAAAGGAGAGTGGGGTCTGGAACCCAGTGTTTGGACAGGAGAGTGGGGTCTGGAACACCAATGTGTGGAAAGGAGAGTGGGGTCTGGAACACCAGTGTTTGGATAGGAGAGTGGGCTCTAGAACCCAGTGTTTGGACAGGAGAGTGGGGTCTGGAACACCAATGTGTGTAAAGGAGAGTGGGGTCTGGAACACCAGTGTGTGAACAGGAGAGTGGGATCTAGAACCCCAGTGTGTGGACAGGAGAGTGGGCTCTAGACCCTAGTGTGTGGACAGGAGAGTGGGGTCTGGAACACCAGTGTGTGGACAGGAGAGTGGGGTCTGGAACACCAGTGTGTGGACAGGAGAGTGGGATCTAGAACCGCAGTGTGTGGACAGGAGAGTGGGCTCTAGCCCCAGTGTGTGGACAGGAGAGTGGGGTTTGGAACCCCAGTGTGTGGACAGGAGAGTGGGATCTAGACCCCAGTGTGTGGTCAATCGAGTGGGCTCTAGACCCCAGTGTGTGGACAGGAGGGTGAGGTCTGGAACACCAGTGCGTGGCCAGGAGAGTGGGCCCTAGACCCCAGCATGTGGATAGGAGAGTGGGCTCTAGACCCCAGTGTGTGGACAGGAGAGTGGGCTCTAGACCCCAGTGTGTCGACAGAAGAGTGGGCTCTAGACCCCAGTGTGTGGACAGGAGAGTGAGGTCTGGAAACCCAGTGTGTGGACAGGAGAGTGGGGTCTGGAACTCTAGTGTGTGGACCGGAGGGTGAGGTCTGGAACACCAGTGCATGGACAGGAGAGTGTGTTCTGGAACCCCAGTGTGTGGACAGGAGAGTGGGTTCTGGAACCCCAGTGTGTGGACAGGAGAGTGGGATCTAGACCCCAGTGTGTGGACAGGAGAGTGGGGCCTGGAACCCCAGTGTGTGGACAGGAGGGTGAGGTTTGGAACACCAGTGCGTGGCCAGGAGAGTGGGCTCTAGACCCCAGTGTGTGGACAGGAGAGTGGGCTCTAGACCCCAGTGTGTGGACAGGAGAGTGGGGTCTGGAACCCCAGTGTGTGGACAGGAGAGTGGTATCTAGACCCCAGTGTGTGGTCAGGAGAGTGGGCACTAGACCCCAGTGTGTGGACAGGAGGGTGAGGTCTGGAACACCAGAGCGTGGCCAGGAGAGTGGGCTCTAGACCCCAGCATGTGGACAGGAGAGTGGGCTCTAGACCCCAGTGTGTGGACAGGAGAGTGGGATCTAGAACCCGGTGTGTGGACAGGAGAATGGGCTCTAGACCCCAGTGTGTGGACAGGAGAGTGGGGTCTGGAACACCAGTGTGTGGACAGGAGAGTGGGCTCTAGACCCCAGTGTGTGGACATGAGGGTGAGGTCTGGAACACCAGTGCGTGGACAGGAGAGTGGGATCTAGAACCCCAGTGTGTGGACAGGAGAGTGGAGTCTGGAACCCCAGTGTGTGGACAGGAGAGTGGGATCTAGACCCGAGTGTGTGGTCAGGAGAGTGGGCTCTAGACCCCAGTGTGTGGACAGGAGGGTGGGCTCTATTCCCCAGTGTGTTGTCAGGAGGGTGAGGTCTGGAACACCAGTGTGTGGACAGGAGAGTGGGCTCTAGACCCCAGAGTGTGGACAGGAGAGTGGGGTCTGGAACACCAGAGATGTGGACAGGAGAGTGGGATCTAGAACACCAGTGTGTGGATAGGAGAGTGGGCTCTAGAACCCAGTGTTTGGACAGGAGAGTGGGGTCTGGAACACCAATGTGTGGAAAGGAGAGTGGGGTCTGGAACACCAGTGTGTGAACAGGAGAGTGGGATCTAGAACCCCAGTGTGTGGACAGGAGAGTGGGCTCTAGACCCCAGTGTGTGGACAGGAGAGTGGGGTTTGGAACCCCAGTGTGTGGACAGGAGAGTGGGATCTAGACCCCAGTGTGTGGTCAATAGAGTGGGCTCTAGACCCCAGTGTGTGGACAGGAGGATGAGGTCTGGAACACCAGTGTGTGGACAGGAGAGTGGGATCTAGAACCGCAGTGTGTGGACAGGAGAGTGGGCTCTAGACCCCAGTGTGTGGACAGGAGAGTGGGGTTTGGAACCCCAGTGTGTGGACAGGAGAGTGGGGTCTGGAACACCAATGTGTGGAAAGGAGAGTGGGGTCTGGAACCCAGTGTTTGGACAGGAGAGTGGGGTCTGGAACACCAATGTGTGGAAAGGAGAGTGGGGTCTGGAACACCAGTGTGTGAAAAGGAGAGTGGGGTCTGGAACACCAGTGTGTGAACAGGAGAGTGGGATCTAGAACCCCAGTGTGTGGACAGGAGAGTGGGCTCTAGACCCTAGTGTGTGGACAGGAGAGTGGGGTCTGGAACACCAGTGTGTGGACAGGAGAGTGGGATCTAGAATCGCAGTGTGTGGACAGGAGAGTGGGCTCTAGACCACAGTGTGTGGACAGGAGAGTGGGGTTTGGAACCCCAGTGTGTGGACAGGAGAGTGGGATCTAGACCCCAGTGTGTGGTCAATAGAGTGGGCTCTAGACCCCAGTGTGTGGACAGGAGGGTGAGGTCTGGAACACCAGTGCGTGGACAGGAGAGTGGGCTCTAGACCCCAGTGTGTGGGCAGGAGAGTGGGATCTAGAACCCGGTGTGTGGACAGGAGAGTGGGATCTAGAACCCCAGGGTGTGGACAGGAGAGTGGGCTCTAGACCCCAGTGTGTCGACAGGAGAGTGGGCTCTAGACCCCAGTGTGTGGACAGGAGAGTGGGATCTAGACCCCAGTGTGTGGACAGGAGAGTGAGGTCTGGAAACCCAGTGTGTGGACAGGAGAGTGGGGTCTGGAACTCTAGTGTGTGGACCGGAGGGTGAGGTCTGGAACACCAGTGCATGGACAGGAGAGTGGGCTCTAGACCCCAGTGTGTGGAAAGGAAAGTGAGGTCTGGAACACCAGTGTGTGGACAGGAGAGTGGGCTCTAGACCCCAGTGTGTGGACTGGAGAGTGGGTTCTAGACCGCAGTGTGTGGACAGGAGAGTGGGATCTAGACCCCAGTTTGTGGACAGGAGAGTGGGATCTAGACCCCGGTGTGTGGACAGGAGAGTGGGCTCTAGACCCCAGTGTGTGGACAGGAGAGTGTGGTCTGGTCCCCAGTGTGTGGACAGGAGAGTGAATTCTAGAATCCCAGCGAGTAGACAGGAGATTGAGATCTAGAACCCCTGTGTGTGGACAGGAGAGTGTGTTCTGGAACCCCAGTGTGTGGACAGGAGAGTGGGTTCTGGAACCCCAGTGTGTGGACAGGAGAGTGGGATCTAGACCCCAGTGTGTGGACAGGAGAGTGGGCTCTAGACCCCAGTGTGTGGACAGGAGAGTGGGGTCTGGAACCCCAGTGTGTGGACAGGAGAGTGGTATCTAGACCCCAGTGTGTGGTCAGGAGAGTGGGCTCTAGACCCCAGTGTGTGGACAGGAGGGTGAGGTCTGGAACACCAGTGCGTGGCCAGGAGAGTGGGCTCTAGACCCCAGCATGTGAACAGGAGAGTGGGCTCTAGAGCCCAGTGTGTGGACAGGAGAATGGGATCTAGAACTCGGTGTGTGGACAGGAGAATGGGCTCTAGACCCCAGTGTGTGGACAGGAGAGTGGGGTCTGGAACACCAGTGTGTGGACAGGAGAGTGGGATCTAGAGCACAGTGTGTGGACAGGAGAGTGAGGTCTGGAACACCAGTGCGTGGCCAGGAGAGTGGGCTCTAGACCCCAGCAAGTGGACAGGAGAGTGGGCTCTAGACCCCAGTGTGTGGACAGGAAGGTGAGGTCTGGAACACCAGTGTGTGGACAGGAGAGTGGGCTCTAGACCCCAGTGTGTGGGCAGGAGAGTGGGATCTAGAACCCGGTGTGTGGACAGGAGAGTGGGATCTAGAACCCCAGGGTGTGGACAGGAGAGTGGGCTCTAGACCCCAGTGTGTCGACAGGAGAGTGGGCTCTAGACCCCAGTGTGTCGACAGGAGAGTGGGATCTAGACCCCAGTGTGTGGACAGGAGAGTGAGGTCTGGAAACCCAGTGTGTGGACAGGATAGTGGGGTCTGGAACTCTAGTGTGTGGACCGGAGGGTGAGGTCTGGAACACCAGTGCATGGACAGGAGAGTGGGCTCTATACCCCAGCATGTGGACAGGAGAGTGGGCTCTAGACCCCAGTGTGTGGACAGGAGAGTGGGGTCTGGAACACCAGTGTGTGGACAGGAGAGTGGGCTCTAGACCCTAGTGTGTGGACAGTAGAGTGGGCTCTAGACCCCAGTGTGTGGACAGGAGAGTGGGGTCTGGAACCCCAGTGTGTGGACAGGAGAGTGGGATCTAGACCGCAGAGTGTGGACAGGAGAGTGGGGTCTGGAACACCAGAGATGTGGACAGGAGAGTGGGATCTAGAACACCAGTGTGTGGATAGGAGAGTGGGCTCTAGAACCCAGTGTTTGGACAGGAGAGTGGGGTCTGGAACACCAATGTGTGGAAAGGAGAGTGGGGTCTGGAACACCAGTGTGTGAACAGGAGAGTGGGATCTAGAACCCCAGTGTGTGGACAGGAGAGTGGGCTCTAGACCCTAGTGTGTGGACAGGAGAGTGGGGTCTGGAACACCAGTGTGTGGACAGGAGAGTGGGATCTAGACCGCAGAGTGTGGACAGGAGAGTGGGGTCTGGAACACCAGAGATGTGGACAGGAGAGTGGGATCTAGAACACCAGTGTGTGGATAGGAGAGTGGGCTCTAGACCCCAGTGTTTGGACAGGAGAGTGGGCTCTATACCCCAGTGTGTTGTCAGGAGGGTGAGGTCTGGAACACCAGTGTGTGGACAGGAGAGTGGGCTCTAGACCCCAGAGTGTGGACAGGAGAGTGGGGTCTGGAACACCAGAGATGTGGACAGGAGAGTGGGATCTAGAACACCAGTGTGTGGATAGGAGAGTGGGCTCTAGAACCCAGTGTTTGGACAGGAGAGTGGGGTCTGGAACACCAATGTGTGGAAAGGAGAGTGGGGTCTGGAACACCAGTGTGTGAACAGGAGAGTGGGATCTAGAACCCCAGTGTGTGGACAGGAGAGTGGGCTCTAGACCCTAGTGTGTGGACAGGAGAGTGGGGTCTGGAACACCAGTGTGTGGACAGGAGAGTGGGATCTAGAACCGCAGTGTGTGGACAGGAGAGTGGGCTCTAGACCCCAGTGTGTGGACAGGAGAGTGGGGTTTGGAACCCCAGTGGGGTTTGGAACCCCAGTGTGTGGACAGGAGAGTGGGATCTAGACCCCAGTGTGTGGTCAATAGAGTGGGCTCTAGACCCCAGTGTGTGGACAGGAGGATGAGGTCTGGAACACCAGTGTGTGGACAGGAGAGTGGGATCTAGAACCGCAGTGTGTGGACAGGAGAGTGGGCTCTAGACCCCAGTGTGTGGACAGGAGAGTGGGGTTTGGAACCCCAGTGTGTGGACAGGAGAGTGGGGTCTGGAACACCAATGTGTGGAAAGGAGAGTGGGGTCTGGAACCCAGTGTTTGGACAGGAGAGTGGGGTCTGGAACACCAATGTGTGGAAAGGAGAGTGGGGTCTGGAACACCAGTGTGTGAACAGGAGAGTGGGATCTAGAACCTCAGTGTGTGGACAGGAGAGTGGGCTCTAGACCCTAGTGTGTGGACAGGAGAGTGGGGTCTGGAACACCAGTGTGTGGACAGGAGAGTGGGATCTAGAACCGCAGTGTGTGGACAGGAGAGTGGGCTCTAGACCCCAGTGTGTGGACAGGAGAGTGGGGTTTGGAACCCCAGTGTGTGGACAGGAGAGTGGGATCTAGACCCCAGTGTGTGGTCAATAGAGTGGGCTCTAGACCCCAGTATGTGGACAGGAGGGTGAGGTCTGGAACACTAGTGCGTGGCCAGGAGAGTGGGCCCTAGACCGCAGCATGTGGACAGGAGAGTGGGCTCTAGACCCCAGTGTGTGGACAGGAAGGTGAGGTCTGGAACACCAGTGTGTGGACAGGAGAGTGGGCTCTAGACCCCAGTGTGTGGGCAGGAGAGTGGGATCTAGAACCCGGTGTGTGGACAGGAGAGTGGGATCTAGAACCCCAGGGTGTGGACAGGAGAGTGGGCTCTAGACCCCAGTGTGTCGACAGGAGAGTGGGCTCTAGACCCCAGTGTGTGGACAGGAGAGTGGGATCTAGACCCCAGTGTGTGGACAGGAGAGTGAGGTCTGGAAACCCAGTGTGTGGACAGGAGAGTGGTGTCTGGAACTCTAGTGTGTGGACCGGAGGGTGAGGTCTGGAACACCAGTGCATGGACAGGAGAGTGGGCTCTAGACCCCAGTGTGTGGAAAGGAAAGTGAGGTCTGGAACACCAGTGTGTGGACAGGAGAGTGGGCTCTAGACCCCAGTGTGTGGACTGGAGAGTGGGATCTAGACCCCAGTGTGTGGACAGGAGAGTGGGCTCTAGACCCCAGTGTGTGGACAGGAGAGTGGGATCTAGAACCCGGTGTGTGGACAGGAGAGTGGGATCTAGAACCCCAGGGTGTGGACAGGAGAGTGTGCTCTAGACCCCAGTGCATGGACAGGAGAGTGGGCTCTATACCCCAGCATGTGGACAGGAGAGTGGGATCTAGACCCCAGTGTGTGGACAGGAGAGTGGGGTCTGGAACACCAGTGTGTGGACAGTAGAGTGGGCTCTAGACCCCAGTGTGTGGACAGGAGAGTGGGGTCTGGAACCCCAGTGTGTGGACAGGAGAGTGGGATCTAGACCGCAGAGTGTGGACAGGAGAGTGGGGTCTGGAACACCAGAGATGTGGACAGGAGAGTGGGATCTAGAACACCATTGTGTGGATAGGAGAGTGGGCTCTAGACCCCAGTGTTTGGACAGGAGAGTGGGCTCTATACCCCAGTGTGTTGTCAGGAGGGTGAGGTCTGGAACACCAGTGTGTGGGCAGGAGAGTGGGCTCTAGACCCCAGAGTGTGGACAGGAGAGTGGGGTCAGGAACACCAGAGATGTGGACAGGAGAGTGGGATCTAGAACACCAGTGTGTGGATAGGAGAGTGGGCTCTAGAACCCAGTGTTTGGACAGGAGAGTGGGGTCAGGAACACCAATGTGTGGAAAGGAGAGTGGGGTCTGGAACACCAGTGTGTGAACAGGAGAGTGGGATCTAGAACCCCAGTGTGTGGACAGGAGAGTGGGCTCTAGACCCTAGTGTGTGGACAGGAGAGTGGGGTCTGGAACACCAGTGTGTGGACAGGAGAGTGGGATCTAGAACCGCAGTGTGTGGACAGGAGAGTGGGCTCTAGACCCCAGTGTGTGGACAGGAGAGTGGGGTTTGGAACCCCAGTGTGTGGACAGGAGAGTGGGCTCTAGACCCCAGTGTGTGGACAGGAGGATGAGGTCTGGAACACCAGTGTGTGGACAGGAGAGTGGGATCTAGAACCGCAGTGTGTGGACAGGGGAGTGGGCTCTAGACCCCAGTGTGTGGACAGGAGAGTGGGGTTTGGAACCCCAGTGTGTGGACAGGAGAGTGGGGTCTGGAACACCAATGTGTGGAAAGGAGAGTGGGGTCTGGAACCCAGTGTTTGGACAGGAGAGTGGGGTCTGGAACACCAATGTGTGGAAAGGAGAGTGGGGTCTGGAACACCAGTGTGTGGAAAGGAGAGTGGGGTCTGGAACACCAGTGTGTGAACAGGAGAGTGGGATCTAGAACCCCAGTGTGTGGACAGGAGAGTGGGCTCTAGACCCTAGTGTGTGGACAGGAGAGTGGTGTCTGGAACACCAGTGTGTGGACAGGAGGGTGAGGTCTGGAACACCAGTGCGTGGCCAGGAGAGTGGGCTCTAGACCCCAGCATGTGAACAGGAGAGTGGGATCTAGAACCGCAGTGTGTGGACAGGAGAGTGGGCTCTAGACCCCAGTGTGTGGACAGGAGAGTGGGGTTTGGAACCCCAGTGTGTGGACAGGAGAGTGGGGTCTGGAACACCAATGTGTGGAAAGGAGAGTGGGGTCTGGAACCCAGTGTTTGGACAGGAGAGTGGGGTCTGGAACACCAATGTGTGGAAAGGAGAGTGGGGTCTGGAACACCAGTGTGTGGAAAGGAGAGTGGGGTCTGGAACACCAGTGTGTGAACAGGAGAGTGGGATCTAGAACCCCAGTGTGTGGACAGGAGAGTGGGCTCTAGACCCTAGTGTGTGGACAGGAGAGTGGTGTCTGGAACACCAGTGTGTGGACAGGAGAGTGGGATCTAGAACCGCAGTGTGTGGACAGGAGAGTGGGCTCTAGACCCCAGTGTGTGGACAGGAGAGTGGGGTTTGGAACCCCAGTGTGTGGACAGGAAAGTGGGATCTAGACCCCAGTGTGTGGTCAATAGAGTGGGCTCTAGACCCCAGTGTGTGGACAGGAGGGTGAGGTCTGGAACACCAGTGCGTGGACAGGAGAGTGGGCTCTAGACCCCAGTGTGTGGGCAGGAGAGTGGGATCTAGAACCCGGTGTGTGGACAGGAGAGTGGGATCTAGAACCCCAGGGTGTGGACAGGAGAGTGGGCTCTAGACCCCAGTGTGTCGACAGGAGAGTGGGCTCTAGACCCCAGTGTGTGGACAGGAGAGTGGGATCTAGACCCCAGTGTGTGGACAGGTGAGTGAGGTCTGGAAACCCAGTGTGTGGACAGGAGAGTGGGGTCTGGAACTCTAGTGTGTGGACCGGAGGGTGAGGTCTGGAACACCAGTGCATGGACAGGAGAGTGGGCTCTAGACCCCAGTGTGTGGAAAGGAAAGTGAGGTCTGGAACACCAGTGTGTGGACAGGAGAGTGGGCTCTAGACCCCAGTGTGTGGACTGGAGAGTGGGTTCTAGACCGCAGTGTGTGGACAGGAGAGTGGGATCTAGACCCCAGTTTGTGGACAGGAGAGTGGGATCTAGACCCCGGTGTGTGGACAGGAGAGTGGGCTCTAGACCCCAGTGTGTGGACAGGAGAGTGTGGTCTGGTCCCCAGTGTGTGGACAGGAGAGTGAATTCTAGAATCCCAGCGACTAGACAGGAGATTGAGATCTAGAACCCCTGTGTGTGGACAGGAGAGTGTGTTCTGGAACCCCAGTGTGTGGACAGGAGAGTGGGTTCTGGAACCCCAGTGTGTGGACAGGAGAGTGGGATCTAGACCCCAGTGTGTGGACAGGAGAGTGGGCTCTAGACCCCAGTGTGTGGACAGGAGAGTGGGGTCTGGAACCCCAGTGTGTGGACAGGAGAGTGGTATCTAGACCCCAGTGTGTGGTCAGGAGAGTGGGCTCTAGACCCCAGTGTGTGGACAGGAGGGTGAGGTCTGGAACACCAGTGCGTGGCCAGGAGAGTGGGCTCTAGACCCCAGCATGTGAACAGGAGAGTGGGCTCTAGACCCCAGTGTGTGGACAGGAGAGTGGGATCTAGAACTCGGTGTGTGGACAGGAGAATGGGCTCTAGACCCCAGTGTGTGGACAGGAGAGTGGGGTCTGGAACACCAGTGTGTGGACAGGAGAGTGGGATCTAGAGCACAGTGTGTGGACAGGAGAGTGAGGTCTGGAACCCCAGTGTGTGGACAGGAGAGTGGGCTCTAGACCCCAGTGTGTGGACATGAGGGTGAGGTCTGGAACACCAGTGCGTGGACAGGAGAGTGGGATCTAGAACCCCAGTGTGTGGACAGGAGAGTGGAGTCTGGAACCCCAGTGTGTGGACAGGAGAGTGGGATCTAGACCCGAGTGTGTGGTCAGGAGCGTGGGCTCTAGACCCCAGTGTGTGGACAGGAGGGTGAGGTCTGGAACACCAGTGCGTGGCCAGGAGAGTGTGCTCTAGACCCCAGCATGTGGACAGGAGAGTGGGCTCTAGACCCCAGTGTGTGGACAGGAGAGTGGGGTCTGGGATCCCAGTGTGTGCACAGGAGAGTGAAATCTAGAATCCCAGTGTGTAGACAGGAGAGTGAGATGTAGAACCCCAGTGTGTGGACAGGAGAGTGGGATCTAGAATCCCAGTGAGTAGACAGGAGAGTGAGATGTAGAACCCCAGTGTCTGGACAGGAGAGTGAAATCTAGAATCCCAGTGAATAGACAGGAGAGTGAGATCTTGAACCCCAGTGTGTGGGCAGGAGAGTGAGACAGAGTTGTGTTAATATAATTTTGAAATCTATTATTATATATTTTTATACTACCTTGTTATTGTGTGTTAATGAATGTAAGCCATATTTAAAAAAAAATAATAAATGTACCGCAACCTTTACTTCAAAACATTTAAGAGGTTCAATGTATTTACATTATTAGTGTTTCAAGTTACAACACTGTTACAAATTAAAGCAATAAACACCGAATGGAATCTGGTAGCTCATTGTTAATAAGTCACTGGCCCACTGAACGCTGACAGCATCGAGTCAAAACATTTTATTTTTGCCATTATGCCTGTCAGCTGTTTACTTGTTAAGCAGCACCTTGTCAAAGACCTTCTGAAAATTGAAGTTCACACCATCCACTAGTTCTCCTGCTTGTCATTTCTTCAAAGAATATCAACAGATTTGGACAAGCAAAATTTGCCCTTAAGAAACCATGCTGACTATCACGTGCCTCCAAATATCATGAACATCATGAACAACTAACTCTAACAGTGACTGCCAGGAGAAGGAATGGGAAGGTGAATAGGCAGTTAGCACAGAGCACCCCTGTGGCCATTCCCCTCAATAATAAGTAAACCATTTTGGATACTCTTATGGGGGATGAGCTCCCAGGGCAATGCCATGGAGTTACTGGCTCTGAGCATGGGTCCGTGGTGCAGAAGGGAAAGAGGGAGAGGAGGTGAGCGGTAGTGATAGGGGACTCGATAGTCAGGGGAACAGGCAGGAGATTCTGTGGACATGAATGGGCCACCTGGATAGTATGTTGCTTCCCAGGTGCCAGGGTCAGGGTCATCTTGGATCGTGTCCACAGCATTTTGGAGAGGGAGGGAGAGCAGCCAGATGTCTTGGTAGATATTGGTATCAGTGACATAGGAAGGAAAAGCAAAGAGGTCCAGAAAAGAGAATTTGGAGATCTACGTAGAAAGTTGCAAACAGGGCTTCCAGGGTAGTGATTTCTTGATTGTTGTCTATGCCACGCGTCAGTGAGGGTAGAAACTGGATGATTTGGCAGATAAATGCGTGTCTGAGAAGCTGGTGCAGGGGGTAGGGCTTCAAGTTCTTGGATCATTGGGATCTCTTCTGGGGGAGGTGACATGTTGCACCTGAACCTGAAGGGGAGCAATAACAGATTTGTTAGAGCTACTGGGAAGGGTTTAAACTAATTTGGCAGGGGAGTGGGAACCGGATTGAAGGGACTCAGGATAGGACAGATGGTAAAAAAGCAAAGATAGCATGCAGTCAGCCTGTCAGGAAGGGCAGGCAGAAGACAGGACATAATTGCAGCCTGCAGAGTGAGTATCAGTGCTTTTGGGATGCAGAATCAAAAAGGGCAGCAAATACAGTACTCTAAATGTTAGATCTCAATGCACGGAGTATAGGAAATAAGGTGGATGGTCTTGTACACCCGGACCACCTAGACAACACAATGTCAGGATGCTGTTCATTGACTATAGCTCGGCATTTAATACCGCTGTTCCCACAATTCTGATTGAGAAGTCGCAGAACCTGGGCCTCTGTTCCTCCCTCTGCAATTGGATCCTCAACTTCCTAAGTGGAAGACCACAATCTGTGTGGATTGGTGATAACATATCCTCCTCGCTGACGATCAACAATGGCTCAGCACAGGGGTGTGTGCTTAGCCCACTGCTCTACTCTCTCTATGCCCATGACTGTGTGACTAGGCATAGCTCAAAACCCATCTATAAATTTGCTGACGATACAACCATTGTTGGTAGAATCTCAGGTGGTGACGAGAGGGCGTACAGGAGTGAGATATGCCAACTAGTGGCGCTCAATGTCAGTAAGACGAAAGAGCTGATTGTGGACTTCAGGAAGGGTAAGACAAAGGAACACATACCAATCCTCATAGAGGGATCGGAAGTGGAGAAAGTGAGCAGCTTCAAGTTCCTGGGTGTCAAGATTTCTGAGGACCTAACCTGGTCCCAACATATCGATGTACAAACATTTGTAGTTATAAAGAAGGCAAGGCAGTGGCTATACTTTATTAGGAGTTTGAAGAGATTTGGTATGTCAACAAATACACTCAAATATTTCTATAGATGCACAATGGAGAGCATTCTGAATGGCTGCATCACTGTCTGGTATGGAGGGGCTACTGCACAGGACCGAAAGAAGCTGCAGAGGGTTGTAAATCTAGTCAGCTCCATCTTGGCTACCAGCCTACAAAGTACCCAGGACATCTTCAAGAAGAGGTGTCTCAGAAAGGCAGTGTGCATTATTAAGGACCTCCAGAACCCAGAGCATGCCCTTTTCTCACTGTTACCATCAGGTAGGAGGTACAGAAGCCTGAAGGCACACACTCAGTGATTCAGGAACAACTTCTTCCCCTCTGCCATCTGATTCCTAAATGGACATTGAAGCTTTGGACACTACCTCACTTTTTAAATATATTGTGGCGACTCATTTCCTAGCGTATCCGAACCGACTCACAATTAGATAGCCTACGGGGGTTTGCGAGCACAGAGCTTTGGAGCCTCTTCGCCCTGGGGGGCCGGTTGACAGAGGCTTAAAAGTGAGGCTGAAGTTTTCGAATAAAGTTTTTCCTTCGACTGCAGTTACCGACTCCGTGTCGTAATTTTAGCGCTGCGTGTAGCACACCGCTACAATTGGTGACCCCGACGGTCCAAACGATTTTTGGACCTGAAATGACCGACGCCGCCTCTGTTCATGCGGTTTCGTTGAAACTGCCGGGTTTCTGGACACAGCGCCCGGACCTATGGTTCCAGCAAGCCGAAGCCCAATTCCACGTTCGCCGGATCACCTCGGAAGACACCCGCTACTACTATGTGGTGAGCTCCCTCGACCAGGACACAGCGGCCCAGGTCGCGGAGTTCGTACAGTCGCCCCCGGCAGACGGCAAGTACACGGAATTCAAAGCCCTGCTCCTCAGGACTTTCGGACTCTCACGGCGCGAGCGGGCTGCCCGTTTACTGCACCTGGACGGCTTGGGCGACAGACCTCCATCGGCTTTAATGAATGAGATGTTGTCTCTGGCCGAGGGACACACAGGCCTCATGTTTGAGCAGGCATTCCTGGAGCAGCTGCCCGAGGACATACGCCTGCTGCTGTCCGACGCGGATTTCAGTGACCCCCGGAAGGTGGCAGCCCGGGCGGACTTGCTGTGGAACGCCAAAAAGGTGAGCGGGGCGTCCATCGCACAGATCTCCCAGCCACACTCCCAGCAGCAAACCAGTCCAGGCCCGGCCGCAGAGCCCGCTAACCCCCGGCCCAATGAACACTGGTGCTTCTACCACCAGCGGTGGGGTGCAGAAGCCCGCCGTTGCCGCCCGCCCTGCAAGTTCCCGGGAAACGCCAGGGCCAGCCGCCGCTGATGGCTACGGCGGCTGGCCATCGGGATAGCCTCCTGTATGTGTGGGATAGAAGGTTGGGACGCCGGTTTTTGGTCGATACTGGGGCTGAGATCAGCGTTTTACCTCCGACGAGTTACGACACCCGCAGCAGGGCACCGGGTCCCCCCCTGAGGGCCGTGAATGGCAGCACAGTAAGGACCTATGGAACCCGTCAGGTGCAGCTACTGTTCGGCCCCAGCCAGTTCACGTGGGACTTCACACTGGCCGCCGTAGCCCAACCGCTTCTGGGTGCGGATTTTTTGCGAGCTCACAGCCTGCTGGTTGACCTGCCCAGGAAGAGACTGGTACACGCCGAGACCTTTCAGACGTTCTCCCTGGGCGCGGCCCAGTTGCCAGCCCCTCACCTCGGCTCCATCACGCTGTCCGACAACGACTTCACCAGGGTCCTGGCGGAGTTCCCATCGGTTCTGGCACCGCAGTTCACAGCAGCCATGCCCAGGCACGGCGTACAGCACCACATCCCGACACAGGGACCACCCCTCCATGCCCGTGCTCGGCGGCTTCCCCCGGACAAGCTCCGACTGGCGAAGGAGGAGTTCCAGAGAATGGAGGAATTGGGGATCATCCGGCGGTCCGACAGCCCCTGGGCTTCCCCCCTGCACATGGTGCCCAAAGCGACGGGGGGTTGGAGACCGTGCGGCGACTACCGCAGGCTGAACGAGGCTACCACACCGGACCGCTACCCTGTGCCGCACATTCAGGACTTTGCGGCAAACCTGCACGGCGCCCGGATCTTCTCCAAGGTCGACCTTGTCCGAGGGTACCATCAAATCCCGATGCATCCTGACGACGTCCCCAAAACGGCTCTCATCACCCCGTTTGGCCTTTTCGAGTTCCTCCGCATGCCGTTCGGCCTGAAGAATGCCGCACAGACGTTCCAGCGGTTAATGGACGCGGTGGGACGGGACCTGGACTTCGCGTTCATCTATTTGGATGACATCCTCATAGCCAGCGGCAGTCGTCAGGAGCATCTGTCCCACCTCCGTCAACTCTGCGCCCGACTGAGTGAGTACGGTCTTACAATCAACCCTGCCAAATGCCAGTTCGGACTTGATACCATTGACTTCCTGGGCCACAGGATTACTAAAGACGGGGCAACCCCTCTGCCCGCTAAGGTAGATGCGGTCCGCCACTTCCCCCGACCCACCACGATCAAAGGCCTTCAGGAATTCGTAGGTATGGTCAATTTCTACCGCCGCTTCCTCCCTTCAGCTGCCCGGATCATGCGCCCCCTGTTCGCCCTGATGTCGGGTCCAAGCAAGGACATTACCTGGGACGAGGAGTCCGCCGCCGCTTTCGTTCAAACGAAGGAAGCTTTGGCTGACGCCGCAATGCTAGTACATCCCAGAATGGACACCCCTACCGCCCTCACAGTGGACGCATCAAACACGGCAGTCGGTGGGGTGCTGGAGCAGCTCATCGCAGGTCGCTGGCAACCCCTGGCGTTTTTCAGCAAACACCTGCGGCCACCCGAGCTCAAGTACAGTGCTTTTGACCGGGAACTGTTGGCGCTCTACCTGGCAATCCGGCATTTCAGGTACTTCCTAGAAGGTCGGCCCTTCACCGCGTTCACGGACCACAAACCGCTTACCTTTGCGTTTACGAAAGCATCCGACCCCTGGTCATCCCGCCAGCAACGCCACCTGTCCTACATCTCTGAATACACAACGGATGTCCGGCACGTCTCGGGTAAGGACAATGTCGTGGCGGATGCGCTCTCTCGCCCTACCGTTCATGCCCTTTCTCAAGGGGTAGACTTTGAGGCACTGGCAGAGGCACAGCAGGTAGATGAGGAGATTCCGAGTTACAGGACTGCAGTCTCCGGTTTGCAGCTCCAGGACCTCCCCGTGGGCCCAGGTGAGAGGACCCTACTCTGTGACGTCGCCACCGGCCAGCCCCGTCCGGTCGTTCCCACAGCCTGGCGGCGACGTGTTTTCGACTCCATTCATAACTTGGCGCATCCCTCCATCCGGACAACTGTCCGGATGGTTTCCAGCAGGTTCGTTTGGCACGGACTCCGCAAACAGGTCAGTGAATGGGCCAGAACGTGCATGCACTGCCAGATGGCCAAGGTGCAGCGGCACACCAAAGCCCCACCGCAGCAGTTCCATCCCGCCCACCGGCGTTTCGACCACATTCATGTGGATATCGTGGGCCCCCTGCCAGTGTCGCACGGAGCGCGTTACCTCCTGACTATCGTGGACCGGTTCACAAGATGGCCAGAGGCGGTCCCGCTCACCGACACCACCTCCGAATCTTGCGCCCGAGCCCTGATCGCCACCTGGATATCCCGCTTTGGTGTACCAGCCCACATTACCTCCGACAGAGGCGCCCAGTTCACCTCCAGCCTGTGGTCAGCTATGGCCAGCCTTTTGGGGACTCAGCTGCACCACACCACTGCCTACCACCCACAGTCGAACGGGCTAGTGGAGCGTTTCCACCGTCACCTGAAGTCGGCCCTCATGGCCCGCCTGCGAGGAGCCAACTGGGCGGACGAGCTTCCCTGGGTCCTACTCGGCATCCGCACAGCGCCCAAGGACGACCTGCACGCCTCGTCGGCCGAGTTGGTATACGGCGCGCCCCTGGCCGTCCCCGGGGAGTTCCTACCAGCCCCGAGGGGGCAAGAGGAAGAACCCGCTGCAGTCCTGGGCAGACTTCGCGAGAAGCTCGGTAACCTGGCCCCCATACCCACTTCACAGCATGGGCGGCACCCGACCTGCGTACCCAAAGACCTACAGAACTGTAAGTTTGTGTTTGTACGAAGGGGCGGGCATCGGCCACCGCTGCAGCGGCCATACGAGGGGCCGTTTACGGTGCTCCGGAACAACGGGTCCACGTTCGTGCTGGACGTTGGGGGGAAGGAGGAGGTTTTCACGGTGGACCGCCTCAAGCCGGCCCATGTGGACCTGGCGCAACCGGCCGAGTTTCCGGCGCCTCGGCGCAGAGGCCGACCTCCCAAGCAGGTTCTGGCCCAGACTGTGGACATTGGGGGGTGTATCGCCGGTTCTGGGGGGGGGGTTATGTGGCGACTCATTTCCTAGCGTATCCGAACCGACTCACAATTAGATAGCCTACGGGGGTTTGCGAGCACAGAGCTTTGGAGCCTCTTCGCCATGGGGGGCCGGTTGACAGAGGCTTAAAAGTGAGGCTGAAGTTTTCGAATAAAGTTTTTCCTTCGACTGCAGTTACCGACTCCGTGTCGTAATTTTAGCGCTGCGTGTAGCACACCGCTACAATATATTATTTCTGTTTTTTGCATTGTTCTTAATCTATTCAATATATGTATACTGTAATTGATTTACTTATTTATTTGTTATTATTATTTTGTTTTTTTTCAATATTATGTATTGCATTGAACTGCTGCTGCTAAGTTAACAAATTTCACGTCACATGTTGGTGATAATAAACCTGAATCTGATCTTGTTGCCCTTTTACAGGTTGTCGGGTATGATGTTGTGGCCATCACTGAATTGTGGCTGAAGGATGGTTGTAGTTGGGAGCTGAATGTCCAAGGTTACACATTATATCGGAGGGATAGGAAGGCAGGCAGAGGGGGTGGCGTGGCTCTGTTGGTAAAGAATGGCTTCAAATCAGTAGAAAAATGTGATTTAGGATAAAAAGAAGATGAATCCCTGTGGGTTGAGTTAAGAAACTGCAAGGGTAAAAGGACCCTGTTGGCAGTTATATACAGGCCTCCCAACAGTGGCTGGAAGGTGGACCACAGATTACAATGGGAAATAGAAAAGGCATGTCAAAAGGGCAATGTTATGATAGTCATGGGAGATATTAACAGGCAGGTAGATTGAGAAAATCGGGTTGGAAATGGATCCCAAGAGAGTGAATTTATTGAATGCCTACGAGATAGCTTTTTAGAGCAGTTTGTCATTGAACTGACGAGGGGATCAGCAATAGTGGATTGGCTGTTATGTAATGAACCAGAGGTGATATAGGAGCTGAAGGTAAAAGAACCCCTAGGAGGCTGTGATCACAAAATTATTGAGTTCAACTTGAAATCTGATAGGGAGGAAGTAAAGTCTGATAGTGGAGTAAAGGAAATTACAGTGATGTGAGAGAGGAGTTGGCCAAAGTAAATTGGAAGGAGATGCTGGCAGGGATGACAGCAGAGCAGCAATCACTTTAGTTTCTGGGGGAAAATGAGGAAGGTGCAGCATAAATTATTTCAAAAACAAAAAAAAATACTCAAACGGCAAAATAGACAATAGGTGCAGGAGTAGGCCATTCGGCCCTTTGAGCCAGCACTGCCATTCACTGTGATCATGGCTGATCATACACAATCAATACCCTGTTCCTGCCTTCTCCCCATATCTCTTGACTCTGCTATCTTTAAGAGCTCTATCTAACTCCTTCTTGAAAGCATCCAGAGAATTGGCCTCCACTCCCTTCTGAGGCAGAGCATTCCACAGATCCACAACTCTCTGGATGAAAAAAGTTTTTCCTAAACTCCGTTCTAAATGGCCTGCCCCTTATTCTTAAACTGTGGCCTCTGGTTCTGGACTCCCCCAACATCGGGAACATGTTTCCTGCTTCTAGCATGTCCAATCCCTTAATAATCTTATATGTTTCAATCAGACCCCCTCTCATCCTTCTAAATTCCAATGTATACAAGCCCAGTTGCTCCAATCTTTCAACGTATGACAGTCCCGCCATCCCGGGAATCAACCTCGTGAACCTACGCTGCACTCCCTCAATAGCAAGAATGTCCTTCCTCAAATTTGGAGACCAAAACTGAACACAGTACTCCAGGTGTGGTCTCACCAGGGCCCTGCACAACTGCAGAAGGACCTCCTTGCTCCTATACTCAATTCCCTTTGTTATGAAGGCCAACATGCCATGAGCTTTCTTCAGTGCCTGCTGTACCTGCATGCTTACTTTCAGTGACTGATGAACAAGGGCACCTAGATCTCATTGTACTTCCCTTTTTCTTAACTTGACACCATTCAGATAGTAATCTGCCTTCCTGTTCTTGCCACCAAAGTGGATAACCTCACAGTTATCCACATTAAACTGCATCTGCCATGCATCTGCCCACTCATCCAAGTGGGCAGTCCAAGTCACTTGGGTGACAGTCCAAGTCACCCTGCATTCTCCTAACATCCTCCTCATATTTCACACTGCCACCCAGCTTTGTGTCCTCTGCAAATTTTCTAATGTTACTTTTAATCCCTTCATCTAAGTCACTAATGTATATTGTAAATAGCTGTGGTCCCAGCACCGAGCCTTGCGGTACCCTGCTACTCACTGCCTGCCATTCCAAAAAGGACCCGTTATTCCCTATTCTTTGTTTCCTGTCTGCCAACCAATTTTCTATCCATATCAGTACCCTACCCCCAATACCATGTGCTCTAATTTTGCCCACTAATCTCCTATGTGGGACCTTATCAAAGGCTTTCTGAAAGTCCAGGTACACTACATCCACTGGCTCTCCCTTGTCCATTTTCATAGTTACATCCTAAAAAATTCCAGAAGATTAGTCAAGCATGATTTCCCCTTCATAAATCTATGCTGACTCAGACCGATCCTGTTACTGCTATCCAAATCTGCTGCTATTTCATCTTTTCTAATTGACTCCAGCATCAAAATAGTACAACTGTGGCTGTGATGAACTATCAATTACTCCAAAAGACTGGAAGTAGTGTAAATACTGAAAGGCTTTATTAACAGCAAAATGGATCCACGTCCATGCTGTATGTCTGTCCTGGACAGTGGGGTGAGCAGTGACACAATCGCCTTTATACCGGGGTCTGTGGGAGGAGCCACAGGAGCAGTCAGCAGAGTGGTGTGTCCAGGTACATCCAGACAGATAACCCAGTTACAACCTATATACATGGCTTACCGCTGGCTGACAAGGGAAGTCAAAGTTAATGTAAAAGCAAAAGAGAGGGCATACAACAAAGCAAAAGTTAGCGGGAAGATAGAGGATTGGGAAGCTTTTAAAAACCTACAGAAAGCAACCAAAAGAATCATTAACAAGAGAAAATCTGTAGATGCTGTAAATCCAAGCAACAAGTTCTGGAGGAACTCAGCAGGCCAGGCTGCGTCTAGGGAAAAGAGTACAGTTGACGTTTTGGGCCAAGACCCTTTGGCAGGACTGGAGAAAAAAAGCTGAGAAGTAGATTTAAAAGGTGGGAGAGGGGAGGTGAAAGAAAAACACAAGGTGATAGGTGAAACCAGAAGGGGGAGGGATGAAGTAAAGAGCTGGGAAGTTGATTGGCGAGAGATACAGGGCTGGAGAAGGAGGAGTATGATAGAAGAGTACAGAAGGCCATGGGAGAAAGAAAGAAAAAGAATCATGAGGAAGGAAAAGATGAAATATGAAAGCAAACTAGCAAGCAATATCAAGGTGGATAGAAAAACCCTTTGCAAGTATATATATAAAAAAAGAGATGAGAGTGAATATAGGATCACTAGAAAATGAGACCGCAAAAATAATAACGGAGGACAAGGAGATGGCAGATGAACTAAATGAGTATTTTGCATCAGTCTTTACTGTGGAAGACACTAGCAGTGCGTAACAGATTTTGAAGGGTGTGAGGGAAGAGAAATGATTGCAGTTACTATTACAAAGAAGAAGGTACTCAAAAAGCTGAAAGACCTAAAGGTACACAAGTCACCTGGACAGGTAAACTGCACCCTAGGGTTCTGAAAGAGGTATCATTATAGATTGTGGCGGCATTAGAAATGATCTTTCAAAAATCATTGGACTCTGGCATGGTGCCGGAGGACTGGAAAATTACAAATTGCAAATGTTATTCCACTCTTTAAGAAAGGAGGAAGGCAGCAGAAAGGAAATTATAGA
This sequence comes from Hypanus sabinus, assembly GCF_030144855.1. NCBI lineage: Eukaryota > Metazoa > Chordata > Chondrichthyes > Myliobatiformes > Dasyatidae > Hypanus > Hypanus sabinus. The sequence continues at coordinate 204,876,658 of NC_082706.1, read as the reverse complement.
CCAGTTAGCCTGACCTCAGTGGTTGGGAAGATGTTGAAGTTATTAAAGATCAGGTGATGGAGTACTTGGTGACACAGGACAAGATAGGACGAAGTCAGCATGGTTTCCTGAAGGGAAAATCTTGCCTGACAAACCTGTTGGAATTCTTTGAGGAGATTATAAATAAAGGGGATGTAGTGGATGTTGTACTTTTGGACTTTCAGAAAGCCTTTGACAAGATGACACACATGAGGCTGCTTACCAAGTGAAGAGCCCATTTTATTACTGGAAAGTTACTGGCATGGTTAGAGCATTGGTTGATGGGTAAGGGGCAGCAAGTGGGAATAAAAGGATCCTTTTCTGGTTGGCTGCCAGTGACTAGTGGTGTTCCACAGGGGTCGGTTTTGGGACCACTTCTTTTTATGCTGTAAATCAATGATTTAGATGATGGTATAGTTGGTTTTGTGGCCAAGTTTGCAGATGATAAGCAGATTGGTGGAGGGGCAGGTAGGGCTGAGGAAACAGGTGGGCTGCAGAAGGACTTAGACAAATTAGGAGAATGGGCAAGAAAGTACCAAACGAAATATGATGTTGGAAAATGCATGGTCGTGCACTTTGTTAGAAGAAATAAATGAGCAGACTATTTTCTAAGCAGCAAGAAAATCCAAAAATCTGAGATGCAAGGAGACTTGGGAGTCTTTGAGTCGGTGGTGAGGAAGGTAAATGCAAGGTTAGTATTCATTTCAAGAGGTCTAGAACACAAGAGCAGGGATGTGATGCTGAGGCTTTATAAGGCACAGATGAAGCCTCACCTTGAGTATTGTGTACAGTTTTGGGCTCCTCATCTTAGAAAAGTTGTGCTGTCAGGGGAGGTTCATAAGGATTATTCCGGGAGTTAAAGTGTTATCATATAAGGAATATCTGATGGCTCTGGGTCTGTTCTCACTGGAATTTAGAAGGATGAGAGGAGATCTTATTGAAATCTTTTGAATGTTGTAAGGCCTAGACAGAATAGATGTGGAAAAGATATTTCCCACGTCGGGGAGTCTAGGAGAAGAGGTCACATTCTCAGGATAGAGAGCATCCATTTAAAACAGAGATGTGGAAAAATTTCTTTAGCTAGAGGGTAGTGAATTTGTGGAATTTGTTACCAAAGTCAGTTGTGGAGGCCAGGTCTTTGGGTGTATTTAAGGCAGAGATTGATAGGTGCTTGATTGGCCACACAATCAAAAGTTAAGGGGAGAAGGCTAGGGAGTGGGGCTGAGGAGGGCAAAAAAAGGTTCAGCCATGATTGAATGGTGGAGCGGCGTCATAGAAACATAGAAACCCTACAGCACAATACAGGCCCTTCGGCTCACAAAGCTGTGCTGAACATGTCCTTACCTTAGGAATTACCTAGGGTTACCCATAGCCCTCTATTTTTCTAAGCTCCATGTACCTATCCAGGAGTCTCTTAAAAGACCCTATCGTATCTGCCTCCACCACCGTCACCGGCAGCCCATTCCACGCACTCACCACTCTCTGTGGAAAAAACTTACCCCTGACATCTCCTCTGTACCTACTCCCCAGCACCTTAAAACTGTGCCCTCATGTTAACCATTTCAGCCCTGGGAAAAAGCCTCTGACTATCTACACGATCAGTGCCTCTCATCATCTCATACACCATCTTATATTATAATGTTGGACTAATATTCCCAGGAGTTCCAAAGCACTTTTGTGCCAATGAAATGCTTTTGAAGTATGATCACCTCTGTAATGTAGGAAATGCACAGGCCCACAAACCACAGCATGATAAAGATCAGTTGCAGTGTTTTAGTTATGTTGATTAAGAGATAAATGTAGGATATTGAAGTGAGCACTTGGCAGGAAAAGGAACATAATGAGGTATGTACCAAATTCTGTAATATTAAGTTTGGCAACATACACGTTTCTGCATGTCTGCAAAAATAAGTACCTGTGCCAAAAATGCAAATGACTGGATTATATTTTCCATGCAACATTTAAAAATATTTTATCTCAAACAGATAGATTTTCTAGATTACAGCTACTGTATAAAATATACAATAACAATTTCATTTTAACTCTAGCGGAATTAGTTATAGGGAAACCAATTTCTCATTGTATCAACTTCAACATCAAGTTCAAGTTTATTGTCATCTATCTACAGATATTCAACCAAACAAAGCAACATTCTTTTGGGCTACGGTGCGCCATCAAAACATATATCACACACAGCACACAAAGCAAAACGTTACCACAAATACGTTAATGAAATATAATTAAAAGTGTGCAGCAGAAGTAAGTGGCAAATAGTAAACAACACGCTATCCTAGTGACAAGATTTTGGTGGCAGCAGAGAATTCATTAGTCTCATATCAAAATATTTGTAATCATAATGAAGGACAGTTCAAAATTATACTTTAAATCTTGAAATGTGCTTTTAATATAACAGTTATTTTTCTAGCAGGCAACCTCCTGCCAGACATGGAGAATCCAAGTCTACTGACACTGCTTGACACTCATAGTTAACTGGAAAGACAAACTTGATCACCCATTGCCCTTGTGCTTGCTGATGTGAACTGACTCCTGATTCACCAGGCTCTCTTGTTTGAGGTTCTTAACCTTGTATTTAAATGTCTTCATATTGTGCTCAACCTTGACTTTTCGGACTTCTATCACCCTGCAAACTCAATGCCCCTGAACCCCTGAGCTTTTAAGCATTCCTGACTCTGTTGACCTCACTTATGGTATCCAGGTAATTGAAAGTGATGTCATTGTACAGCTCGTAGACATCTGTGGAGTGGAATAAACAATTGACATTTCAGACCACTCAGTGCTTTAGAGAAGCTCTTCAGAACTGAGTTGAATGTCAGTGTGCACAAGAATACGGTGGCATGCCAACGTTTGGGCACCCCGGTCAAAATTTTTGTTACTGTGAATAGTTAAGTGAGTAGATGAACTGATCGCCAAAAGTCATAAAGTTAAAGATGAAACATTCTTTTCAACATTTTAAGCAAGATTATTATTTTTGTTTTGTACAATTTTAGAGTGGAAAAAAAAGGAGAGAAGCACCATGCAAAAGTTTGGGCACCCCAAGAGATTTGAGCTCTCAGATAACTTTTTCCAAGGTCTCACACCTTATTTAGCTTGTTAGGGCTATGGCTTGTTCACAGCCATCATTAGGAAAGGCCAGGTGATGCAAATTTCAAAGCTTTATAAATACCCTGACTCCTCAAACCTTGTCCCAACAATCAGCAGCCATGAGCTCCTCTAAGCAGCTGCCTAGCACTCTGAAAATTAAAATAAATGATGCCTAGAAAGCAGGAGAAAGCTATAAGAAGATAGCAAAGTGTTTTCAGGTAGCCGTTTCCTCAGTTTGTAATGTAATTAAGAAATGGCAGTTAATAGGAATGGTGGAGGTCAAGTTGAGGTCTGGAAGACCAAGAAAACTTTCTGAGAGAACTGCTCATAGGATTGCTAGAAAGGCAAATCAAAACCCCCGTTTGACTGCAAAGGACCTTCAGGAAGATTTAGCAGACTCTGGAGTGGTGGTGCACTGTTCTACTGTGCAGCGACACCTGCACAAATATGACCTTCATGGAAGATCCATCAGAAGAAAACCTTTCCTGCATCCTCACCACAAAATTCAGCATCAGAAGTTTGCAAAGGAACATCTAAACAAACCTGATGCATTTTGGAAACAAGTCCATTGGACTGACACAGTTAAAATAGAACTTTTTGTCCGCAATGATCAAAGGTATGTTTGGAGAAAAAAGGGTGCAGAATTTCATGAAAAGAACACCTCTCCAATTGTTAAGCATGGGGGTGGATAGATCATGCTTTGGGCTTGTGTTGCAGCCAGTGGCACGGGGAACATTTCACTGGTCAAGGGAAGAATGAATTCAATTAAATACCAGCAAATTCTGGAAGCAAACATCACACCGTCTGTAAAAAAGCTGAACATGAAAAGAGGATGTCTTCTACAACAGGATAATGATCCTAAACTCATCTCAAAATCCACAATGGACCTCCTCAAGAGGCGCAAACTGAAGGTTTTGCCATGGCCCTCACAGTCCCCCAACCTAAACATCATCGAAAATCTGTGGATAGACCTCAAGAGCAGGATGGCCCAAGAATCTCACAGAACTAGAAGGCTTTTGCAAGGAAGAATGCGCAAAAATCCGCGAAACAAGAATTGAAAGACTCTTCACTCACTACAGAAAGCGATTACAAGCTGTGATTCTTGCCAAAGGGGTTGTTACTAAGTACGACCTTGCAGGGTGCCCAAACTTTTGCTTCAGGCCTTCTTTGTTTTTGGTTATTTTGAAATTGTAAAAGATGGAAATAAGAAAGGTAATCTTGCTTAAAATATTAAAGAAATGTGTCATCTTTAACTTTATGCCTTTTGGAAATCAGGTCATCTTTTACTCGCTTAGCTATTCACAGTAACAGAAATTTTGACCAGGGGTGCCCAAACTTCTGCATACCACTGTATATGAATTGTTCATTTCAAACTCTCCTTAAAGATTTCATTGCCAGAGCTATTTTGAAGAATAGAATAGAATTAAAGGAAGCATTAATAACAAAAAATATTTATGACAAATTTAAAAGGATGCCATTATAATGAATGTATTATCCAATCAGACTGATTAATTTAAATATCACCGTATTGCTGTAGTGGTGGTCTGTCATATCAGACAGTAACAGCAAGTGAAAAAATTCATTGCACTGGGTCTGTTCCACTCTCTCGGTCCCATGGTAAAGTGGATGTCACAACTGGGGTCATCTCTTCTATTCCCCAATCACCCAATCTTCCTGACACTTTAACAGGCTAAAGTCCCTCATGTTCTCACCTACTACTCCGTGAGTCTCTGCATTAAACACACCATTCTTTGGAAATCCCACCATCTTCGATGGAATCCAACCACGAAACATACCTTTACCTTACTTCCTCCACCCCAACTCCGCTTTCCGCAGGAATTGCTCCTTCCGTGATTCTCTTGTCTGTCCATCCCTCCCCACTAATCTATCTATCCCTGCATGCAAACAAGTGCAACACCTGCCAATTCACTCCTCCACACTTCCATTCAAATGTCCTTCCAGGTGAGGCAATGCTTCAGCTGCAAACCTTCTGGGGTCGTCTATGGCGTCCGGTGCTCCCGATGCAGCCCTCCCTACGTTGGTGAAATCCAATATAGATTGGGGGACTGCTTTGTTGAGCATCTTTGCTCCTTTCACAAAAAACAGGATTTCCTGGTGGCCAACTATTTTAATTCAAACCCCACTCCCATTCCAACATGTTAGTACATGGTTTCCTCTTTTGCCTTGATGAGGTCAGTCTTAGTTTGGGAGGAGCAACACTTTATATTTCATCTAAATAGTCTCCAACCTGATGGCATAAACATCAATTTCTCTAACTTCTGGTAATTTTCTCCTCCCCCTCTCTTCTTCAGTTTCCCTTTCTGCCCCCTTACCTCTTCTGCTCACCTACCTATCACTTCTGTCTTGTGCCCCTCCACCTTCCTTTACTCGATGGGCCAAATTGCCTAACTCTGCTCCTATGTCTTATGGTCTAACATCTTCTGAACCACTGAGGTCAGACTAACTGGCCCGTATTTTCCTTTCATCTGCTTCTCTCCCTTCTCGAAGAGTAGAGTGACATTTGCAATTTTCCACTTTCATAGTGTGGGCAGTAACAGTCTTTCCATGATCATGTCTGTTCTTGGCAAATTCTTCTATAGAAGTGGTTTGCCATTGTTTTCTTCTGGGTAGTGTCTTTATAAGACGGGTGACCCCAGTCATTATCAATATTCTTCAGAGATTGTCTGCCTGGCGTCAGTGGTTGCATAACCAGAACTTGAGATACGGACCAGCTGCTGATAAGACCATCCACCACCTGCTCCCGTGGCTTCACATGACCCTGATCGAGTTGGAGGCTAAGCAGGTGCTACACCTTGCCCAAGGGTGACCTGCAGGCCAGCAAAGGGAAGGATCACCTTACACCTCCTTTGGTAAAGATGTATCTCCACTCCACCACACAATCTCTATGTTATTGTGTGCTTTTTTTTGTTATTTTTGTTAAGTTCTTTATCTTATGGACACAAGAAAGGCTGCAGATGTTGGAAGCCCACACATAAAACACACATAAAATGCTGGAAAAACACAGCAGATCAGGCAGCATCTATGGAAATGAACAAACAGTGGATGTTTTGGGCTGAGATCCTTCTTTAGGGCTTCTTCATGTTATTGTGTTTTTTTTTTGTGCTGCATTGGATCCAGACTAAAAATTATTTCCTTCTCCTTTGCACTTGTGGACTGGAAGTGACATTAAATAATCTTGCATCTTTCCCCCTTCTCCAGACATCCCATCTCTCCTGGAAGTTCTGGGAGTCTCCTGCATATTGATAGTGGCTCCCTGACACCCACAAATTATATACGATATTCTAGAAATTGATTTTTTTTTTAGAGAGAGTGGGGAGAGGCGAGATAGAGAGAAAGAGAAAATGAGAATCAAATCCTGATTGGTCTCTTTGTGCTAAGTAGACCTATTTGTTTTCTCTGTGGGCGGGCTTTACAGTCCACCTGTCTCTCTCTCTCTCTCTCTCTCTCTCTTTCATTGTCCATCAGTTCAGTTTAGTGTCCTGCAACGCCATGGCAGAGTGTTCCCAACAAAGAAGAAAATATAAAACGTACTTCACCCCAGACCACACTAAACTGTACCCCTGCTTAATAGGAGTCACAAATAAAGACAGTGTTGCTCGCTGCACTGTTTGCAACAGCGACTTTTCTAATGCCCATGGTGGGTTAAATGACTGTAAAAGACATGTTGAGGTGAGTTTAATAAATAGTTTGTAAATAAATTGTTGTGCTCTTCAAATAATCAAATGACCTGTATACATACATCCTTGGAGGTCGACCGAAGTGGGGGAGGGGGACATGAGGTTGCGGGGGTGGTGCTACCTCCCTGAAATGAGTTTTTGCAGGGTGGGATGTCTGCTTCTCCATCCACAAGCTCTCCGACGTCCCACACTGGAGGCTGCCTCCATCCCCACGGCTCGCCGAGTCGCCCGCTTTGCCTGGTCCCGCCACCAGCCGCGCGCACGCCGTCATCCCCCCCCGCGGCCGCGCGCACGCCCTCATCCCGCACACCCCGCGGCCACGCGCACGCCCTCATCCCACTCCCCCCCCCCGTGGCCGCGCGCACGCCCTCATCCCGCACACCCCGCGGCCGCGCGCACGCTCTCATCCCGCACACCCCGCGGTCACGCGCACGCCCTCATCCCCCCGCGGCCGCGCGCACGCCCTCATCCCACCCCGCGGTCACCCCTCCCCCTCCCCCTCCCCCTCCCCCTCCCCCTCTCTCCGCCAGCGAGCTGCCCACCCTCACCCGCCACCGGGTCGGGCCCGTTTCCGCGGTGCACCTTTCCGGTTTGCGGTGAGACCGCCACCGGCGGACAGAGGCCATTTCCGGCGAGGAGATGCTGCGGAGGCGGGCGGTGGCGGCGGCGGGAGCAGGAGCGGGCTGGCGTTGGGTCTGGCGGCAGCTGAGCGCAGGTACGAGCGGGAGGCCCGTGTCCCGGGGAGTCCGCTCAACCACTCCGGTCATCCTTAACAACCTCAATCTGATCTCCCACAACTCTCAAACTCTCCTCATCCCGCTACGCCTCCTCCAGCTCCCACCTCACCCACTCCCACCATAACATCCCATCGTGAGACGCGCAGTTCTAGATGCTCTGCCGTTGCCGTACAAGTTTGCTGCTTAGGAGAAAGTTCTCGTTTATCCAGCGTAGGAGTAGATTACTCTGGGGCTAAGATGCAAAACGCAGTACCAACAGCACATAGAGTCACAAAAAATAACATAGCCCAGGACCCTGAGTGCATGGTCAGTAGATTGATTGTCCTGGTCTAGCAGCACTTTTGACACAGGAGGGTAGAATTTGTTCTCTACAACAGAACATCTGGGTGGGGGGTGCAGAGTGGAGCTTAAAGATTTCAATGCATGTTCTGTGGAAGTTAACTGCACATTGTGTGGAGTTTGTGGGCAGAACGGTCTAAGTTAGTAATGGCTTGCTAAGAGAATCTTCCCCTATTCCTGACTAGAAAATCTGGGGTGTTGGAAATCCAAGCAACACACACAAAATGCTGGAGGAACATTGAGGAGCAGATAGGGAGACAGATTCTGGAAAGGAGTAATAATAACAGTTGTTGTGGGGGGGGGGGGAAGATTTTAATTTCCCTAATATTGATTGGCAACTCCCTAGAGTGAGATGGGGTGGAGTTTGTTAGGTGTGTTCAGGAAGGTTTCTTAACACAATATGTAGATAAGCCTACAAGAGGAGAGGCTGTACTTGATCTGGTATTGGAAATGAACCTGGTCAGGTGTCTGGTCTCTCAGTAGGAGAGCATTTTGGAGATAGTGATCACAATTCTATCTCCTTTACCATAGCATTAGAGAGGGATAGGAGCAGACAAGTTAGGGAAATGTTTAATTGGAGTAAGGGGAACTATGAGGCTACCAGACAGGAATTTGGAAGCATAAATTGGATGCAGATGTTCTCAGGGAAATGTATGACGAAAATGTGGCAAATGTTCAGGGGATATTTGCGTGGGGTTCTGAGTAGGTACGTTCCAATGAGACATGGGAAGGATGGTAGGGTACAAGATCCATAATGCACAAAGGCTGTTGTAAATCTAGTCAAGAAAATAACTTACGGAAGGTTCAAAAAACTAGGTAATGATACGAATCTAGAAGATGATAAGGCTTGTGGGAAGGAGATTAAGAATGAAATTAGGAGAGCCAGAAGGTGCCACGAGAAGGCCTTGATGGGCAGGATTCAGGAAAACCCAAGTATATGAAACATTCTACAAGTATATGAAGTGCAAGAGGATAAGACGTTAGAGAATAGGACCAATCAAGTGTGACAATGGAAAAGTGTGTATGGAATCTGAGGAAATAGAGGAGAAGTATTCACTCTTAGTATTCACCATGGAGAAGGATCTTGGCGATTGTAGGGATGACTTGCAGTGAACTGAAAAGCTTGAGAATGTAGATATTAAGAAAGAGGATGTGCTGGAGTTTTTGGAAAGCATCTAGTTGGATAAGTCACCGGGACTGGACGGGATGTACCCCAGGCTACTGTGGGAAGTGAGGGAGGAGATTGCTGAACCTCTGGCAATGATCTTTGCATAATCAATGAGGATGGGAGAGGTTCCGTAGGATTGGAGGGTTGCGGATTCTGTTCTCTTATTCAAGTAAAGGGTAGGGATAGCCCAGTGAGTCTTACTTCACTGGTTGGTTAAGTTGATGGAGAAGTCCTGAGAGGCAGGATTTATGAACATTTAGAGAGGCATAATATAATTAGGAATAGTCAGCATAGCTTTGTTAATGACAGATTGTTCCTTGCGAGCCTGATTGAATTTTTTGAGGGTGTGACTAAGCATATTGATGAAGGTAGAGCCGTAGATGCAGTGTATATTGATTTTAGCAAGGCATTTGATAAGGTACCACATGCAAGGCTTATTGAGGAAGTAAGGAGGCATGGGATCCAAGGGGACATTGTGGATCCAGAACTGGCTTGCCCACAGAAGGCAAATAGTAGTTGTAGATGGGTCATATTCTGCATGGAGGCCAGTGACCAGTGGTGTGTCTCAGGGATCTGTTCTGGGACCCCTATTCTTCGTGATTTTTATAAATGACCTGGATGAGGAAGTGGAGGGATGGGTTAGTAAATTTGTCGATGACACAAAGGTTGGGGGTGTTGTGAATAGTGTGGAGGGCTGTCAGAGGTTACAGCGGGACATTGATAGGATGCAAAACTGGGCTGAGAAGTGGCAGATGGAGTTCAACCCAGCTAAGTGTGAGGTGGTTCATTTTGGTAGGTCAAATATGATGGCAGAATATAGCATTAATGGTAAGACTCTTGGCAGTGTGGAGAATTGGTGAGATGTTGGGGTCTGAGTCCATAGGACACTCAAAGCTGCTGTGCAGGTTGTCTCTGTGGTTAAGAAGGCATATGGTGCATTGGCCTTCATTAATCATGGGACTGAGCTTAAGAGCCGAGAGGTAATTTTGCAGTTATATCGGACCCTGGTCAGACCCCACTTGGAGTACTGTGCGCAATTCTGGTTGCCTCACTACAGGAAGGACGAAACCATAGAAAGGGTGCAGAGGAGATTTACAAGGATGATGCTTTTTTCCTGTCCCACCATTGCTGGTGCCCCATCAGTTGTGATGTCAATTAGCTTCGACACATTAAATTTCATTTCTGACATCATTTTCAACAAAGCTTCAAAAACATCTACTCCAGTAACTGTGTCCTTCATAGGAAATAATTGAATAAACTTCAAAAATTTGAAAAGTTTTGGTTACTCCTCGAACAAACACTGCAAGTTGAGCAGTGTCTCTCAAGTCTGTGCTCTCATCAAGCGCAATTGAAAAAAATTGCAATTCTTTGCAGGCATCCCTTAAACAACTTTTAACATCTGACATTTCTTCAACTTGCCTTGTGATTGTTCTTACTGACAGGCTGATAGATACAAATAAAGATTTATTTTCAGGACAAACAATATTCACTGCCAGTAAACATTTTTTGACAAACCCTCCATCTGTAAAAGGCTTTTCTGCAATATGTTTTGAGATTTCATAGTTGGCACTGGTATTTCCTTCATTTTCACTGCTTTTCTTGGCAAAAAATGACGTTTGTTTTCCGAACCTAGCCTTCATTGGCCCAACATCATCTTTCCTTGCTTGCCCAGTAAACTTATTAAAATTTCAACTACGGCGGGTCTCGTAATGTTGTCTGATATTTGCCACCTTCTTCACAGCAACATTTTGTAGGCAAATGAGACAAACTGGTTTCCCAGCTTGCTTGATGAAGAAGTAATCTAGTGTCCAAGTGTCTTGGAAGTTTTATCATTCAGTGCCTACCTTCCTGCGTTTTGCATTAATTGCCATTGGAGTTTTTTTCTTTGATTTTATTTTGAAACACAAGTTATTCAACGAGTATCGTAGCACATGTAAGTATCTGGATATTTAGCATGGATTTCTTCTTAAAACACAGTGACGCTGTTTCTGTTTCCAAATTTGAACGATCCCATCTGAAAACCTGTGCGTGCACAGACAGTAGCCTGCCTTCCCATCATTTGTATATACCATTGTTTGGTTCAGAACAAAATGGAACCTGAGGCCAGTGTAACAAGATGCCATGCATGTCCATCAGTGCGGTCGCGTGGAACACTCAGAATAAGGGAAAATCGGTTGCGGGCCGGATAAGCATAGTATCCCAATATTTGCTGGTAAAGGTATTTATGTTTCAAAATACCTTCGTGTGCCGGATCTGGCCCGTGGGCCATTGGTTGCCTACCCCTGTGATAGATGAAACTGGGAGGGGTGATGTAAAGAGCTGGGAAGTTGATTGGTGAAAGAAATACAGGACTGGAGAAGGGGGAATCTAAATAGGAGAGGACAGAAGGTCATGGAAGGAAGAAAATTGGGAAGGAACACCAGAGGGAGGCGATGGGCAGGCAAGGAGATAAGGTGAGAGAGGGAATAGGGGGTGGGAAATTGTGAAGGAGAGTGGAGGCATTACTGGAAGTTTGAGAAATGGATGTGCAGGTATATCCGATCAGGTTGGAGCCTACCTAGATGGAATATAAGGGGGTGTTCCTCCTACCTGAGTGTGGCCTCATCGTGACAGTAGAGGAGGCCATGGATAGACATATCGGAATGTGAAGTGGAATTAAAATGGGTGGCTACTGGGAAATCCCACTTCCTAGTGCTCCTGGTGTGGCCTCCTGTATATCGGTGAGACCCGACATAGATGGGAGACCGCTTTGCCGAGCACCTATGCTTCATCCGCCAGAACAAGCGGGACCTCCCAGTGGCCACCCATTTTAATTCCACTTCCTATTCCCATTCCGATATGTCTATCCAAGACCTGCTCTACTCTAGCGATAAGGCCACACTCAGGTTGGAAGAACAACACCTTATATTTCATCCGGTTAGCCTCCAACCTGATGGCATGAACATCGATTTCTCGAACTTCCAGTAATGCCACCCATTCCCCCCCCCTTCACCATCTTCCATCCCCTTTTCCCCTTCTCACTTTATCTCTTTGCCTGCTCTTTGATGCTCCTCCCCCCTTTTTCTTTCTTCTGTGGCCTTCTGTCTTCTATCAGATCCCCCCTTCTTTAGCCCAGTATCTCTTTCACCAATTAACTTCCCAGCTCTTTACTTCACTCCTTCTCCTCCCAGTTTCACCTATCACCTTGTGTTTCTTCCACCCCCCCCCCCCAACCTTTTAATTCTATTCCTCATCTTTTTCTCCAGTCCTGCTGAAGGGTCTCGGCCTGAAATGTGTACCGTACTCTTTTCCATAGATGGTGCATGAGTTCCTCCAGTAGTTTGTGTGTGTGTTCCTTTCCCTATTTTTCATTCTTCAGAATAATTCCTCGCCCAGCAAAGTTCCAGGAATCTGGATCCTGCCCAGTCAGACATTTCTGAAGCAGTTCAAAGTGATTGCAGTCGTCTGGCTATTTCACTTTTCAGTGTTTGTGGTGTGGGTCCACAAAAATGCTGGAGAAAGCTGTCTGATGTGAGAATCTGTTTACTTAGCAGTACAAATTCAAAATTGTTTAATGTAATTTCTAGAAAAATTGTTACTCCGGATCCATTGCAGTGCAAAAAAATCTCAAAAAAATAAATAACACAATAATAAAAACCAAAATAAATATAAATACAAATGATTGCTTATATACATAGACTATATGTCCGTAAAGTGACACTAGATGCAGGAGGGTCTGTACATAAGGTGACTTTCAGCAGTGGTGTTGGGGTTTGGTTAGTTGATGGAGGTGTTACTGCCTGGAGAAAATAACTGCTTTTGAGTCTGGTGGTCCTGGCATGGATGCTGTGCAGCCTCCTCCCGAAGGGAATGGGACAAACAGGCCATGAGCAGGACGGGTGTGATTCTTTATGGTATTGCTGGCATTTTTGCAGCACCTTTCTATATATATGCCCTTAATGGCAGGTAGGCTGGTGCTGGTGATGCGTTGAGAGGTTATGGAGGTGACATGGCAGAGCATAGAGAGGTTGGGAGTCGGCAAACTCTCAAGTACCAAATAGAGTAAGGAGGCTTTTTGAGGGTAACAGAAAAAAATGTGATTTTTTTTGCTGGAGATAGAGCATGATGTTTTTTCATAGGCTTTTGTTCATTTATGAAACCTAGCAGCCAGCAAACAGATGAATTACTGTTGTTAGACTTCAATCTCAACTGTGCAGCAAGGGCAACTTTGTTAGATCGTCGATTAGCACGATGCTATTACAGCTCAGGGTGTCAGAGTTCAATTCCAATTCCAGAATCCTCTGTAAGAAAGGTTGTACGTTCTTACCGCAACTGTATGGGTTTCCTCCCACAGTCAAAAGATGTACAGGCTGGTAGGTGAATTGGTCGTTGTAAACAGTCCTGTGATTAGGATAGTGTTAGGATAGGGTTGCTGGGCGGTGTGGCTCAAACGGCCAAAAAGCCTTGTTCTGCGCTGTATCTATAAATAAATAAAATTGAAACAAAAATTGTTGGAAACACTCAGCAGGCTAGGTAGCATCCATGGAAAGAGAAACAGCGAATCTTCCAGGTCAGCGATCCTTTGTTAAAATCAGCAGAGTTCTGATACATTACCCTAGCTTGAAACATTAACTCTACAGATTTGAGAGGTTGAGTGAGTTTAGGCTTTCCTCTGACGGAGGATGAGAGGTGACTTCTTAGAAGTGTATGCGATGATAGGTATATGTAGAGGGGGTAGCCAACACCTTTTTCCAGGGCTGCAATGGCTAATCCAAGAAGACATAATTTTAAGTTGGCCTGGGATATCAGAGATAGATTTTTTATACAGAGTGGTTGTTGTTATTCCTTTCCATGCCTTGTGGCGCATCGGGTGGCAACCTTGCCGTTTCTTTAGCATTTTTGTCTGTTACAAAGCTGAGTTGCTAGCTTGATGCTTAACCCAACATGGATGGAAAGCATGCAAGGAGCTGGCTGTATATAAGAAATAGGAGCAGGAGTAGGCCATCTGGCCCGTGGAGCCTACTCTGCCATTCAATAAGATCATGGCTGATCTGGCCATGGACTCATCTCCATCTGTCTGCCTTTTCCCCATAACCCTTAATTCCCCTACTATGCAAAAATCTATCCAACCTTGTCTTAAATATATTTACTGAGGTCGTCTCCGCTGATTCATTGGCCAGAGAATAACACAGATTCACCATTCTCTGGGGAAAGCAGTTCCTTCTCATCTCCGTCCTAAAGCTACTCCCTCGAATCTTGAGGGTATATGCCCTAGTTCTAATCTCACCTACCAGTGGGAACAACTTTCTTGCCTCTATCTTATCTATCCCTTTTATAATTTTATATTTTTCTATAAGATCTCCTCTCATTCTTAATTCCAGTGAGTACAGAGCCAGGTGACTCAATCTCTCCTCATAGTCTAACCCCTTCATCTCTGGAATCAATCTGGTGAACCTCCTCTGCACCGCCTCCAAAGCCAGTATATCCTTCCCCCAAGTAAGGAGACCAGATCTGCACACAGTACTCCAGGTGTGGCCTCACCAGTACCCTGTACAGTTGCAGCATAAACCCCACTGCTCTTAAATTCAATCCCTCTAGCAATGAAGGCCAACATTCCATTTTTCTTCTTGATAGCCTGCTGCACCTGCAAAACAATCTGTGATTCATACACAAGCACTCCCAAGTCCCTCTGCTCAGCAGCATGCTGCAATCTTTTACTATTTAAATAATAATCTGCTTTTCCATTTTTCCTTTCAAAGTGGATGACCTTGCATTTACCAACATTGTACTCCATCTGCCAGACCCTTGCCCACTCACTTAACCTATCTATATCTCTCTGCAGACTCTCCGTATCTTCTGCATAATTTGCTTTTCCACTCAATTTAGAATAATCAGCAAACTTAGATACACTACACTTGGTCCCCTCTTCCAGATCATTAATGTATATTGTGAACAGTTGTGGGCCCAGTACTGACCCCTGCGGCACACTGCTCATCATTGATTCCCAACCAGAGTAACACTTGTGTATCCTCACTCTCAGCTTTCTATTGGTTAACCAATCCTCTATCCATGCTAATACATCACCCCAACTCTATGCATCCTTATCTTACGAATAAGTCTTTTATGTGGCACCTTTTCAAATACCTTCTGGAAATCCAAATAAATATCATCCATCTGTTCCTCTCAATAGACTGCCCCAGACATGTAATAGTGCTCTGCTAACTGCTGTAGCTTGCAAAACATAAAACTATCCATAAAATAAAAACATGGCAGAAATAAATATCAGTGTAATAACCAAGTGTGTCTATTAAGACTTATAATAACAGAAAAGATTGCCATTCAGCAATATGCTTCACCAGTACATTCACCATTATTTCCCCCCCAGGAAACCTAAATACTTGCCCCATTTTTGTGTATAGATGTCCAATCTATCAAACTGTTTGTAAAACATGCGTTCAAAAGCTGGCACTTTGGCTATTTCTGTGACCCATTCCTGAAATGATGATTCCCCCCCAAGTTCCTCCAACCTCTAAGTAAAATTTGCCTTCCTACCCTTATACTTGTCTGGATCCAATTTTGAGAGTGTTTATCCCCATGGAACCCAAGTGTGTCTCCCAAGATAAAAAGTCTAGGGCAAAAAGTGAATTGAGTACCTGAAACTTCACCGATATACTTATGTATCATAATCCAAAATTCTTGAATTCTGGGACAGGATCAGAGAGCATGTACTAAGTCCTCTTTATCTGCCTCACAGCACCAGCTTTCACGGGTATTTTTCAACCCTAACCTATGTAACTTTGCTGGAGTCCAGTAGAAACAGTGTAGGATCTTAAACTGAATAAGGTCTCTTGACATTTTTGCAGATTTTGTCCCACTCTTCTGTCTCAAAAGTCACACTCAGGTCTTTTTCCCATGCTCTTTTTAAGACCCAACAGAATTTTGTCCCCAGAAATTTGTGTTAAAAGTTGAAGCTTTGTGACCTTTACCATATGTAGCCTGTACAGTAGACCGTATGGTAGCAACTTGTGGGGTTTGCTGTGTAGAATCAAAAGTTGCATGTAGCAAATGACGCAGTTGAAGATATTTCCAAAATTGTGACCTAGAAATATTATACTGTTGGGTTAATTGATTAAAAGATTTTAAACTATCACCATTATAAAAGTCTCTTAATTTAATTATGCCTTTCCCTTGCCATTCCCTCCTGAAGAAAGGGGACTTATCAATACACAACTTTGGATTCATCCAGATACTCGAGGCTTCATTCAAGTATGGATTAAATTTAAATAGTCTGGCTAGTTTATTCCAGAACAAATGCATATGCAATATAATTGGGTGAGACCTTGCCTCAGGAGGTAACTTGATAGACAAACACTGTAATGGAGGGATGTGAGGAAGAGCAGAACACTCAATACGATATCAAGGAGGCGCTCTCTCTGGAGGGAGAGACCAGTGTGCTAAATGTTTAAGAGTAAAGGCAGAGTAGTAATATATTAACTTTGGCAAACCTAAAACCCCCTTTCAACTGGCAATTGTAATTTGTTAAAAGTTTAAATGTGGGCGTTTACCATTCCAAATAAAAGCCTTAGTTATTTTATCAAATTGCTTAATAATGATGGGAACAAATAGTTTATCTTTGGAATGCTATTCATCTTCAAGGCATTCACTTTTCCCGACATTGACAAATACAATGATGACCATCTGTCTTCATCACATGAAAGTCCTTGCAAACTAAATCCTTCAGTTGTGGGGGGGGGGGGGGGGGGAAAGTTAATACTTAAATATCGTATACCCTTCTTGGCCAGTGAAATTGGCCTGGGTAAAAAGCAGATGCAGAATAATATGCAGTCAATGGTGGTGATTAGGTGGGATTTATCAGGGGCCGCAGCTCATCTGATAACATCAAGCGTCTGGTGAATATTATGTGGTTGGTGGTTGATGCTGAAAAGGCTTTTGATCGGGTGGAATGGGAATGTACATGAAGAATGTTTAAGATTCTTCAATTTTTTGGATTTGGACCCAACTTCTTAAAATGGTTTGGACTGTTATATAATAACCCTGAAACAGCATTTCAAATTAGTGTTTACCTTTCACCTTACTTCTCTCTCAGAAGGGGTACCTGACAGGATTCCCCGCTTTCCCCAGTGTTGTGTCTAGCTTTGGAGCCCTTGGCAGCAGCTATCAGAGAGAATGAGAACTTTATAGGGGTATCTGTGGGAGGACAGGTTCATAAACTGATGCTTTATGCGGATGATATTTTATTTTTTGTGTTGGACCGTAGTCAGTCGGTACCGTGTCTTTAACATGATGTCTTACTCTAGATTCTCACATTATAAGGTTAATTGGACAAAATCAGAACATTTTTAATATTTTCCCTTTGCCCTGTCACCAATATCCATACATGGGGAGAACGAGAAAGAAAAGAGACAATGAAAGAATGAAGGTAGCCCATCCAGCATCTAGTGATGCAGTGCACCAGACTTTGATGTGACTGCCTGACCTATCGGTAACTCTGTGCTTGGATTCTGGCGTTTTGTGAGACCACATCCTGAAGTCCAAGACGTGTTTGAATCAGTCAGATACATTGCTGATTATAAACTCAGTATAAACATATTTATAAATCATAAACTATTGAGGGTTAAAGCCAGTTCACTGTCTGGAACAGAGGAACGCATATCACAATGCTGGATGAAATAATTTTCTTTTGGAAATTTATTAGCTGTCAACATTCCTAAGTGTAATTCTGTTAGTATCAGAGTCATAGAGCACAACAGCACAGCACAAAAATCCCAGTTCCAACCATTTGGGATCTTGGGGTCTGAGTCCATAGCACACTCAAAGCAGTTGTGCAGGTTGACTCTGGTTAAGAAGGCGTACGGTGTATTGGCCTTCATCAATCATGGAACTGAATTTAGGAACTGAGAGGTAATGTTGCAGCTATTCGCTGCAACATAGCTATAGCTATATACCCAATTTCCCTCAGGATCAATAAAGTATGTCTGTCTGTCTGGACCCTGGTCAGATCTCACTTGGAGTACTGTGCTTAGTTTTGGTTGCCTCACTACAGGAAAGATGTGGAAACTATAGAAAGGGTGCAGAGGAGATTTACAAGGTTGTTGCCTGGATTGGGGAGCATGCCCTATGAAAAGAGGTTGAGTGAACTCGGCCTTTTCTCCTTGGAGCGATGGAGGATGAGAGGTGACCTGATTGAGGTGTATAAGATGATGAGAAGCATTGATTATGTGGATAGTCAGAGGCTTTTTCCCAGGGCTGAAATGGTTGAAACAAGAGGACACAGATTTAAGGTGCTGGGGAGTAGGTACAGAGGAGATGTCAAGGGTAAGTTTTTTACGCAGACAGTGGTGAGTGTGTGGAATGGGCTGCCGGCAATGGTGGTGGAGGCGGATACGATAAGGTCTTTTAAGAGCCTTTTGGATAGGTACATGGAGCTTAGAAAAATAGTGAGCTATGGGTAAGCCTAGTAATTTCTAAGGTAGGGACATGTTCAGCACAACTTTGTGGGCTGAAGGGCCTGTATTGTGCTGTAAGTTTTCTGTGTTTCTGTGTTTGCCACCTTACAATATTCTATTCTGTTCATGCTATACACAGTGGATTCTAGTTAATTGGGACAAGTACAGTTTGGTCCAATTAGGTAGCTGCCCCAATCAGCTGAAATTTCATGGAAATAGTTAAAAAGGTATAAAAGAGATAAACAGGCATTTAACAGAGGAGCAGGTTATGTACAGGCAGTCCCCGGGTTACGTATGAGTTCCGTTCCTGAGTCCGTCTTTAAGTCGGATTTGTACGTAAGTTGGAACAAGTACATCTGGTATTTAGCGTCAGTTCGTCAAAGGTTTGTCTTAGTATATAGTATATACTTTACCTTTCTACGCATATAAAACACTTAAGAAACGTATGTCTTCCAATAATAAAACCGCTGTGTTGCTTAGTAATAATTGTAGCTTTCGTCGGGACAGGGCGTTTCACATGCTCCATTACTCTCACTTTATCTGTTATCCTTTAAAATTGTTCCGATCGTTGACCGACTGTAGCCTAAAGCTTTTCCAACGTTTCACCTCTTTCCAACGTTTCACCTCTTTCCAAAAGCTTTATTATTTCCACTTTATTTTCAATTGCAATCGCTTCCCATCAATGGAACAGAAACACTGCGGGCAGCGGGTCCTGAGGTCCGCTGGGTCCTAAGGACCACCACACTGAGACAGGCTAAATGGGACAAGTGGGGGCTGTGCTGGGTTTGGGTATTTGATCCTCCACAATATTCCACGTGGGTATTTAAACTGGAGGTGGCAGTGTTTGTTTTTACGAGGTTGAGTTGCGAGCTCAACACCAACCCGGCACAGATGGTACGGGAGTCACTGGATCGACATCAACTCGGCATGGGAGCGATCTGTCACCGGATCCAACTCGCTGATCTCATTGTGCCACCAGCTGACCGGAACGGGGGAGGGGGTGGCTGAGGTCAGGGTGAATCATACTAAGAAAAATTTAATCCAAACACAAAGTTAAACCCTCAACACAGTGTCAATGACAATGACTTAAAATGGAGGACAGTGTCGTGATCCGACTTAAAATGGCGAACAGCGTACTCCTTCCTTGGTTTGTAAGTATGAATTGTCTGTAAGTCAGACATTCATAACTTGGGGACTACCTGTATTTAAATGAAATACAGAACAAATTGTAACACTACAATTACAGTACTATAAAGCTGTATATTAGTTTATAATAGTAAACGACAGATGATTTAATTCAGTGTACACTGCTGTGTTCTTTTGATTGACTGTAAATGTTTGTACAGTGCTGACAGCTAGTACAGATATTGGACTGCCTTTATACAATGCTTTTGACGACTGAATTCTCCAAATCTTGTTTATTCATTGAAACGTTCAAGATGATTGTCGATACCTGCAAATTCTTTGTGGTTCTGTGAAGTAGTGAAATCGTTTCATTTTCACTTCTGGTTGTTTTTGGCATCTCCAAGCCTGAATGCTTGAAACTGCAGTGAGCAAAACAGTTGTCTTACTGCTTGTTTCCTGCCAATTATTAGTGACAAAATTCAGTGCTTTTTGAGCTCAAAACACATGACTGACGCTAGTTAAAAACGGTTC
Source organism: Hypanus sabinus (assembly GCF_030144855.1). Classification (NCBI taxonomy): domain Eukaryota; kingdom Metazoa; phylum Chordata; class Chondrichthyes; order Myliobatiformes; family Dasyatidae; genus Hypanus; species Hypanus sabinus. Next base: position 204,856,494 of record NC_082706.1, on the reverse strand, counting down.
CTGCCCCAATTAATCAGTATAGCATTCCAAATAAATGAAGGGAATCCTGGCAATTTTCTCAATTAGTTTTTGTTATAGAAAATACAGCACAGAAACAGGCCCTTCAGCCCATCTATTCCATGACTAAACTCTTTAAACTGCCTACTCCCATTCATGTGCACCAAGACCATAACCCTCCATATCCCATCTTTAAGAGTTGTCCCAGATAAGGGGCTGCCTTGATGAAGAGATAAACAGATGATCTGGAATCCACTGTATCTTTTTAGTTTTTGTTACATGCAATTCTCTTGCACACATTCGCTGCTATGATGCAGAGGAATAAAGACTTGACCTTTCAGGCTGAGACCCTTCATCAAGACTGATGAAGGGTCTCGGCTCCAAACTTCAACAATTTATTCCTTTCCATAGATGCTGCCAGATCTGATGAATTCCTCCAGCATTTTGTGTGTGTGCTATCTTAATTTTGTTTTTAAAGAAATATCTCTAAGATTAATGCAGAGCTGTCAAACAGTGTAAAATCCTTTCCACTGTTGTACTCAGATATGTACGTATCTGAGTGCATCGGTTTTTATTGGTTCCTAACAGTACTGCATGTATGCAACTTGCTATGCTACTCTCTGAAATGATTTTGCTCCCTTTAGCTCAGCATAAATGAGATTATTCTGTGGTTAAGACTTTAAAACTAATGTGCCAAACCTCATGGTTTATTAAAATTTATCATCACATGTAAAGGGGATTTGTCAATAAGTTGTTTTGCTAAGTTTGTTTAGTGGAAAAGGCTGATATTGTCTGCTAATTGACTAACTCTCCTGGGAAACATTTGTTTGTAAAGTACTCAGTCACATAGCTAACAGGATTTCTGAAAGTACCTAGTAACCATTTGAATACCTTTTGAAGGATAATCACTCTAAGATCATAAGACATAGGAGCAAAATGAGGCCATTTGGCCCATCAAATCTGCTCTGCCATTCCACCATGGCTGATTTATTATCCCTGTCAACCCCATTCTCTTGTCCTCTCCACGTGACTTTGACACTCTTACTAATCAAGAACCTATCAACCTTTGCTTTAAATATGCCCAATCACTCAACCTCCACAGCTGTCTATGGCAATGAATTCCACAGATTCACCACTGGCTGGCTAAAGAAATCTCTGCTTTGAAAGGATGTCCTTGTATTCTGAGGCGGTGCCTTCTGGTTTTAGACTCCCCCTCTACAGGAAGCATCCTGTTCACGTCCATTCTATCTAGCTCTTTTAATATTTGATTGTTTTCAATGAGATTCCCCCTCATTCTTCTAAACTCAACCGCTCCTCTACCTAACCTGGGATCATTCTCATGAACAAATCCCTCTGCAAGTCAGTTCACTGTTGAGGTGAGTGAAGTTATCGATGTGGTTCAGGAACCTGATGGTAGAAGGGTGATAGTTGTTCCTGAACCTGGTGTTATGGAACCAGGTTCCTGTACCTCCTTCCTGATGGCAAACATGAGAACAGAGCATGGCCTGGTTGGTTGCTGGCGGGGGGGGGGTTGGGCTTTGATGATGGATGCTGCTGTAATAATAGTGTAGTGTGCATGGGTTCGTAGACCATTGAGAAATCTGATGGCAGCTGTTTCTGTATCACTGAGTCTGGGTCTTCAGGCTCCTGTTCTTCCTTGCTGTCAGTAATGAGAAGAGGACATGTCCCAGATAGTGTGGGTACTTAATGATCAATGCTGCCTTCTTGAGGCATTGACTATTGAAGCTAACATTAATGGTGGGGAGCTGTGATGGAGCTGGCTGAGTCTATGATCTTGTGCCTTGGAGACTTTATACTATCTGATGCAACCAGTCGGAATGCTTTCTACCGAACAGCCATTTTATTTGCGATAGTGTTGATCTTGACGAGTATGTTGACCAGGAATGTGGTGAAAGTTCAAAGTTATATTTTTAGAATTTTATGTAGGGCAGATCAATCTTTGCCTTAATATTTCATTTGGCGAAGGGCATCTCCATTACTTTAATATTCTCAAGCTTTCATTTGAAAATGTGATGCATTTTAATTTATCATGAGGGATTTCAATATGCAGGTAGATTGGGAAAATCAGATTGGTGCTGGACCCCAAGAGAGGAAATTTGTAGAATGCCAATGAGATGTATTTTTAGAATAGCTTGTGTTTGAACCCATTTGGGAAAAGCTAATAATGGATTGGGTGTTGTGTAATGAAACAGATTTGATTAGGGAGCTTAAGGTAAAGGAACGATTAGGAGGGAGTGATATAGAACTCACTCAGCAGTTTCAGAGGGAGAAGCTAGAGGTATTGGACTAAATTACAGAGGCATGAAAGGAACTAGCCAAAGTTGATTGGAAGGGGACACTAACAGGGGTGATGGCAGAGCTGCAATGGCTGGAGTTTCTGGGAGCAATTCAGAACGCACAGGATAGATATATCCCAAAGAAGGAGTATGCTAAATTAAGGATTAGGCAACCATAGCTTTTAAGGGAAGTAAAAGACAGGGTATATAGCAAAAACTAGTAGGAAGTCAGAGAATTGAGAAGTTCTTTTAAAAACTAACAGAAGGCAACTAAAAAAGCTATAAAAAGAGAAAAGATAGAACAGAATAGAACTTTATTCTCATTACTCAATACAATGAGATTGCAGTGCCACTCCTGTCCATACAAAACAGATAGTTACAATGCATGTTATGTAATAAAACACATTGATGAATGTAGAGCAGTGGATGCAGTATATATGGATTTCAGTAAGGCATTTATTTGATAAGGTTCCCCATGCGAGGCTCATTCAGAAAGTAACGAGACATGAGGTCCAAGGAGACCTTACTTTGTGAATTCAGAACTGGTTTGCCCACAGAAGGCAAAGGCTGGTTGCAGATGGTTTGTATTCTGCATGGAGGTCGGTGACCAGTGGTCTTCTGCAGGGATCTGTTCTGGGACTCCTCCTGTTGTGATTTTTATAAATGACCTGGATGAAGAAGTAAGAAGGGATGGTTTAGTAAGTTTGCTGATGACACAAAAGTTGGGGATGTTGTGGATAGTCTTGGAGGGTTGCCAAAGGTTACAGTGCGACATCAATAGGATGCAGAACTGGACTGAGAAGTGGCAGATGGAGTTTTGAATGAATGAAATTTTATTTATTTTGGTCAGTACAAACATAACAAAAAGCAACATTTTCAATGATGATTTCAAAACAACGAATTCATAAGGCAAAATTAAATAATAAAAATCTTTAAAACAGACCGAAAGGGTGTAGGCTGAAGCTACAGCTGATTTCACCTACCTCACTTACTTATACAAAAACAAATTTGGCATCAATCATCACATCAAGACAAAAAGTTTCATAATCTTTTAACACAAAATCCAATTCCAAGTATCATTTATTTACATTACTCCCATTCATATTAAATCATGTATTTTATATTTGTTCATTAAATTATTTTAAAATAATTTTTTAAACTTGTTAAGTGTGGTGCATGTTTTTAAATTCTCACTACAACTGTTACATAGATTCACCCCTCTAACTGAAATACAATGTATTTTTTACATTTGTTCTTATCCTTTGTTTTTGAAATATGCATGTTCCTTTCAAATCATGTTGACTTTCTCTCATTTTAAACAATCTTTGGATACTTTCTGGTAACTGTCCATTTTTTCTTTATACATAATTTGTATTATTTTAAAATCTATGAAATCTCTGAATTTTAGTGTTTAGTTGAACAAATAGTGGATGAGTTAGCTCAGAATAACTTGTTTTATTTACAATTCATAAACCGAATTCAACCCAGAAGTGTGAAGTGGTTCATTTAGGTAAATCAAATTTGAAGGCATAATATAATATTAATGATAAGACTCTTGGCAGTGTGGAGGATCTGAGCAATCTTGCAGTCTGTGTCCATAGGACACTCAAAACTGCTGCACAGGTTGACAGTGTTGTTAGGAAGGTGTATGGTGTGTTGGCCTTCATCAACTGTGGGATTGAGTTCAAGAGCCATGAGGTAATGTTAACAGCTATATAAGATTTTGGTCAGACCCCACCTGGAGTACTGTGCTCAGTTCTGGTCACCTCACTACAGGAAGGATGTGGGTACTATAAAGAGAGTGCAAAGGAGATTTGCAAGGATGTTGCTTGGATTGGTATATGTACCTTATGAAAATAGGTTGAGTGAACTTGGCCTTTTCTCCTTGGAGTGAATGAGGATAAGATGTGACCTGACAGAGGTGTATAAGAGGCATTGATTGTGTAGATAGCCAGAGGCTTTTTCCCAAGGCTGAAATGGCTGACACGAGGGGTTATAGTTTTAAGGTGCTTGGAAGTAGGTACAGAGGGGCTGTCAGGGTTAAGTTTTTCACACAGAGGCTGGTGGGTGCATGGAATGCACTGCCAGTGATGGTGGTAGAGGCAGATTTAATAGGGTGTTTTAAGAGACTGTTAGATAGGTACATGGAGCTTAGAAAATAGAGGGCTATGTGGTAAGCTAATTCTAGTCAGTTTCTAGAGTAGGTTACATTGTCGGCACAGCATTGTGGGCCGAAGGGCCTGTAATGTGCTGTAGATTTTTATATTCTATGGTAGTAGTAGGCAGCTGTTGATGGACTGCGCCTCTGGTGGACTGTGTCCTCTCCAGGGTGCAAGCCTGCGTGTGAAGATTTGAAGAACCGACTGTTGACACTGATGTAGTCCAAGGGAAGGGCAAGTGCCGATACAGTGTTGTCACAGAGGTTGCTAGAGTGAAGTTGTAAACAACATCAAACTGCCTGAGGGACCTTGGCTCCGGATTTCTTCCGGGGTTTTACTCCCAAAGCCTTTCCCATGGGTGGGTGTGGCCGCAAAGCAGCGGTGGTTTAAAATCAGAGTTTTCCTTCTCCTAGGTGGGTTGCCGTCTTGCACGAAGCAACCGGTTTTGAGGCGCCGGGGGTCCACCTTTGCCCCTTCTCTTGTCAGTAGAAACGGTTCTGCCGGGCCTATTAGCAAAGCCACATGTGAAGGCCAAGAGTTGGACTTGGTTATCAGAGGCTGTTAGAGGTGTACGTCATTTGGAGCACTTAATAGGAAGTGGGAGCTTATCCTCACTACCACCCTTGGCAATGACATCCTTAGGAACCTGTTCTCTGGTGCAGCTTAATTTAAAAAAAACCCTTATTGGCATGCAACAAGTGATTTTAATAGTCTCTAACACTCAAAGGCCATGTGCAAGCCAGGGTGTAGCATTATTCAGTTGCACAACAGTCCTCGGGAAGAAGCTGTTTTTTCAGCAAGTCTTGGCTAAGAAGATTCTGTATCTCCTACCAGATAGCAGGAGGTTGAACAGACAGCTTCCGGGATCGGATGTGTCTTTAATGATGTTACAAGTGTGCCATAGGCACTGTGAGTTGCAGATTGTCTTCAGGTCCAGCAGTTGATTCCCAATGATGGAGTGACATTGAACCATCCCAGTCACCCGTTGGAGTACTTTGTGATCTGTCTTGCTGCAGCTAGAGTATCACACGGTCATTCTGCATGTTAATATGCTCTCCCTATTGCACACCGATAAAAGTTGGCCAGCAATTTTTGGGGCAAATTAGGTCTTAAGCACCTCAGGTATATAGTTGCGGTTGTGTCTTCCCTATCATTGAGGTTGTGTTGTTCATGCCCAGAAACTTGAAAATGGTGATCCTTTTCATTACCTCACCATTTATGAATATGAAGCCAATGATATAAAGAGGATACAAAAAGGTTTTTTTAGATATATAGAGAGTAAAAGAGGTGAGACTGAATATTGGACTGCTGGAAACTGATACTGGAGAGGTAGTTATGGGGGACAGAGAAATGGCAGGTGAACTTAACAAGTAATTTGTGTCAGTGGAAGAAACTAGCAGTAAGTCAGAAATTCATGTCAGGTTGCTGTGTTGTTGCTATTACTAAGGAGAAGGTGCTTGGGAAGCTGAAAGGTCTGAAGGTAGATAAGTCACTTGGCCCAGATGGAGTACATCCCAAGGTTCTGAAAGAGGTAAATGAAAACATTGTGGAAACATTAGTAATTGGAGAAGTCACTCCACACTTAAAGAAGGGATGGAGGCAGAAAAATGAAATTATATACCAGTTAGCCTGATTTCAGTGGTTGGGAAAATGTTGGAGTCTATAATTGATCATGACATTTCAGGATACTAGGAGACACATGATAAAAAAGGCCAAAGTCAGCATGGCTTTCTGAAGAGGGAAATCGTGACTGACAAATCTGTTGCAATTCTTTGAGGAAATAACAGGCAGGATAGACAAAGGAGAGACAGTGGATGTTGTTTACTTGGATTTTCAGGCCTTTGACAAGGTGACACACATGAGGCTTCTTAACAAGGTAAGTCCAGATGGTATGACAGGAAATATATTAGCATTGATAAGAAGATTGGCTGATAGGCAGGAGACAAAGAGTGGGAATAAAATGGGTCTTTTCTGGTTGGCTGTCAGTGAATAGTGGTGTTCTTCAGGGGTTCATGTTAGGACTGTTTCTTTTTACATTATAGGTCAATGATTTGGGTGATGGAACTGATTACTTTGTGGCCAAGTTTGTGGATGATATGAAGATAGGCGGGGACAGGTAGTGTTGAGGAAGCGGGGGATTTGTAGAAGGACTTAAACAGATTAGGAGAATGGGCAAAGAAATGGCTGATGGAGTATTGTGTCGGTAAGTCTATGGTCATGCAATTTGCTAGAGGGAATAAAGGCGTAGACAATTTTTAAATGGGGAGAAAATTCAAAAATCAAAGGTGCTGGTAAAGAATGGCATTGAATCAGTGGGAAGATGTGATTTAGGATAAAAAGATGTTGAATCTGCCTGAGGCTTACACGTACAAATCGAAGTCGGGCCCAGCCACACGCTAGCCCCGTTCCCTCCGTCCCGGTTGCCCCCGCCACTCCCCGGAGCCCGCTAGGAGCTGACAGTGGCAAAGTACGACACAGCCGCCGTTACAGCGGCACTGTGGTGCCGCGTCGCCTGGTAATTGGTCTCCCTGAGTCTCCTATCCACTTCTCCGAATACCGGTAGCATGTGGGTTAGGTTAAGAAACTGCCAGCACATTACAATGGGAAATAGAAAAGGCTTGTCAAAAGAACAATGTTATAATAGTCATGGAAATTTCACCATGCATGTCGATTGGGAAAATCAGGCTGGAAAGAGAGTAAGTTTGTTGAACACCTATGAAATGGCTTTTTAGAGCGGTTTGTCATTACTAAGGGTTCGGCTATACTGGATTGGGTGCTATGTATTGAACTATTGTATCCACTTCCATCACCACTATCTGTGTGAAAAACTCCTTGACGTTCCCTCAGTACCTATTTCCAAGCACCTTAAAGCTATGACCCCTCATGTTAGCCATTTCAGCCCTGGGAAAAAGCCTCTGACTGTCCACACAATCAATGCCCCTCATCATGTTATACACCTCTATCAGGTCATCTCTCATTCTCCATCACTCTTAAGAAGAAAAGGCCAAGTACACTCAACCTATTCTCGTAAGATATGCCCTCCAATCCAAGCAACATCCTTGTAAATCTCCTTTGCACTCTTTCTGTAGTATCTACAGCCTTCCTTTAGTGAGGTGACCAGAACTGATCACAGTACCCCAAGTGGGGTCTGACCAAGGTCTTATATAGCTGTAACATTACCTCGCTGCTCTTGAACTCAATCTCACGGTTGATGTATGCCAACACACCACATGCCTTCTTAACCCTGTCAACCTGCGCAGCAGCTTTGAGTGTCCTATCAACATGGACCCCAAGATCTTTCGGATCCTCCACAATGCCAAGAGTCTTACCATTAATAATATATTCAAGTTTGATCTACCAAAATGAACCACTCACACTTACCTGGGTTGAAGTCCATCTGCCATGTCTCAGACCAGTTCTACGTCCTATCGGTGTCCCACTATAACATCTGACAAACGTCCAGACTATTCACAACGCCCCAACCTCCTTTGTGTCATCAGCAAATTTAATAATTTACCCTTCTACTCCAGATCATTTACTAACTCCAGGTCATTTACAAAAATCAGAAAGAGGAGGGTGCTAGAACAGATTCCTGTGGAACTCCACTGGTCACTGACTTCCATGCAGATTGCAAGTAGGATAGATAAAGGGGATAGAGTAGACGTTGCACATTTGTACTTTCAGAAGGCCTTTGTCAAGGTGCCACATGAGGGTGCTTAGCAAGTTAAGAGCCCATGGTATTACAGCAAAGTTACTAACATGGTTAGAGCATAGGCTAATCAGTAGGAGGCAGTGTGTGGGAATAAAAGGATCCTTTTCTGGTTGGCTACCGGTGACTAGTGGTGTTCTACAAGGGTCAGTGTTGGGAATATTTTCTTTTATTGCTGTACGTCAATGATTTAGATGATGGAATATATGGCTTTGTTGCCAAGTTTGCAGATTATATGAAGATTGGTGGAGGGGCAGGTAATGTTGAGGAAAATTAAGCTGCAAAGGGACGGACAGATTAGGAGAATGGGCAAGAAAGTGGCAAAAAATACAATTTTGGAAAATGCATGGTCATGCACTTTGGTAGTAGAAATAAATGCAGAGATTATTTTCTAAACAGGGAGAAAATCCGAAAATCTGAGGTGCAAAGGGTCTTGGAAATCCTTGTGCAAAACACCCTAAAGGTTAACTTGCAGGTTGAGTTGTGGTGAGAAAGGTAAATGCAAGGTTAGTATTCATTTCAAGAGGTCTAGAACACAAGAGCAGGGATGTAATGCTGAGGTTTCATAAGGCACTGGTGAGGCCTCATCTTGAGTATTGTGAACAGTTTTTGGCTCCTCATCTAAGAGAAGATGTGCTGGTATTGGAGAGGGGCCAGAGGTGGTTCACAAGGATGATTCCAGAAATGATAAGGTTATCATACGAGGAACGTTTGATGGCTCTGGGTCTGTACTTGCTAGAATTTAGAAGAATGGGGGGGGGGGGGGGGGAATCTCGTTGAAACCTTTCAAATGTTGAAAGGTCTAGACCGAGTAGATGTGGAAAGGATGTTTCCCATGACGGGGAAGTGTAGGACAGGTGAACACAGCCTCAGGATAGAGGGGCAACCATTTAATACAGAGATGTGGAGCAGTTTCTTTAGCCAGAGGATGGTGAATTTTTGAAATTTGTTACCGCAGGGTGAAGGCCAGGTCGTTGGGTGTATTTAGGGCAGAGCTTGATAGGTACTTGATTGGATATCGCATCAAAGGTTATGGGGAGTGTGGCTGAGGAGGGAAAAAAAGATCAGCTATGATTGGACTCAATGGGCCAAATGGCCTAATTCTGCTCCTATGTCTTATGGTCTTTGTACTGTGGGAGGAAACCAGAGCAACCAGAGGAATCCATCGCAGTTACAGGGAGAACATGGAAACTCCTTACAGGCAACGGCAGGAATTAAACCTGGGTCACTGGTACTGTAAAGTGTTGTGCTATCCACTACGCTACTAGTGGCACTTTCATTGAATCTGTTATAGCTATTATTAACACTAGAGTTATTGAGTATGCCCACAAGGAAATGAATCTCAGGGTTGTATATGGTGACATATATGTCCTTGGATAATAAAATTTACTTTGAACATCCCATAGGACTTTATCGCCAGTGGATACTTCTGAACTTTTAATATAGAAATGTGATAGTCAATTTGCATTTGGATGGTACCTTTCACACCTCTAACAGAAAGTCCCAAACCACTGTACAGTCAATGAAGTTACATTTTGAATACAGAAATATGATAGGCAATTTACATGCAGTGTGCTCTCACTATCAGTAACGTGGTTGTCCGAGTAATCTGTGCTTTTAGGAATATGGATTGAGAGGTAATTATTAACTCGAAAAAGAGAATAACCTTTTGCTCCTCAAAATTGTGTTGTGATGTATTTTATGTCTACACTGCAGAGCAAACTGAGCCTCAGATGAGAAAAGAATGTAAGATGACCTTTGCCCTGTGTAGTCTCATAATAGATGTATTGGCACTATTTCAAAGATTAAGGGAGTCATTTCTGGTGCACTGGCCTATGTTTATCCATAAACATAGATCAGGATAACATCCTGATCGTTTTTAGTGCAGATTCTGGAAGCTTGATGAGTGAAAGTTGGCTGATATTGTTTCTATGTTAAATTGGTGACTCCATTTCAAAATTGCTTAATTAACAGTAAGGCACTTTTGAATGTGAAAAACACAAATGTGAGGCTTTCTTTACAACCATTTTAATGTATTAATATGATAGAAATGAAAACCTTACATTTAATAAAATTATCTTAAGTTTGATATTTTGGAGATCAGGATGTCTGTTACGTTTTTAAAGATTAGCTTTATTTGTCACTTGCACATTGGAACATATGTCATTTTCATCAATGGCCAACACAGTCCTAGGGTTAGGCTGAGGGCAGCCAGCAAGTGTCCGTACTTCCAGCACCAACATAGCATGGCTACAAGTTACTATGTTTGTATGTTCTGCTTTTTTTAACATGGTTTCCCCCAGGTTGAATCCCACATTCCAAAGACTTGCTGGTAGGTTAATTGGCAACTATCAGATTCAGATTTATTGATTACATGCACATTGAAAATAGTGAGATGTGTTGTTTCCATTAACAACCAACATAATCTAAGGATATGCGGGGGCAAACTGCTAGAGTTGCCACACATTCCAGTGCCAACACATCATGCCCACCATGTTCAGCAGGTAGCAGCAGCAACAAAAACACAAAACGAAATAACAACAGCAAAGCAAACCCCTTTCCCTGCCTCCCTGCCTCCCACCCACCCTCCACACACCCAAACAAGCCTCTAACCCTAGTAGGACAGGACACGTTCAAGCTTGCTGTCTTTGTCCTCAGATTCTTAGGCTCGCAGACTTCAGACTTCACCCTGGGATGCCGATCACACTTTGATGCAGGTTAATTGCAAAATAAAAATAAATTCCAAGCAGATTTAATGGACATTTTTGCAAATGTTTAATTTGGAGATTTTATTTATGCAATGGATAGAGTTGGAGTTAATAGAGTTGGAGTAATTCAGAGGGAACCAGGCCCTTCAGCCCATCTGGTCCATGCTGACCCAGATGCCTAATCCAAGCTGTTCCGATTTGCCTATGTTTGGCCCATATCCCTGTAAACCTTTCCTATCCATGTACCTGTCCCAGTGCATTGTAGCACTTGTTATTGTACTTGATTCAACTACTTTCTCTGGCAGATATACTGACCACTCTCTGTGTGCAAAACATTGCTGCTCAAGTTCCTAAAACATCTCTTCCCTCTGCCTTATGTGAACAAGCCAACTCTGAATCCATGTAGCCAAGTTCACATGGCAAAATAGACATTCAACCTATCAGCTTGCGTGGCAACTTTGAGGGATCTTTGTACTTGGACTCCAAGACTCCTCTGTTCCTCTGTACTGCTCATAATCCTGCCATTAAACTTGTACTCCTCCAAGTTTGATCTTCCAAAGTGAATGACTTTACAGTTTTCTGGGTTGGACTCCATCTGCCACTTCTCAGCCCAGCTCTGTGTCCTATCAGTGTCCCACTGCAAACTAAAAAAATCTTCTACAATGTATGCAATTCCACTGACCTTCTTGTCATCTGCAAACTCACCCTTCCACTTCCTCATCGAAGTCATTTATGAAGATCCTGAAGGACAAGAGTCCCAGAACAAATACATGTAGAACTCAACTGGTCACTGACCTCCAGGCAGAATACGCTCCATCTTTTATCACCCTCTGCCTTCTGTGAGCAAGCCAATTCTGAGACAACACAGACAAGTTTTCAGTAGAGACGTTTCAGAAATGTCTCTAGTTGCGTTATGCTGAGCTCTGGTGCTCCCCAGGGCTGTGTGGCCAGCTCGCTGTGGCAGGGTTAATCTCAAACCATATCTTCAAGTTTGCGGATGACACAACAGTGGTTGGCCTCATCAACAGTGATGATGAGGAATACAGAGAGGAAGTGGAGTGGCTGGTGGACTGGTGTGAGAACAGCAATCTCAAGTTTGAATGTGAAGAAGACCAAGGAAATGATTGTGGACTTTAGGAAGGTGCAGATGAACCATCCCCCCTGCCCTCCGCACCCGCACATACATGCCTCCTCTGTAGAGAGAGTTAAATGTGCCAAATTCCTGGGAGTCCACATCACAAACTGATCTCTCAGTATCACCTCCCTGAATAAGAAGGCACAGCAGCACCTCCACTTTCTGAGGAGATTGAGGCGTGAGGCTTCTCACCCTCCTCACCACCTTGACTGAGTTTTACGGGAGCATGATTGAGAGTGTTCTGACAAGCTGCATTACCACCTGGTACAAGAGCAGCAGTGCATTGGACTGGAAATCCCTACAAAGAACTGTGGAAACAGCTGAGAGGATCATAGGGACCTTCCTACCATCTATCGGAGACATTTATCAGGAGTGCTGTGTACCCTGGGCCCCTAGTATTTTCAAAGATCCCATCCATCTGTCCAGCATCCTCTTTCAATAGTTCAACGGTTCCATTTAATATCAGAGAATGTATACAGTATACAACCTGAAATTTTTACTCTTCACAGATATACACACAACTGAGAAAAAAAACCCTGAAGAATGAATGACAAAAAAGTTAGAACCTCAAAACCCCTCCCCCCCACTTGCTCTAGCAAAAGCATCAACCCACCCCCATGAAGACTGTAGCTTCAGCACAGCTACAGATCATCAACCCCAGTCAACTTGAAAAGGAAAAAGAGACATGAGAACAAGAGATTTAAACTGTTTCACAAACAGACTGGAAGAAATCGCCCAGGACCATAAAAATCTCTGGTGCCATTTTTAGCTCCTCCCACAACTGACATTCTACTATCAGGCAGGAGATTCTGGTGCATGAAGACAAGATGACCATAAGACGGAGGAGCAGAATTCGGCCACTTGGCCCATTGAGTCTTCTCCGCCATTCAATCATGGCTGATCCTTTCTTATCCGCCTCCTCTGTCCCACTCCCTGGCCTTCTCACTGTAACCTTTGATGCCGTGGCCAATTAAGAACCTATCAAACTCCACCTTAAATACACCCACTGACCTGGCCTCCATAGCTGCCTGTGGAAATGAATTCAACAAATTCACCACTCTGGCTGAAGAAATTTCTCTGCATCTCTGTTTTAAATGGATGCCCCTCTATCCTGAGGCAGTACCCTCTTGTCCTAGATTCCCCCACCATGGGAAGCATCCTTTCCACATCTACTCTGACTAAGCCTTTCAACATTCAAAAGGTTTCAATGAGATCCCTCCTCACCCTTCTAAATTCCAGTGAGTATAGGCCCAGAGCCATCAAATGTTCCTCATAAGAAAACTGTTTCATTCCTGGAATCATCCTTGTGAAACACCTCTGAATCCTCTCCAATGCCAGCACATCTTTTCTTAGATAAGGAACCCAAAACTATTCATAATACTCCAGGTGAGGCCTCACCAGTGCTTTATAAAGCCTCAACATCACATCCCTGCTCTTATACTCTATACCTCTTGAAATGTTTGGTAACATTGCATTTGCCTTCCTCAACACCAACTCAAACTGTAATTTACCCTTTCGAATGTTCTGCACAAGAGCTTCCAAGTCCCTTTTGCATCTCAGATTTTTGAATTTTCTCACGTTTTAGAAAATATTCTTCACATTTATTCCTACTACCAAAGTGCATGCTTATTTTCTAACAGTGTATTTCATTTGCCACTTTCTTGCCCATTCTCCTAATCTGTCTAAGTCCTTCTGCGGCCTACCTGTTTCCTCAACACTACCTGCCCCCACCCCCCCCCACCAATTCTGAATGGTCAATGGATGTCTGTGAAGAGTAAGAATTCCAGGTTGTATATACTTCCTCTGATATTAAGTGGAACTGTTGAACTACTGAAAGGGTCATTAGACTTCTGAACTCCCTGTATTATCACATTGGACGCGACTCTGGATAATTTGTTCTGTAGCCTACAATATTTAATTTATGCACTTTACTTTGCTTATCTATGCAAAGTAAATCTATCATTGGTAGATTTAATTCTTCCTTTCCTATGTGTGCGCGCGTGTCCTACTGTGTTTTACACCCTGGTCTGGCGCGGAGAAAAGTTATCTCATTTGGTGGTAAACATGTATATAGTTAAATGACAATGAGCTTGACTTGATTTGACTTGACAGTGACAATTATCTCTTTTCCCTTACTTTTATTTGTTTCCAAACTTAAAGGAATCCTAATCTTACTGTGTATCCATTTTACACACTGATTTTAATATCTTCATCACTATCAGCTCTGCTTTCAGCTGGCCTGACCTGGGTCTCCATTCCCAAAACTCTTCTAGTTCTCCCTTTTAACTTGTCTCTCAAGTAGCAATTACCACAATGCTTTGCAGCATCAGCTATAAGTCCAGGGTTCAATTCCTGCAGCTGTCTGTAAGGAGTTTGTACATTCTCCCTGCTACTGAATGGATTTCTTCTAGGTGCTCTGATTTCCTCCCACAGTCCAGAGATGAACAGGTTAGGATTAACAAGTTGTGAGCATACTATATTGCCTCTTGAAGCATGGGCTGCCTCCAGCACAATCCTTGCTGATTTGATTTGATGCAAACAACACATTTCACTGTATGTTTCAATGTAAATGTGACAAATAGAGCTAATCCAATCTAGATAGTTGACCTAGTGTTTGTTTATCTGCCCTGATACCCTTTTCTGTGGCTCAGGTTCAAATTCTATCTATTTGTTTCCCAGCACTCCTATGAAGCAGCCTGGAAGTTTGCATTAAAATTCTAAATGTTGTATAAGCTCATCAAAAAAAAACCGTTGTTTGTGTCCAGACAGGGTAGTGAAAATATCATGATTTTGCAATTTCCAAATCTCTCTGTACATTTGTCATTCAGAACTCGCACCTGGTGATTTTCTCTCACTGTTTAAAAAGTTATCTACTCAGCCAAGTGTAGCAAAGACGCAATAATACAATCGATAATGCAGCCAGAATGTGTTTCTGGAATCACCCTTTGTCTCAAATCTGTAGACCAGTCCAACTGAGCTGTCTACAATTTGCAGTGCAGTCCTTCTCTTTTGTGTAACCTCTTTCATATGTACAACTTGATAAAAGGCATACATGGAGTGGAGAAATAGCTAGAGACTTTTTCCTAGTGCAGAAACGGCTAATACTAGGCTGCATAACTTTAATGTGATTGGAGATACGTATTAAGGGATGTCAGAGATAGGTTTTTTCACACAGAGAGTGGTAGGTGTGTGGAACACTCTGCCAGATACATTAGAGGCATTCAGTATGCTCCTAGATGGGCACATAGATGATAGAAAAATTGAGAATTATGTAGAAGCATTAGATTGATCTTAGAGTACAGTCTATACTATACTGTTGTTATCTGTGTTCTATGTAACTTGGATGTGTGTATTTGATAACAGCTTCTAAAAATGTGTTTTGGCTTACAGGAAATGTGAAACCATTAGAAGGAATTAAAGTCCTCGACCTCACAAGGTATATTCATGTTCTATAACACAAATAAAATCTGTTTATTTTGTGAGAATTTAGCAATGTGAATCTAATCATCCATTTCCTTTGCCTATTTCAAACAGGGTGTTAGCAGGACCATTTGCTACAATGATCTTGGGAGACCTGGGTGCAGAAATTATCAAAGTAGAAAGACCAGGTAATGGAATATTGAACTTAAATAAAAAATATTGTTACAATCAGCATCTGTGGAATACAGAGTTAAGGTCGGTATGTTTGGTACATTTTATGTTTTCCCTTAGCCTTGACTTGGTGTTAATTTTCCTGCTCAACTCAATCGTCAAATTTGCCAACAACACAACTGTGATTGGCCTAATCACAAACAATAACAAGTCTGCATATAGAGAGGAGGTGCTGAAACTGTCCAATTGGTGCAGGAACCACAACATATCAGTCAACATCAAGAAGACAAAAGAAATGATAATTGACTTCAGGAAAGCAAGAGGTCCTGAACAAGTTCCATAATTCATAAATGGGGAGGTAGTGGAAAGGATCTCCAGTTTCGAGTTTTTGGGAATGGACATAATCGATAAGCTTTCTTGGTCCATCAATGCAACCTTGATAGTAGGGAAGGCTCAACTGTGTCTGTACTACCTGAGGTGCTTAAGGAGAGCTGATCTGCCTCACAAATTGCTGCCACCTTTTAGCATACTGTGGTGACCCACTTCCTAGCGCACTCGAACCAGCTCACAAATAGCCAGCGCGCTGGCATAAAGGCCAGTCCCAAAAGGGCGCCAGGTCTGCTTCACCAACAAAGGGAAAAGCCCGCGCGGGACTGTGAATACGTACCCCCTACAGCATCCGCGCCTGGGGAGGGCGGGATCAGGGAGGCTTTAAAGCGAGGCCGCGAAGTTCGAATAAAATCTTTTTTAACTGCAGTTTACCAACTCCGTGTCGTTATTTCAGTGCTGCGTGTAGCACACCGCTACAATTGGTGACCCCGACGGCCTAAACGATATTTGGACCGGAGATGGACGACACCGCATCTGTTCATGCGGTTTTGTTGAAACTGCCAAGCTTCTGGACGCTGCGACCTCACCTATGGTTCCAGCAAGCAGAAGCCCAATTCCACGTACGGCAGGTAACCTCAGAGGACAAACGTTACTACTACGTGGTGAGCTCCCTCGACCAGGAAACAGCGGCCCAGGTTGAGGAGTTCATACAGTCTCCCCCAGCGGACGGCAAATACATGGAATTCAAGGCCCTGCTCATAAGGACTTTAGGACTCTCATGGCACGAGCGGGCTGCCCGTTTACTGCACCTGGATGGTTTGGGGGACAGACCTCCATCGGCTTTAATGAATGAGATGTTGTCTCTGGCTGGAGGACACAAGCCCTGCCTCATGTTTGAGCAGGCATTCCTGGAGCAGCTGCCCAAGGACATACGCCTGCTGCTGTCCAACGCGGATTTCAGCAACCCCCGGAAGTTGGCAGCCCGGGCGGACTTGCTGTGGAACGCCAAGAAGGTGAGTGGGGCGTCCGTCCGCACTTGAACCGGCTCACAAATAGCCAGCGTGCCGGCATAAAGGCCAGTCCCAAAAGGGCACCAGGTCTGCTTCATCAACAAAGGGAAAAGCCCGCACAGGACTGTGAATACATGCCCCCTACAGCATCCGCGCCCGGGGAGGGCGAGATCAGAGAGGCTTTAAAGCGAGGCGGCGAAGTTCGAATAAAATCTTTTTTAACTGCAGTTTACCAACTCCGTGTCATTATTTCAGCGCTGCGTGTAGCACACCGCTACAATACTGACATACAGAGTGACAGTGTGGTCCTCTAGTTGCAGCAAGACAGATCACAAAGCACTCCAACAGATCAGCACATCACTGGGACTCAACTACTGAACCTGGAGATGATCTACAACTCTTGATACCTATGACATGCTTGTAATGTCATTAAAGACCCATTCCATCCCGGACACTGTCTGTTAAATCTCTTGCCATCTGGAAGGAGATACAGAAACATCTTAGTTAAGACAGTAAGTCTGAGAAACATTTTCTTCCTGAGGGCTGTTATGCAGCTGAGTAATGCTACACCCTGGCTTGCCAATGACCTTGTGAGTGTTATCAAAGTCACTTGTTGCATGGGAATTTGGAATATGGGAATTTTCATTTTTTAATTTTTGATTTTTATACAGAATTGTATTCTATATTCTATTTTTTTCTTCTTATTTAAGAAGCCATGTGTTTAATTACCACTCCACATAGAACATAGAATAGTACAGTACAGGCACTTTGACCCACAATGTTGTGCTGACCCTTTAACCTACTGTAAGATCAATCTAACTCTTTGCTTCTACAATTGCCCTCAATTCTTCCATCATCCAAGTGCCTCTCTAACCAGCAATCCTGAGGTGGAGACAAACAGTCCAGAGACCAGAGTATGGATCCCCTCATGGTAACAGAAATCTGCATTCAGTTAGAAATTGGGAGAAAAAAAACAATAATTGATAATTAGTAATGATTACCACATAAACTAAAGTTAAAAATTGCCTTTATTTGTTACTGAGTGGGATCTGTATTGATTCTGGGAGTCCAAACTTTGTCCTGTGATGTCAAACAGTAATCTGTGTCCTCTATTGAAATAATTGCAGCCACAGAAACGTTGCCACAATGTTAGAGAGGTATCTTGTTCTACCCATCTCATCGGCTGTGTCATTCCTTCCTTATAGCCTGACAGCCCCATCCAGCAGTGGCTACAGCTTACTTTTCTGTACTGTATAGGATATTAATGACCTAGGTCTTTGGATCATGAATATAAAAGCAAGGAAGTAATACTGAGGCTTTATAAGGCATTGGTCAGACTGCACTTGGAGCATTGTGGCCCCTTGGAGGAAGGATGTGTTGGCATTTGTGAGGGTCTAGAGAAAGTTCATGGAAATGACTCTGGGAATGAAAGGATTAATGTCTGAAGAACATTTGTTGGCTCTGAGCCTCACTGCAGTTCAGGAGAATATGGGTGGTGTGATCTCTTTAGCCATGGGGTGGTGAATATATGAAATTCGTTGCTGCAGATGGCTGTGGAAACCAAGTCATTGGGTATGTTTAAAACAGAGATTGATGGGTTCTTGACCTGCCAGGATTTCAAAGGTTATGGTGAGAAGGCGGGAGAATGGTGTTAAGAGGGAAAATAAATCAGCCATGATGGAATGGAAGAGCAGACATAATGGACTGAATTCCCTAATTCTGCTCCTATGTCTTATGGTCTTTTTCTACTGCCCTTTCTTTCCCAACCTTTCCACCTTCAAGCTTAATCTGCTTCCCATCTCCCCACCTTTTTATTCTGGTATTTTCCCCCTTCCCTTCCAGTCTTGATGAAGGATCCCGGCCTGAAACATTGGTTGTTTATTCATTTCCATGGTTGCTGCCCGACCTGCTGAGTTCCTCCAGCATTTTCTGTGTGTTACCTCAACAGCGATGTGTTTAAGAGCATGTCTGAATGCACAACATGTTGAATCTTGGAATGAATGAACTACCGTAGGAGAAGACCACATTACATTCCACTCCTGTGCCTAATAAAATTGTTACTGAGTGTTTCTGTTGTGGCAGCAAGGAGAGAACAGGGACACTGGTGTCGCAATCATAAGGATGTAGGACATTAAGGGCTTTTTGTTCCAAAAATGGGAAAATATCCAAGAAGAAAGCACCAGCTAATGGTCTGGAAGGGAAGTTTGTGGTCAGTATATAAGACTTACCATTTTTAGGTTTGTACTTTTTTCAAGGATGAGCTTGTTTAAAATCCTGGGACTTATTTGTGTCCTACAGGAGATTAGTCAATTATAGAAATCCTACTTAAAAGCAGAGGAGGTGGATTAGGTAATTTATGTGGAGTATAAACAAGTAATGCATTTAATCAAGGCGACAGTCACAGACTGTTCCTAGGTGACCTTCTGGGTAACTACGGCACACTCTCCTTTTCCCTCTATGTATTTTTTTTGTAGTTTCTCATATTCTCCCTCACCTTCCCTTCTTCCTCCTCCTCCTGCTCCTTACCCCCTGTTTAGAACCGAGATGAGGAGGAATTTCTTTATCCAGAGGGTGGTGAAGCTGTGCAATTTATTGCCACAGATGGTTGTGGAGGTCAGCCATGTCATATTTAAAGCAGAGGTTAATAGATTCTTGATTAGTCAGGCCATCAAAGGCAGGAAAATGGGTTTGACAAGGATATTGTATCTTTCTGAATGGAATGGTGGAACAGACTCGATGGGCTGAATGGCCTAATTCTGCACAAATGTCTTTTGGTCTGATGGAAGCTGAAGCACCTGAAGGACATGTATCCAGTCGACTGGAGAACATCCAAACTCCACCTTCAGTAGACCCAAGGACAGAATTGAGCTCTGCCACTCTGAAGCAGTGACTTTGTTAGCTGTGTCACTGTGCCATCCTGTACTTCTCGTAACCCGTTTGAAGTAAGGATATTCAAAATTGGGGAAGGGCTTTAGGAAGGCAGTTGCAAAAGAAGTCTGGATTTTAGATAAATTCTTACCTTTCAGGATGATCCTGAACTAGTGAAGAATAGTAAACAGCAAAGTGATCTTACAGTACTTTAAGTACTTCAACCCATAGAGTCCACAGCACCCAATTACACCCTGTAACCAATTAATGTACTAACCTGTTTGTTTTTGGAATATGGGAGAAAACCTGGGCACCCCGAGGAAACTGATGCAGTCAGGGAAATAAATTACAGACAGCAGCGGGAATTGAACCTGAGTCACTGGCACTGTAATAGTGTTATGCTAACTGCTGCACTACCGTGTTTGATGGATCTTAGATGCTGCTAATGTGCAGTTTGATAGGAAGGAATTGTTACTTTTTATTATGAGAGATTATCCTTTGTAGATTTATTAACACTGCTTAAAAAATATTTTTATTTTGTTTAGTGATACAGCACAGTAACTGTCCCTTCTGGCCCAACAAGCCCCCGAGGTCCAATTGCACTCATATGACCAATTAATCAACTAACCCGAACACCTTTGGATTGTGGAAAGAAACTGGAGTACCCAGACAAAACCCATGCAGTCACAGAGAGAACATACAAGCTCCTTACAGATTGCGGCGTAATTGAACCTAGGTCACTGGTACTGTAAAAGCGTGATTTAAAAGCATTTAAGTAGCTACACTACTGTGTCACCCCCTTATTCAATTAACTGTTTTTCTTGCCATTGTTTTCACTGATTGTTTTTTTTTACAAGGCTAATCCTTCCTTGAATATTTCCCCAATTCTAGTGAATTCCAGCATGGCACACTGGTTATTTGCTGGTTCAGTCTGAATGCTTCCCAACATACCCCAGGCTTTTTCTGCGGCAGAATTGAACCCAGGTCGCTCTGGTGGAGTTTCCCAAGTTCATCTTCTCTTCCTCAAGCACTATCTTCCCTACAGAGACTTGAAAAAGGGTAGTAAAACAACAAAGGGATCAAGAATAAACTTTATTAATCATACACAGTACTTGGCAAAAGTCTTAGATACCCTAGATTTTTAAAATGGTTCCAGATGGTATGGCCCCAACGGAGCTCTGATCTCAACATCATCGAGGCTTCTAGGATTGTCTGGAGAGACAAGTGAGACAGCCGAAGTCTGCAGAAGAACTGTTGCAAGTCCCTCAAAGTGCTTGGGCCAACTTACCAGCTGAATTTCTTATAAAATTGCACAACAGCGCACCAATTGATGCAGAAGATCGTGAACATAGCCCAGCACATCACACAAACCAATCTTCTATCCTTGGACTCACTTTACACCACACGCTGTCGGAGCAGTGCTGCCAGGATAATCAAGGACAAGACAAGACCCACCCAGCCAACACACTTTTTGTCCCACTTCGTATAAGTTTTATTTGATCACACCAAATATTGAGGTTGATGTTCTGGAGCATGTTGATAGTAAAGGAGAAGAGGTTTTGGAGTTGTTAAAATACATTAGGACGGATAAGTCCCCGGGGCCTGACGGAATATTCCCCAGGCTGCTCCACAAGGCGAGGGAAGAGATTACTGAGCCTCTGGCTGGGATCTTTATGTCCTCGTCCATGGGAATGGTACCGGAGGATTGGAGGGAGGAGAATGTTGTTCTCTTGTACAACAAAGGTAGTAGGGATAGTCCAGGTAATTATAGACCAGTGAGCCTTATGTCTGTGATGGGAAAGTTGTTGGAAAAGATTCTTAGAGATAAAATCTATGGGCATTTAGAGAATCATGGTCTGATCAGGGACAGTCAGCATGGCTTTGGGAAGGGCAGATCGTGTCTAACAAGCCTGATAGAGTTCTTTGAGGAGGTGACCAGGAAAATAGATGAGGGTAGTGCAGTAGATGTGATTTACATGGATTTTAGTAAGGCATTTGACAAGGTGCCACATGGTAGGCTTATTCAGAAAGTCAGAAGGCATGGGATCCATATCCTCATACCAAAGAGCATTTGATTCGGGCTGCTTGGAAAAAGGGTATGATCAGCTTTCAAGATTTTAAGTTTTGTATTCTGGAAGACTACAGTCCTGAAGTTTTAAGGGCAAGAATGGCTTTTAAATTGGTTATGTCGGAAATTCATCAGAAAGGCTACAAGCAAGTGTTGCTATTTCCAGCACATCTGAGAGTTTCTCTCAAAGACGGAACTTATCGGCTGTTTAAATCTCCAGCGGTTGCTCAAAGTTTTCTGGAAGAATAACATTTTATCGGCTTGACTGATGGAATAATTAGTATACAAGATTTGGATCATTTAAAAAATGATGTTTTTTTAACGTATGGCTTACATATATTTTCTATACATGGTAGAAGTTCATTTTTGGTTTATTCTGAGTTTGTTATTTTTTCATATTATTAATCTGATAGCTTTGAAAATAATCTACTAAGATTTTTTTTAAGTTTGTATACATTTTTTATATTTTTAACGTTTAAATATTAAGATTTAAAAAAAACAAAATGTCTTTCTTCTTCCCAAAAGGCTTTAGTGCCTGAAACGTCACATCCGTTTTGATGTGTTTGAAAAAGTTTCAAACTTTCTTTTAAAACACTAATTCAGTATTATTCATTTATGGGTTTTATTATTATTATTATTTTTTTAAAATACTTTTGTTTTATATATATAATACTAATTTTATATTTTAGTTTTTGTTATATCAACCCTTTCTTATAATATGGGTGGTTTGTATCTTCTATTCAATTTTTTTTTTGTTGGAGTTGTTGTCTTGAGACATGAGGGTAATTTTAGTGTTAGATTGCTTGCTTGCCTCTTTTTGGCTTTTTTCCTGGGGTTTTGAGGGTGGAAGGAGGGGGATTTTTCTTTTTTCTTTTCCTTTTGCTTGCTTTTTGCTTAGTTTCACTTCACGGGCTCATATGAAACTACAAAAATGGTTGCAGTGCCGTGACTTCCAGTTTCTCCTTGAACTTACTTCCCTCTTCCGGATCCATGAGTTTATCATTTTTTCAACCTTATGTGTTAATTGTAATAAATATTGTCAATATGGATAGGGTTATTAATTTTGTTTCTTGGAATACCAATGGTTTAAATTATCCGATTAAACGAAAAAAATATTCAAAGTATTCCATAGAATGAATGCTAATGTTATTTTTGTACAAGAGACTTATGTAAGGAAAGTGGATAGTCAACGCTTTTATAGGTTTTGGAAAGGACAACAATATCACGTGAATTCTCAAGCCAAAGTAAGAGGCGTTTCCATTTTTATAGATTCTTCGACCTCTTTTATACATCATGAAACAATCTCAGACCCACAAGGTAGATTTTTGCTTATCACTAGTCTGCTTTTTAATCAAAAAGTTGTTCTAGTCCATGTTTATGCTCCAAATACTGATTGTCTGGAATTTTTTAAGTGTCTACTTACATCCTTTCCCAATTTGAATCAGTACAGACTGATAATGGGTGGGGACTTTAACTATTGTTTAAATCCTTCGATGGATAGATCCAAGCCCACCCAAGTTCTTCCAAATAAATCGGCTTCTCTTATCAACTCCTTTATGACTGATTCAGCAATTTTTGAAATTTGGCGTTTTCTACACCCCAATGACAAAGAGTTTTCATACTTTTCTCATGTTTATCACAATTACTCAAGAATTGATTACTTTTTCATTGATCACCGTTTGCTTACAGATGTTATCGATTGTAAATATGACTCTATTACCATTTCTGATCATGCACCTTTGAAGTTATCTATTAAGATAATGGACTCATTTACTAATGTTAAATCTTGGAGGTTTAACTCTATTTTATTGCAGGACTCAGACTTTGTCAATTTTATCAAACAACGATTGATTTGTTTTTCTCAACAAATTCTACAGCAGAGATCTCTAGTGGAATTTTATGGGACACTTTTAAAGCCTTTATTCGTGGGCAGATTATTTCATACTCTGCTGGAGTTAGGAAACGAACTAATTCTAAAATATTAACATTGGTTGATAAAATCAAAGCAATTGATAAGATTTACTCAGTGTCTCCTAGCAAAGAACTCTATAAAGAAAGAGTGGAACTCCAAATGGAACATAATTTGTTATTATCCTCTTCGATTGAAAATCAGTTATTTAAATCTAGAACTCAGTTTTATGTGTATGGAGATAAGTCTGGTAAATTATTGGCTAATCAATTGAAAACTGCTTTGGCTATAATGACAGATTACTAGGATTCGTAAACAAGATGGTACTCTAACGATCGACCATAAAGAGGTAAATAAAGCCTTTCAAGATTTTTATAATTCCTTATATCAATCAGAATTTGCTGAGGATTCTTCTATAATAAATGAATTTTTAAGGAAATTGAATATTCCAAAATTAACAGTAGAGGATAATGTATTTTTAGATACACCTATCATGGAAACTGAAATAAAAAAGGCTATTTTTTCAATGAATTCCAGTAAAGCTTCTGGTCCAGATGGTTATTCTGCAGAATTTTTAAAATCTTTTTCCTCTATACTTTGTCCTTGGCTTTGTAAAATTTTTAAAGATGCATTAATTCTAGGCAAATTGCCACAATCTTTTTATGAAGCTTCTATTTCTTTAATTCTTAAAAAAAGATAAAGACCCTATTGAGTGTGCATCCTATTGGCCTATATCCTTACTGAACACGGATTTTAAGATTTTTAGTAAAATTTTGGCTACTAGATTAGAAAATATATTACCTTGAATCATTTCTGAAGACCAGACTGGATTTATTAAAAATCGCTATTCATCTTTTAACATTAGAAAATTAATAAATATTATTTACACTTCCTCACCCAAAATACCAGAATGTGTCATTTCTCTAGATGCTGAAAAAGCATTTGATAGAGTTGAATGGCCATATTTATTTAATACAATGCAGCATTTTAATTTCAGTTCAAAATTTATATCATGGATTAAATTAATATACCATAAACCCTTGGCTTCGGTTTTTACCAATAATCAAAGATCTCCTTTTTTTCAGTTATTCCGTGGTCCAAGGCAAGGTTGTCCTTTAAGTCCTTTACTATTTGACATCACTCTAGAACCTTTGGCTATAGCTATTCGTGAATCACTTAATATTTTTGGTATTACTCGTGGGGAGGGGACGTATAAGTTATTATATGCTGACGATTTGTTACTATACATATCTGACACTGAAAGATCTATTTCCTGCTATTTTGTCTTTGTTTGCTCAGTTTAGTAACTTTTCTGGTTATAAATTGAATTTTAGCAAGAGTGAACTATTTCCATTAAATATGCAAGTTTCAATTTATAAACGTTTACCATTTAAGATTGTTACAGATTATTTTACTTATTTAGGTATTAAAATTACTAAAAAACACAAAGATTTATTTAAAGCTAACTTTTTACCCTTAATTGACCAGATTAAGCAACTTGCTACCAGGTGGTCTCCACTATCTTTGTCATTGGTTGGTAGAATTAATGCTATTAAGATGATGGTATTACCCAAATTCTTATATTTATTTCAAGCATTACCAATTTTTATTCCTAAATTTTTTTTGTTATTATTGACTTCAAAATATCTTCTTATCTTTGGCAGAATAAAAATCCTAGACTAGGCAAAAAATATTTACAGAAGCCTAAGAAGGAAGGTGGTTTGGCTTTGCCAAACTTGAGATTTTATTATTGGGCAGTTAATATACGATATTTAATATTTTGGACACAAGGATTGACTACAGCTGCTTGCCCACAATGGGTAAATTTGGAATGTAAATCTGTACAAGACTTTTCATTGTTTTCAATCTTAGGATCTTCACTTCCTTTTTCTTTATCTAAATTGAATAAACAAATAACTAATCCTATAGTCAAATACACATTGCGAATCTGGTTTCAATTTCGTAAATTTTTTGGTTTGAATAAGTTTATTCTATCATGCCCTATAGTATCTAATTACTTTTTTCGGCCTTCCTTTATGGATCAAACTTTTTTTTAATGGAAAACAAAAGGTATAACATGTTTTCATGATTTGTTTTTAGATGATAGCGTTATGTCCTTTGAACAGTTATCTAATAAATATAATTTACCTAAAACTCATTTTTTTAGATATTTGCAAGTTAGAAATTTTTTGTATAATGAGTTACAGTCTTTTCCGAAACTAGGCCCATTGGACATTATGGAAAGAATTTTAGCTCTGAATCCTTATCAAAAGGGTTTAGTAGCTGTCATTTATAATATGATTATGAATATACAGCCAGATGTATCAGAAAAAATTAAGAAGGAATGGGAAGAAGAACTTCATTGTCTTATATTCACTGAGCAATGGGAGAAAATGTTACTATTAGTTAATTCGTCCTCTATTTGTTCTAAACACGCTCTAATACAATTTAAGGTTGTACATAGAGCTCATACGTCTAAGGATAAACTTGCTCGATTTTATTCTTATGTTAATTCAACCTGTGACAGATGTCATTCTGATGTTGCCTCATTAACCCATATGTTTTGGTCTTGTTCTTGTTTACAAAATTATATTTTCAGTATTATTTCAAGAGTTCTGAATATTAATATCCAACCGCATCCTTTTAGTGCAATATTTGGTTTACCAATGGTGGATAATAGTTGTCTATCCTCTTCATCTTGACGAATGATTGCATTTGTTACACTAATGGCTAGAAGATCTATTCTATTGAATTGGAAAGAAGTTAATCCTCCAACTATATTTCAGTGGTTTTCTCAAACCATTTCTTGTTTGAGCTTAGAAAAAATTAGAAGTGTTGTTTTTGACCCTTCAGTTAAATTTGAAGAAACTTGGAGACCATTTATTCAACATTTTCATATGAGTTGAATTGTCTTTTCCTAAACCTTACTTATATTATCAATTGTTTGGATGGAGGTTCGGAGTTATTGGCACTACTGTATATATACTTAACATTATTCAATGGCCCATGTTGGTTAGTGGTTTTTTTTCTCTTTTTTTTCTGGGGTCTTTTTTTTTCTTTTTATTTCTTTGTTCATCAATGTTATGAGTTTGGGAGGTTAAATATTTTTATTATTATATATTTGAATGTCTATTTAAACTATTAATTATGTACTCTCAAACACTTTGTATTCATGTTTCATTTATGTTTGTTTAAAATTAATAAAAAGATTTAAAAAGAAAGAAAGAAGGCATGGGATCCAGGGAAGTTTGGCCAGGTGGATTCAGAATTAGCTTGCCTGCAGAAAGCAGAGGGTGGTGGTGGAGGGAGTACATTCGGATTGGAGGGTTGTGACTAGTGGTGTCCCACAAGGATCGATTCTGGGACCTCTACTTTTCGTGATTTTTATTAATGACCTGGATGTAGGGGTAGAAGGGTAGGTTGGCAAGTTTGCAGATGACACAAAGGTTGGTGGTGTTGTAGGTAGTGTTGAGGATTGTCGAAGATTGCAGAGAGACATTGATAGGACGCAGAAGTGGGCTGAGAAGTGGCAGATGGAGTTCAACCAGGAGAAGTGTGAGGTGGTACACTTTGGAAGGACAAACTCCAAGGCAGAGTACAAAGTAAATGGCAGGATACTTGGTAGAGTGGAGGAGCAGAGGGATCTGGGGGTACATGTCCACAGATCCCTGAAAGTTGCCTCACAGGTAGATAGGGTAGTTAAGAAAGTTTATAGAGTGTTAACTTTCATAAGTCGAGGGATAGAGTTTAAGAGTCGCGGAGTAATGGTGCAGCTCTATAAAACTCTGGTTAGGCCACACTTGGAGCACTGTGTCCAGTTCTGGTCGCCTCATTATAGGAAGCATGTGGAAGCATTGGAAAGGGTACAGAGGAGATTTACCAGGATGCTTCCTGGTTTAGAGAGTATACATTATGATCAGAGATTAAGGGAGCTAGGGCTTTACTCTCTGGAGAGGAGGATGAGAGGAGACATGATAGAGGTATACAAGATATTAAGAGGAATAGATAGAGTGGACAGCCAGTGCCTCTTCCCCAGGGCACCACTGCTCAATACAAGAGGACATAGCCTTAAGGTAAGGGGAAGAAAGTTCAAGGGGGATATTAGAGGAAGGTTTTTTTACTCAGATAGTGGTTGGTGTGTGGAATGCACTGCCTGAGTCAGTGGTGGAGGCAGATACACTAGTGAAATTTAAGAGACTACTAGACAGGTATATGGAGGAATTTAAGGTGGAGGGTTATGTGGGGGGCAGGGTTTACGGAGTGGCACAACATTGTGGGCCAAATGACCTGTACTGTGCTGTATTGTTCTTTGTTCTTAGTTTATTTTACTGTTTACTCTTCTTTGTAATAATTTTAGTAACTTTACTACTTTTGAAAGCATCTTCACTTTACAGAACTTGTTTTGCATGTGCCTCAGACTTGCACAGTGCTGTACGTTTATATGTGTTGTGAATTTGCTGTGGAATGTTGGTGAGGGTGTAACATGTAACAAAAAACAACATTTGGAACGATCATGAATAAAGAGTTATGTAAAAATTAAACAAGTAATATCAAATTTGTGATAATAGAAATAAAAAATGATAATGGTAAAAGAAACTAAAGTTAGAAATTAGGAAGTGAGAAAATTAAAGGAGAGAAAGGTAAAAAATAAAAAAAAACTCATATTTAATGTAGTAAAAGTAAGTAATAAAAAAGTAAGACGTGATCATATTGTCAAATCTTTTCCATGTTAACAGGTGCTGGTGATGAAACTAGAGCCTGGGGACCACCATTTGTGGGAACAGAGAGTATCTACTTCCTTAGTGTAAATCGAAATAAGAAGGTGAGGTTGAAACATTTGAAATGTAAATAGTTTAATGTTTCTTGCATCCTTCATCTGTTCAACTTAGATTTATAATACAGGTGTGAAAAGCCCACAAGCTGGTATCTGTGTAATTATTTGTGGGGGAGTTTTGGACCGAAGTGCACAGCCTCAGAATACACAGATGTCCCCATTAGAATAGAGATGAGGAGGAATTTCTTTAGCCAGAGAGGTGGTTATTCATTGCCACAGACAGTTGTAGAGCCCAAGGCATTGGGTATATTTAAAGTGAAGGTTGATAGGTTCTTTATTATTAAGGACATCGAAAGTTATAGGAAGAAAGCAGAAGAATGCAGTTGAAGGGTATAATAAATCAGTCATAGTAGAATGGCCAGGCAGACTTGATGGGCTGAGTAGCTCAATTCTGCGCCAATGCCTTATGATCTTATTTACAGTGGCAATGGAATGTGAAAGCTGTGAGGTTCAATTAGTTCAATTTAATATCAGAGAATATATACAACATACAACCTGAAATTCTTACTCTTTGCAGACATCCACAAAACAAAAAACCCAACAAATGAATGATAGAAATGATAGAATCCCAAAGCCCCTTCCCCCTCCCATGCAAAGCAGCAGCAGAAACATCGACCCTCCCCACTCCCCCCACTTGCACCAGCAAAAGCACCGACCCCCCCCAGCATGCAAGCAATAGCAAAGTCCCTCAAAGAGATCTTGTCCAGAGTCCATTAAAAACTTCAGTCCATAATACAGCACTTTGTATCTCAGACGGCCTCTCTCTCTTAGCAGCAAGGGAGAGAGGGATGGCCCCTGCAACAATGAGAGTGGGAGACCAACACTTGGTGTTTGATGTTATAAACTTCCATGTCTCTTATCCAAGCTCCCTGACTTGGTGGGGGGCAGGGAGGGAGAACATGAACAAGTGGGCTGCCTTCTGACAGCAGCACATGCAGCATGGCCGGTGCGAAAACCCGCCATTCATGGAGAACCGTAGTTTGAACTGTAGATTATGTGACAGATTATGTAGATACTGAAAATGCAGAGCAATGCACACAAAATGCTGGAGGAACAGAATCTATGGAGGGGAATAAATATTCGCTGTTTCAGGCTGAGACCCTTCATCAGGACTGGAAAGGAAGGGAGCAGAAAGCAGAATAAGAAGGTGAAGCTAAGGACTAGTTGTACAAGTTGGCAGGTGAAAGCACGTGAGGGGGTATGTGGTGAGGTTGAGACTGGGAGGTGGAAGATTTAAAGGACTGAGGAAGGAGTCTAATAGGAGAGGAGATTAAACCATGGAAGAAAGGGAAGGAGGGGCACCAGAGGAGAAGGGAAGGGGTGCGAGGGGAGCCAGAATGAGGAAAGGATAAAGAGAAGGGAGATGAGAAGAAATTACTGGAAGTTGGAGAAATCACATCATGCTGTCAGATTGGAGGCTACCCAGATGGAATATCAGGAATAAAGTTCCCAGTAAGGAGATCTGGCTATGATAGTGAGTCTGGGTGATACATAGTCAGGGAGCTGTAGAGCAGCAGAGACCACAGAGGGTGTTGTAGTGAGAGAGTAACAACCATCTTCCACCAACTGCATGTTTTATTTTGCCAAAAGATTTTCAACATACAGTATATTTTCTAATTTTTACTTCAAAGCCATGAGGATATCTGCAGGCAGTACATTTCTGTTTCAAACATGTGCTCCAAAAAAAGCTTTTTATAATGTCACTGTTAATTCACTTCTCCTTTATTTTGTACCAGTGGTTTTTAGCTTTGACCTCACCACTAAAGGGAATATCCTCCCTCTATTCATTTTGTCCAAGTTCCACATCATTGTATATACTTTGATCATATTTTCCCCCCAGCCTTCTCCAAAAGGAACAGAGCCAAACTCTCTGATCTATCCTTGTAACTGTAGCCCCCTCACGACGGAACTCATTCCAAAAAATCTTTTCCAGATCTCTCTCCAATCCCTGCACATTCTTTTTAAAATATGAATGACAGCAATGAACACAATACTCCATGTGAGGCCAAGGAATTGCACAAAACACCTTTTTCAGTCGGGACATTTAATATGAAAATTGTAAATCAAACAAAAGATCTGTTCATTGACTTCAGGAAGGGGGGTGGTACACATGCTCCTGTTTACATCCTTGTAACTTGAGATTGAGAGCTTCAAGCTCCTGGGAGTGAACATCACCAGTATCCTGGCTTGGTCCAACTACATTGATGTCACAGCCAAGAAAGCCTACCATCACCTCGACATCCTCAGGAGACGAAAGAAATTCCACATGTCCCTGAGGAACTCAGCAGGCCAGGCTGTATCTATGGAAAAGAGTACAGTAAATAGTTAGTGTTACGGGCAGAAACCCTTACTCAGTCCTGATGAGGGGTCTCTGCTTGAAAAGTTGATTATTTACTCTTTTCCATAGATGCTGCCTGGCCTTGCTGAGTTCCTCCAGCATTTTGTGTGTGTTGCTTTGGATTTCCAGCATTTGCAAATTTTCTTGTCCCTGTTGACACCAATTTTTATCAATGCGTCTTAGAAATCATGGACATAATAGCTTGGTATGGCAACTGCTCTGCACGTGACTGCAAGAAGCTGGAGAGGTGAGATACAGCTCAACACATCACGAGAACCAGCCACAGAGCTATGGACTTGGTCTAAACTTGCTGCCTCAGTAAAGCAGACTGCATAATCAGAGATCCTACCCCACCCAGATATTCTCTCTTCTTCTCTTGTCCATCAACCAGAAGAACCAAAAGCCTGAAAGCATGTGCCACTGGGCTCAAGAAGAGCTACTACTCCGCTCTTATCAGACTCTTGAACAGACCTCTTGTACGATAAGATGGACTCTTAGCCTTATAATCTAATTTGTATGATCTTGCACTTTATCATTTACCTAAGTTGTCCGTTTTTGCTATCTTATTCTACCTCAATGCACTGTGTAATGATTTGATCTGTATGAAAAGCATGCCGGACAAGCTATTTACTGTGTCTTGCTACATGTGACAATAATAAACCACTATCAATATAAAACTTTCTCTGGGTCACATTTGTCTTGTGTGCTGTACTGTTTGCTGCATTACAGGAAAGATGTATTGGATAAGGAGCAGAAGAATTTCTCCAGGACGTTGCCTGGATTAGAGAATAATGTGAGCTTTGATGAATTTGGATTATTTTCTCCGTAAGATGTAGGAGCAGAACTAGGTCATTTCGCCCATCAAGTCTGCTCAGCTATTTGATCACAGCTATTCATTTTTCGTCACAACCCCATTCTCCAACTTTTGATGCCTTTACGTAACCTTTGATGCCTTTTCTACTCAAGAACCTATCAACTTCCACTTTAAATTACTCAATATTTTGGTCACCACCGCCTTTTGTGGCAATGAATGCCACAGGTTCACCACCCTCTGGCTAAAGAAATTCTTCTTCACCTGTGTTCTAAAGGAACATCCTTCGATTCTGAGGCTGTGCCCTCTAGTCCAAGACTCTCCCCCCCCCCCCCCCCACCCCAGTACTGAGATAATTTGCTGTAAGTTAATTCTGTTTAGGCCTTTCAATATTTATAGGTTTCAATGCAGTTAACCCCCCCACCCCATTCTAAACTCCAGTGAGTACAAGCCCAGAGCCATCAAACAATCATTATACATGACCATCAAAAAGAGTAGGAAGAGCTGAAATCCTCAGATTGCAACCTGCAACCTTCAGGACGAGCAAGGGGTCTCAGACCTGAAACGTTAACTCTTTTGCTTTCTCCTCAGATACACTCAACATTTTAGCAACAGCTTCTTCCCCTCTGCCATCAGATTTCTGAACAGTCCATAAACACTACCTCACTATTCCTCTTTTGCATTGTTTATTCATTTATTAGTATAACTTGTGTGCAATGTACTGTGTAAATCAAAATGGCTTCTTTGGTTTGCTAGAGTAGGAATGCTTTTATGTTTGATAAGTGTTTTCTCTCGTAGTTGTTTAGCTTTGGACTTGCTGATATGGGGATTGTATTCATTTTTTAACCAATGGGGAATGTTATTTTGTGGTGAGGCTGGGAGCTTGGGGGTTTTGCAGTCTTTTCAGGGGAGGCGGGAAGGAGACGCCGAGGAAGGTGGACGTGCGCTGCACTGCTCGGTCGACCACCGGGGGTGGTCCCAGGTGCGAGAATGTGGAGGTCGGAGGAAAGTGACGAGGGGTCGAATGGTTCGATGGTTGAGCTCCAATGATGTGCACTAAACTGACTGAACTTTGATAAGTTGGCGCCTTTTACTT
Source organism: Hypanus sabinus (assembly GCF_030144855.1). Taxonomy (NCBI): domain Eukaryota; kingdom Metazoa; phylum Chordata; class Chondrichthyes; order Myliobatiformes; family Dasyatidae; genus Hypanus; species Hypanus sabinus. The sequence goes on along the minus strand of NC_082706.1, from coordinate 204,823,634 downwards.
TATTTTCTTTGCCTTCATATATACTGTATTGCATAGTACTCTTTTAGTTTTAGTAAAATCTTTAAAGTGTATTCCATAACGGTATTTGGTGTGAGTTTGATATTGTGTGTGTACGCACGGCATAAACGATTCTCACAGCACCTGCGTGTACGGGAGGTGGGGTTGGTGAAGGGCTGGATCTCCTTTTCCCCTAGACATATACCAGCCTGTTGGGTAAGTGTTACACTTGATAATAAATTTTATGTATTGTACTGTACTGTTGCTGCAAAACAACAAATCTGATGACATACAGTATTGTGCAAAAGACTTAGGCACAAATATATAGCCTGGAAGCCCAAGACTTTTGCAAAGTACTGTAGTAATTTTATGTATTGCATGGTACTGATGCTGCAAAAAAATTAATTTCATGATGTGCTAGTGAGGCTAGAACTAGCAAGATTATACAGTTTAATATGCGGCTAAGGAGTTGGTGTAGGAGGAAGGGCATCAGATTTTTGGATTGTTGGGCTCTCTTCCAGGGAAGGTGGGACCTGTACAGAAGGGGTAGTTGCACGTGAACTGGAGGGGGACTAATATCCCAGAGGGAGGATTTGCTAATGCTACACTGTGGAGTTTAAACTAGAGTTGTAGGGGGATGGGAACCATAGTGCCAGAACAGTTAGTGGAGAAGCTGTGGAGGCAGATGTTGGTGAGACCTCAGACAAAGTTAGGAATCAAAAGGATGATCATGGTGCACCAAAATCATTGTCATTTAAAGTAAAATTGGATAGATATATGGACAGGAAAGGAATGGAGGGTTATGGGCTGAGTGCAGGTCGGTGGGACTAGGTGAGAGTAAGCGTTGGGCACGGACTAGAAGGGCCAAGATGGCCTGCTTCCGTGCTGTAATTGTTATATGGTTATATGGTTATAAAATTGAAAGGGGTGAATACAGGACTGAAGGTGTATCTGAATGCACACAGAATACAGAATAAGGTAGATGAGCTTGCAGCACATTTACAGATTGCTCAGGTATGATGTTGTAGGTATCACTGAATCATGGCTGATAGATTAGAGCTGGGAGTTTAATGTCCAAGGCAGGAAGGCAGAGGGGGCTGCATTGCTCTGTTGGTAAAGAATGAAATCAGATCATTAGGAAGAGGTGACATAGGGTTGGAAGGGGTTGAATCTTTGTGGATAGAGCTAAGAAACTGCAAAGGTAAAAACGATCCTGATGGGAGTTGTAGACAGATCCCCAAACAGTAGTAAGGATGTGGCCTGCAAATTGCAATGGGAGATAGAAAATGCATGCCCAAAGGGCAGTGTTACACTGGTCATGGAGGTCTTCAATATGCAGGTAGATTGGGAAAATCAGGTTGATGCTGGATTCCAGAAGGGGGAATTTCTGGAGTGCACACAAAATGGCTTTTTAGAGCAGCTTGTGGTTGAGCCCACTAGAAGCTCAGCTATTCTGGTTGGGTGTTGTGCAATGAACCAGAATTGATTAGAGAGCTTAAGGTAAAAGGACCCTGGGGCAAGTGATCATAATATGATTGAATTCACCCTGAAATTTGAGAAAGAGAAGCTAAACTCCAATGTATCAGTATTACAGAGGGGTAAAGGGAATTACAGAGGCATGTGAGAGGAGGTGGCCAGAATTGATTGGAAAAGAACACTGGCAGAGATGACACCACAGCAGCGATGGCCGGAATTTGTGGAAGCAATTCAAAAGGTACAGAATATATACATCTCAAAGAGGAAGAAGTAAAGATGATACAATCATGGCTAACGAGAAGTCAAAGCCAACATAAAAGTAAAAGAGAGGCCATATAATAGAGCAAAGGTTAGTGGGAAGTTAGAGGTTTGGGAAGATTTTAAAAAGCAACTGAAGGCAATTAAAAGTCATTAGAAGGTAAAGATGGAATATGAAAGTAAGCTAGCCAATAATATTAAAGAGGATAACAAAAGTTTCTTCAGATTTCAATAAGTGTAAAAGAGAGGCAAGGGTAGATATTGGACTGCTAGAATACAGTGCTGGAGAGGTAATAATGGGGAACAATGAAATAGCAGATGAACAGAATAAGTATTTTCCATTAGTCTTCACTGTGGAAGACACTAGTAGTATGTTGGAAGTTCCAGGTGTTGGGAGCATGAAGTGCGTTAAGTTACCATACTTTAAAGAGAAGGTTCTTGGGAAACTAAAAGATCTGAAGGTAGGTAAGTCACCTGGACCAGATGGTGTACACCCCAGAATTCTGAAAGAGGTCACTGAAGAGATTGTGGAGGCATTAGTCATGATCTTTAAAGAATCACTAGATTCTGGAATGGTTCCGGAAAACTTGAAAATTGCAAATCTTCCTCCACAGAGAGAGGATGAGAGATGGCCTGATAGAGGTGTATAAAATGATGAGAGGCATTGATCGTGTGGATAGTCAGAGGCTTTTTCCTAGGGCTGAAATCATTGCCAGAAGAGGACACAGGTTTAAGGTGCTGGGGAGTAGGTACAGAGGAGATGTCAGGGGTAAGTTTTTTACTCAGAGAGTGGTGAATGCGTGGAATGGGCTGTTGGCAATGGTGGTGGAGGCAGATATGATAGGGTCTTTTAAGAGATTTTTGGATAGGTACATGGAGCTTAGAAAAATAGAGGGCTATGGGTAAGCCTAGTAATTTCTAAGGTAGGGACATGTTCAGCACAACTTTGTGGGCCAAAGGGCCTGTATTGTGCTGTAGGTTTTCTACGTTTTACTCTTCAAGAAGGGAGAGAAGCAGAAGAAAGGAAATTATAGGCCAGTTAGTCTGACCTCAGTGGCTGGGAAGATGTTGGAGTCGATTAAGGATGAGGTCTCAGGGTACTTGGAGGCATATAATAACATAGGTCCTAGTCAGCATGGTTTCCTCAAGGAAAAATCTTGCCTGACAGATCTGTTGGAATTCTTTGAAGAAGTAACAAGCAGATAAACAAAGGAGAATTGGTTGATATTGTGTATTTGGCTTTTCAGAAGGCCTTTGACAAAGTGCCACACATGAGGCTGCTTAATAAACTATGAGCCCATGGTATTGCAGAAAAGCTTCTAGCATGGATAAAGTAGTCACGAGGAAATCTGCAGATGCTGGAAATGCAAACAACACTCACAAAATGCTGGTGGAACACAACAGGCCAGGCAGCATCTATAAGGAGAAGTACTGTTGACGTTTCGGGCCGAGACCCTTCATCAGGACTAACTGAAAGGAAAGATAGTAAGAGATTTGAAAGTAGTGGGGGGAAGGGGAAATACGAAATGATAGGAGTAGACCGGAGGGGGTGGGATGAAGCTAAGAGCTGGAAAGGTGATTGGCAAAAGTGATACAGAGCTGGAGAAGGGAAAGGATCATGGGACGGGAGGCCTTGGGAGAAAGAAAGGGGGAGGGGGGAAGCACCAGAGGGAGATGGAGAACAGGCAAACAACTAAATATGTCAGGGATGGGGTAAGAAGGGGAGGAGGGGCACTAATGGAAGTTAGAGAAATCAATGTTCAAGTGATGGCATGAACAATGGAAGGTGACCTCATTGAAACGTGTCTAATGGTGAAAGGCCTTGATAGAGGGGATGTTTCCTATGGTGGGAGGGTCCAAAACCAGAGGACACAGCCTCAGAATAGAGGGGTGTCCTTTTAGAATGGAGTTGAGGAGGAATTTCTTTAGCCGGAGAGTGGTGAATCTACTGCATCTGTGGAGGCCATGTCTTTATGTATATTTAAGGCAGACATTGATAGATTCTTGATTGTTCGGGGCATGAAGGGATACTGGGAAAAGGCAGGATGACTGAGGCTGAGTGTAAAATTGGCTCAGCCATGATAGAATGGCTGAGTAGACTCAATTCACCAAATGCGCTTATATCTTATGATAAATCTGATTCTGATAAGTGTCTTTATTGTGGGTTGAGAATGGGAAGGGGGCAAGGAGAGGGGAATCATATTTGGGAAAAGAGGAAGTGAGAAGGGAGAGAGTGGGAAGCACCAGAGGGAAATTCTGTAACAATCAATAAACCAATGGTGTGGAATCAGATGTCCTCGTCTGGTGTCTCATGCCCATTATGCTTGGCAGAGCAGCACTGAACACAACAAGCAGCAAAACAAGCCCTGGTCCGTCCTTCCACCCACCAACACTCCAACCCCAGCAGACCATTGTCCAATTGGATTTTATAACACTCCTGGAAAACAAAATAAAATCTAACTGAAATATATAATTATTCCACAAATATAGTTAGAAGGTTCAAATTATATAGTTTAACTAACACTATCAATAAAAATATATAGTGAAAATAAATGTGAAGATTATAAGTGGGTATATACCTTTGCATAATGCGTGTGCCTACTTGATTTCAATGTTGAAGTGTCTCAGTATGTACAATATTATTTCTGAATTCTGTATAAACCTATATCATTTGCTTTTACCTCCAACGTATAGTTGACCATGGGGAAAAATGCTTGAGTTTTGAGAAAAAGACCTCTATGATAATTTCATGGGCTCCACAGTTTCATAGTTGTTAGCACAATGCTATTACAGCTTGGGGTGTTGAGTCCCAGCATTCTCTGTAAGGAGCTTGTGCATCCTCCCCTTACAGTGTATGGATTTTTTCTGGATTTTCTGGTTTCCTCCCACAGTCCAAAGATGTATCAGGCAGGTTAATTGGTCATTGTAAATTGTCCTGTGATTAAATCGAAGTTGTAAGGGTGGCTGGATGGCACAGCTCAAAGGGCCAGAAGGGCCTTCTCCACGCTGTATCTCTAAATAGAAATAAATTATTTTCTTCATGCCTTGTTAATATTTATCATATCTGAATAAATGAGAAAGGTTTAATATTCGTTAAGAGTGATTAGGAATCTGAAGTCACTTGATTCAAAGAGGTAGATCAAATGCGATAGTAAGTGTGAGAGAACTGGAATCATTCTCCCCAACAGCTTTACCAGTGATCATTGTTGTCTTCATTGGAAGGAAGTGCTAGTAATTGTTGAACTGATAATTGTGTGTCATTGCATAGTATTGGTGGATCCAAAGTTTTGAATAAAATGATTCTGTTGGTAAGAGATGGAATTACATCTTTAGAAAGAGGTGACATAGGGTGAAAGAATGTTGAATCTTTGTGGGTGGAGTTAAGAGACTGCAAGGGTAAAAAAAACCATTATGGGAATCATATATAGGCCTCCAAACAGTAGCCAAGATGTGAAGTTGAAATTGCAAAGGGAGCTGGAAAAGGCATGTAATAAGGGTAATGACACAATTGTAATGGGGGACTTCAGTATGCAAGAGGATTGGGAAAATCAGGTTGATGTTAGATTGCAAGAGAGGGTATTTGTTGAATGCTTACAAGATGGCTTTTCAGAGCAGCTTGTGCTTGAGCTTACTCAGGGAAATGCTATCTTAGATTGGTAGTTGTGTAGTAACCTAGATTTTATTAGGGAGCTTAATGTAAAGGAACCTTTAGGAGACAGTGATCATACTATGATTTAATTCATACTGCATTTGAGAGGGAGACGCATAAGTCACATGTATCAGTATCACACTGGAGTAAAGGGAATTATAGAGGCATGAGGGAGGAGGATACTGGCGGGTTGACAGCAGAGCAGAGATGGCTGAAGTTTCTGGAAATAGTTCACAAGGTGCAGAATAGATAGGTCCCACTGAAGAAGTTGTTCTTAAATGGCAGTGCAACTGTGGCTGACAAGGGAAGTTAAGGACTGCAGAAAATCCAAGGAAAGGACATAAAAGGTAGCAAAAGTGAGTGGGAAGTTGGATGATTGGGAAGTTTTTAAAATCCAAAAAAAGGTAACTAAAAATGCTGTAAGAAGGGAAAAGATGAAATAATGAGTGCAAACTAGCCAATCAAGCAAGACACCAAAAGTTTTTTTCAGTAATATAAAAAGTAATAGGGATTTGTGAGTTGATTTTGGACCACTGGAAAATGATACTGATGAGGAAGTAATGGGGGACAAAGAAATAGCAGATGAACTTAATGGCTACTTTGCATCTCTCTTCACTGTGGAAGACACTAGCAATGTGCCAGAGGTCCGTGAGTGTCAGGGAGCAGGCATGAGTGCCATTGTTATTACAAAGGAAAAAGTGCTAGGCAAACTCAAAGGTCCAAACCTTCATTTGCACTGTAACATTTGATTGTTGATACTTTCAAATCCATTGTAGTTACTAACTTGTTGAAGTAGTGAAATCATTTCATTTTCACTCCTGGCTGTTTCTGACATTTCCAAACTTGAATGCTTGAAACCACAGTGAGCAAAACAGTTTGGAATTGTCTTACTGCTTATTTCTCACTAATTATCAGTGACAAAAATCACTCCTTTTTGAACACAAAACAGATGCAACTGAGGCTATTTAAAAAAGAGTTCATCCAAATAAGCTGCTCCACTGAATAATCAAGGGCCAATCAGCCAGATCCACTGTACATGTAAATGTATATGGCAAAGGAAATTGATTCTTCATGGTTTGATACAGGTCTTAATTCATATGTTTTTTTTACCCATGGAATATACTGGTGAATTATTTGATGAAAATCTCCACATTGTACAATAGTAACATTAATTTCTCTAAGACCCTGCATTGTTTAATGCTTCAATGCAACTTTGTGAGCCATTGACTAGACCAATGGTTTCCAAAGTGGGTGATATTGTCCCACTGGGTGCAGTGGGAGTTTCTAAGGGGCAATAAAGATAAAGGGGACAATAGTGGTGCTCTCAGTAGCAGGGATTTCAACTGAGGGATTATAGGCTTAATTTAAGAAATGAATTACTTATTTTAAGCATTTGATCCTCAGTGTCTTATTGATTACATCGATCACATATTATCTCATCTCTTGCTAACCCACCGTTCTCATAGACTTTACTCGAGGCGTATTATAATTGTTGAAAAGTAATGTGTCACTTCTGTATTTGGCATATCATGAGAATTCTTTACTGAAGAAATTGTGTTATCTTTAGGCCCATTACTGCTGTTCACTACTGGAGTACAGGGTTAGCTAGTACGATTCCCATACTCTAATTGTGAGGTGACACAATTCCTGTGAATTGGATATGGCATTCAATGGGGGTAAAGTCCAGAATCTGCCCTTTCAAATAGCCTTGACTATATTTCTGTAGCCCACAGCCCAACTGAACTATCACTGACCACTTTATATAAGTTCAGGCAGTGCGGCAGGTTTTACCTGAGCTATGATGATCTTATAACATTCCCTTTCATTCACCACAGTGCTTGAGATGGAATTTAAACAATAAGCGATTGACCATGATCAGTAGTCCATAACAAAATTGGCAGAAACAACCAACAACAGCCTTATTTCTTTGAGCGCTAAATGAATTCACAAATGGAACTTTCCGTAAGGCACTGGTAAGTTTTCCAGGCAATGCACAGTGCCTGTGCAAACCACAGACAGTTCTGAGAAGTGAGCATACATATTGAATGGGCAGAAGTTAATGAAAAATAGAAAAGCAATGTTTCAAAGTGCATTTATTATCAAAGTATGTGCAAACGCTTGTATAAACTATACAACCTTGAGATTTGTTTGCTTAGAGGGAGCTGCAAAGCAAGAAACCTGAAAGAACCCAATTAAAGGAAAATAAGACCAGTGCCACCCCCGCCCCCCCCCCCCCCCCCGTGCCCACTGAGAAAGAGAAAGCAAGCAGCAACACCAGCATTCTGAACCAAATTGAATCCTTAGATCCAAATCCCCGGAGTTGGCCCAAGCCTCGATATTCAGCTTATGATAGTAGCGGGTAAATCGTCGCAAGGTTTGTGAACATGAAGCACAGCAGCTGGGGGTGGTCTCACAGCCTTAATGTAGTGGAGAGAGAATCCCCCAGACTATCTGGGCCAGCTGTTAAATTGTCTGAACCTCACACTAGGACCCGGGCCCCACTGCTGGCAAATCAATTGGGGCTAGATTTTGCAGCCGAGGGACCTGTTCTTGACCTCTGCAAAGCAGCTCAGAGTGATTCAACCTCATCCATCTCTCAACACCCTGCCTTACCAGTCTGTGTGGGCCAGCAATTAGATTGTCCTAACAGCAGATTGTACCCCGTATTAGGACCCGGGCCTCACTACGGTGAGTCTTTCCAGGCGTTGCCCATCGATTTGCTTTGGACCTGGATTTTGCTACCAAAGAAGCCTTTCTTGACCTCTCCAATTCAGCTCGGCATTTAGATGCACCAAGTTAATTGGATGGAACTCCTCTGCCCTGTCTTCTCCCCTCCAAACTGTTCACTGCAACCTGCACAGTTCCAACTCCAAGCACATCGATATTGCAGGTCACCAGCAGGGCACATCCCGCAAATTGGCTTTGCATTCGCTCACCCTTTCATTGCTTGCAGTGATAGTTTACCACAATTTACTTAAACATAGGACATAGAAACATAGATATTTACAACACAATACAGGCCCTTCGGCCCACAATGTTGTACTGACCATGTGACCTACTGCCTAGCTGCCTAAAGCTGCCTAGAATTTCCCCAGTCCATAGCGCTCTTTTTTTTCTAAGCTCCATGTACCTATCTAAGAGTCTCTTAAAGTAATCTATTGTATCCACTTCCACCAGTATTCTCTGAGTGAAAAACCCCTTGACATTCCCTTGGTACCTATTTCTAAGCATCTTAAAGCTATGACCCCTCGTGTTAGCCATTTCAGCCCTGGGAAAAAGCATCTGGCTATCCACACAATCAATGCCTCTCACCATCTTATACACCTTTATCAGGTCAGCTCTCATCCTCCATCGCTCCAACAAGAAAAGGCCAAGTTCACTCAACCTATTGTCATAGGTTACGCCCTCCAGTCCAGGCAACATCCTTGTAAATCTCCTCTGCATTCTCTCTGTAGTATCCACACTGTTATTAATAATGGTTTTAGTTGAATTCCTTTACTTCCAAATTACCAGTAAGTTGTTGCATGTCTTTAGTAGCGTCATCTTAATTTGTATATTGAACTTATTTAAATGTTACATCCATCCCACAACGTGAGGGAGTAAAAATCTTTGTGTTATGACTCTGTTGCAATGTGTATTTATGTCTAATGGTTTGTAGAAAGAAGCCATAGCCTGTTGGTCCTGGTTTTAATGCTGCAGTACCATTTGCCAGACAGAAGCATCTGAAGCAGTTTATGGTTGGGGTGACTGGTGTCCCCAATGATCTCCTAGGCCTTCTTTCTGCACCTGCTGCTATAAATGACCTCAATGGAGGGAAGTTCACATCCACAGCTGCTCTGGACTGTCTGTACCTAATTCTCTGCTGTGCTCAATGATCAAGGTTGATGCAGTTCCCATTCCAGGCGGTATTACAAACCAATCAGGATGCTCTCAATAGTGCCTCTGAAGAAGGTCTTGAAGATTTGGGGGCTCGTGTGGAATTTTTTCAGTCGTCTGAGGTGGAAGAGATGCTGTTGTGTTTATTTTGCAACACAGATGGTGTGTATAGTGCAGATGAGATCTTCGGTGATGTGTATACTGAGGAACTTGAAACTACTCACCCTCAGTACAGTCCCATTGATGTTGAATGGGGTGAGCCTGTCTCCATTCCTCTTGTAATCCACAATCAGCTCTTCTGTTTTTTGGATATGGAAGGAAATTAAGCCAGAAGTTTAAGAAATGTTATACACTGTATAAAGCGAAAAATGAAGATCTTGAATGTGTATTGAAGAGTGGATTCATTAGCATTGGTGTGAACATATACTGTTTAACGGTATGATGATTATGAAACAAGCAGAGATCTTATCACAACAAACTGAAAATCAAAAGTGATTGTGAATATTTAGCACATTGAAGAAATTTAAGGAAAAGCATGATTTAAAATTTTAAAAGATTTGTAGTCTGCTGATCATGAAGGAGCAGAGAAATTAATTGATGAGTTTGCCAAGATCATCGCTGATGAAAATCTAACATGCTGAAAGGCTGCACCAATACATATGTGTAATGAACAAGTCTACAACAAAGGCTGCTTATTGGTGGCACATAAATTCAGAGTCGGAAATGATGGCAATCCCAAGTTATCTCATTATATCTTACAAATTGGAAAAATGTCTGAAATTTGAAACACTTCTGGCCCCAAGCAGCAAGGGGTAATTGAACCTGTTTAAAGGATGCAAGAGCTGCAGTGCCATCTAGTGTGAACCCATGGTAGCACAGTAATTACTGTGTCAGCTACTGAGTGAGGCCGATGTGCACACCAACATGGGGGCTGGCTGTATTGTCAAGACTTATCAGTAGCTCAGAGACATTCTACAATACAATTCATTATTAATCAGTGTCTGATGACAGCATTACAAAATCAGTTTCTCATGGAATCCAGAGGCAGCACTTCAGAACACTGGAAGTAGCAAGTTAGCCAGTATCTTCATAGAGAGAAACAATGTTGTTTTGAAAAATAAAATACTGCTGTAGCTGGAAATCTAAAATAAAGCAGAGAAGTTTCAAGTTAGCCAATGTGGACCATGGTTGTTAATCCACAGTGAAAAATGCAGAAGCAGAACAAAGGAAAAAGAATTGAAGGCAGTATAGTGTGGAGGATCTGAAATATGGCTTTAGACCAGCACCAAGCTACCAACAGCAGCCAGTGTGTCTGTGTGTGTTAAAGTTTTTCAAATGAGGCAATAAAGTTGTTCAGGATCTTTGGACATTTAAGAGAATACACTCTGATAAAGCAAACAAGAATTTGGCTTATTTTCAGTCACCATGAAAGCTTTCAACAATAGCACTTCAGACCAAAACAGTGATGGTTTGCGTGCTTCGTACAAGAGAATCCAAAATTCTGAAATCCGAAACACTTCCAGCCCCAAGCATTTCGGGTAAGGGATATTCAACCAATGTTATTATTTCTTTTTCTTTTCTTTCCATTTGTATTTACACTGTTGTCTTTGCACATTGGTTTTTGTTGCAGTGATTCATTGATGCTATTGCTTTTCTTATATTTACTGTGAATGCCTGATAGAAAATTAATCTCAGGGTTGTGTACGGTGACATATATGTAGTTTGATACTCACCTAGTTCACCAATGGTCAGAGAGGGAAATTTGCGAATCTTACCAATTCTGTTGTACTGGCAATTCCTGTACCCACTCCAAAACAATGTTTAGCTACTTTTCAAAGTTCAAAGTAAATTCATTATCCAGGTACATATACCTTGAGGTTAATTTTCTTGCAGCCATTCACAGAACAGAACTATGATATAATCAATGAAAAATAGAGAACAACGTTAGAATCAGTGGTCCTTGATGATGGGTGTCAGCGCTCCTTGTGGACGTGTGCAATGGAGGCGAAGGGAATTTGTGTTTGCACACCAGACTGTGATGCAATTAGTCAGGATACATCCTATTGTGCATCTATAGAAGTTCGTCAAAATTTTAGATTAAATGCTGAATCTGTGCAAACTTTTAAGCAAGCCGAGGTGCAGCCATGTCTTCTTTATGATGGCACTTACTTGCTGGCCCCTGTTATGATAATGCCAAGGAACTTCAAGTTCCCAACCCTCTCCACCTCCGATCCCCTAACAAGGACAGACTCATGGACCTTCGATTTCTTCCTCCTGTAGTCAATAATCAGCTCTTTGGTTTTGCTGACGTTGAGTGAGAGGTTGTTAATACAACACCATTCAAACAGATTTTCAATCTCCGTCCTCTATGCTGATTTGTCACCACCTTTGATTCAGTCGACAAAAGTGGCATCATCAGCAAACTTAAATATGGCATTGGAGCTGTACTTAACCACACAATCATAAGTGTAAAGTTAGAAGAGCAGGGGTTATTTCTTTCATTTAAACTGGCAGCTGATTATTTTACATGGTTGATCTAAATTGTTAGGTTTAATATCATTTCTTTTCTCCACAGAGTATAGCAGTAAATCTGAAGAATCCTGATGGGATCCGTATAATAAAAGATGTAAGTCATTTTAAAATAGCTTCTTATTTCAAAGATTAAAACAAAATTTACATTGAAACATACTGTACAGATAAATGTGTCATTTTTGGCATCAAATCAAATCAGCAAGAATTGTGGGCAGCGTGAAAATGTTGCCATGCATCTGGCGCCTTCATAGCATGCCCATGACTTACTATCTCTAAGTGTATGTCTGTGGAATATGGGAGGAAGCTGGAGCACCAGAGGAAATCCACGTGGTCATGGGGCGAACATACTTACAGGCAGCAATGGGAAATGAACCCTGTGGTGATAGCTGATTCTGTAAAGCTGATGATTGGTCTCAGCATGAAACATCGACTGTTTATTCCTCTTCATTGACGCTGCCTGACCAGCTGAGTTCATCCAGCATTTTGTATGAGTTGCTGCAGATGTTTAGCAGCTACAGAATCTCTTGTCTTTGTCTTTACCAGATGATAAGAGGTAACAAAAAAAAAATTGATAAAGGTAGGGCGGTGGATGTGGTCTACATGGACTTTAGCAAAACATTTGACAAGGACTCTCATGAGAGACTCATCCAGAAAGTCATGAGGCATGGGATAAGTGGAACCTTGGCTGTTTTGATAAAAAATTGGCTTAAAGGAAGAAAGCAGAGGGTAGTTGTGGAAGGAAAGTATTCTGCCTGGAGGTTGGTGACTAGTGGTGTGCCGCAGGGATCTGTCCTAGGACCCCTGCTGTTTGTGATTTTTATAAATGACCTGGATGTAGAGGCGGATGAATGGGTGAGTAAGTTTGTGGATGACACGAAGATTGGAAGAGTTGTGGATGGAGCTATAGGTGGTGGAAGGTTACAAGAGGATATAGACAGGCTGCAAAGTTGGGCAGAAAAATGGCAGATGGAATTCAATCTGGACAAGTGTGAGGTGATGCATTTTGGAAGGACAAACCAGAAGACTGAGTACAGGATTAAAGGTCAGTTACTTAAGAGTGTGGATGAACAAAGGGACCTTGGGGTTCAAATCCATACATCCCTTAAGGTCACTGCACAGGTTCATAGGGTAGTTAAGAAGGCCTATGGGATGCTAGGCTTCATAAACAGGGGGATTGAGTCCAAGAGTAGAGAGGTCATGTTGCAACTCTATGATTCTCTGGAGAGACCGCACTTAGAGTATCGTGTTCAGTTCTGGTCACCTCATTATAGGAAGGATGTGGAAGCTATGGAGAGGGTGCAGTGGAGATTAACCAGGATGTTGCCTGGATTGGAGAACAAGCCATATGAAGCAAGGTTAGCAGAGCTGAGACTTTTCTCTTTGGAGCGTAGAAGAATGATAGGATACTTGATAGAGGTCTACAAGATTTTAAGAGGCATAGATAGGGTGGATAGTCACTACCTGTTTCCCAGGGCACCAATAGCAAACACCAGAGGGCATATGTACAAAATTAAGGGAGGGAAGTTTAGGGGAGACATCAGAGGTTAGTTTTTTACACAGAGGGTTGTGAGTGCCTGGAATGACTTGCCAGGGATGGTGGTGGAGGCTAAAACATTAGGGGTATTTAAGAGCCTCTTGGACAGGCACATGGATGAAATAAAAATGGTTATGGGGTAGTGTGGGTTTAGTACTTATTTTTTGGGGATTATATGGGGCAGCACAATATGGAGGGCAGAAAGGCCTGTACTGTGCTGTAGTGTTCTATTGTTCTATGATTTAGGAGCATATTTACAACTTTGGATGGGTACTTCACCCAGAATGCTTAATTCCAGGATCTAACATTCTGGGTGAAACGTACATTTACAGTGCTCCTTGTGCCAGGGGAGTTCAGATTTGGAAATCAGTTTTGGCAGATGATCAGTGAATATTCACAGTCACATTTCATATATGAGTTGTGAGGCATTAATTGCTTCCTTTTCCAAAATGAAATGAATGTGAGGAATTGAGAATATAAAAAAATCATTTTGAATCTGTGTAACCTCTGGCTAAAAGAATAATTGGGACTGAATAGGAATTTTTGAACTGAAGTAAACTCTGTCTTCACCAGTTAGCTAAAACCGGCTTATACTAGTTCTCCCTTGGTTTTCAGAGAGACAGTGAGAGTTCGATAACATTGTACATTGTACCCTTGCTTGAGTAGGGGGAGGAGGACTCACCGATAAGGACAGGAATGAACATCCACCTGTAATTAAGTCAGGGCCAAGCAAAAGGAATAACTGATAAGGACTGGACAGCACATCCATCTGTAATGAAGCCTTGATCTAGTGGACTCTCTTATCTGTAACTCAGTTTCTCACCAACAGACTTGGTGGGAGTACCAGTTCAAATGACATCTTGCAACACTAATGTATGGGGCTTACTATGTATAAATATACGGCTGTAACCTGAGGGAACGGGCCCACTTGTCGGATGGTGGCAGTACTTAAGTCCCTCTGACAACTGGGTGTCAAACTCCTGCAGGAGGGTGTGCAATAAGCTGTTGTAACTATAAGAAGTTGGTTTCCCAAGTTTTATTCAGATTCAACTTCAACAAATGTACACATTTTAATCAAATTTTGATCCCAGTTTTTCCCCATTAGCCACAATTACAATTGCTGGCCACAAGTAACTGATATTGATGTAATGAGATAGGTGTAACTTGCACTAGTTCTGTCTCAGAATGAAAATGATAGATTATGTTCTTTCTATTTATAGAAGTTCATATGTTTACACAGTGCTATGCAGAAATCTTAGGCACATATATATAGGTGGCGAGCCTAAGACTTTTGTACAGTACTGTAGTAATTTTATATATTGCACTGTACTGCTGCTGTAAAAAATACAAATTTCATGACATGTGAGTAATGATAAACCTGATTCTGATATGGGCCTCCATTGTGGACTGAGTGTGGCAGGGAGAGGGGAATCATAGTTGGAAAAAGGGGAAAGGGGAAAGGAGAGGGCTAGAGCGGGAAGCACTCGAGACATACAGCAAGTGCAGTACTGTGCAAAATTCTTAGGCACCCAAGCGCCCAAGCGCGCGCATGCGCATTTAATGCTTTTGCACAGTACTGTAGATCAGCAGATTAGATTCTTTCTATTTATCATTATATTTATAAATTATATTCTTGGATTGATTTAAATCACCTTTCTGGATTCTTAAGAAGCAACAGGCAGAGGATCTTACATTTTTCTTGCATTGTGATTGTGGGAGATTTAAATTTTCCACAAATAGACTGGGAAGCCCATTCTGTAAAAGGGCTGGATGGTTTGGAGTTTGTAAAATGTGTGCAGGATAGTTTTTTGCAGCAATACATAGAGGTACCAACTAGAGAAGGGGTTGTGTTGATTCTCCTATTAAGGAATGAGATAGGTCAGGTGACGGAGGTATGTGTTGAGGAGCACTTCGGGTCCAGTAATCACAATACCATTAGTTTCAATATAATTATGGAGAAGGATAGGACTGGACTTAGGGTTGAGATTTTTGATTGGAGAAAGGCTAACTTTGAGGAGATGCGAAAGGATTTAGAAGGAGTGGATTGGGATAATTTGTCTCATGGGAAAGATGTAATAGAGAAATGGAGGTCGTTTAAAGGTAAAATTTTGAGGGCACAGAATCTTTATGTTCCTGATAGGTTGAAAGGAAAGGTTAAAAGTTTGAGAGAGCCATGGTTTTCAAGGGATATTGGAAACTTGGTTTGGGAAAAGACAGAGATCTACAATAAATATAGGGAGCATGGAGTAAATGAGGAGCTCGAGGTATATAAAGAATGTAAGAGGGATCTTAAGAAAGAAATTAGAAAAGCTAAAAGAAGAAATGAGGTTGTTTTGGCAAGTAAGGTGAAAATAAATCCAAAGGGTTTCTACAGTTATATTAATAGCAAAAGGATACTGAGGGATAAAATTGGTCCCTTAGAGAATCAGAGTGGACATCTATGAGTGGAGCCAAAAGAGATGGGGGAGATTTTGAACAATTTCTTTTCATCGGTATTCACTAAGGAGAAGGATATTGAATTATGTAAGGTAAGGGAAACAAGTAGGGTAGTTATGGAAACTATGAGGATTAAAGAAGAGGAAGTACTAGAGCTTTTAAAGAATATAAAAGTGGATAAGTCTCCGGGTCCTGACAGGATATTCCCTAGGACCTTGAGGGAAGTTAGTGTAGAAATAGCAGGGGCTCTGACAGAAGTATTTCAAATGTCATTAGAAATGGGGATGGTGCTGGAGGATTGGCGTATTGCTCATGTGGTTCCATTGTTTAAAAAGGGTTCTAAGAGTAAACCTAGCAATTATCAGCCTGTCAGTTTGACAACAGTGGTGGGTAAATTAATGGAAAGTATTCTTAGAAATGGTATATATAATTATCTGGATAGATAGTGTCTGATTAGGAGCAGTCAACATGGATTTGTGTGTGGAAGGTCATGTTTGACAAATCTTATTGAATTTTTTGAAGAGGTTAGAAGGAAAGTTGACGAGGGTAAAGCACTGGATGTTGTCTATATGAACTTCAGTAAGGCCTTTGACAAGGTTCCACACAGAAGGTTAGTTAGGAAGATTCAATAGTTAGGTATTAATATTGAAGTAGTAAAATGGATTCAACAGTGGCTGGATGGGAGATGCCAGAGAGTAGATGTGGATAACTGTTTGTCAGGTTGAAGGCTGGTGACTCAGGGATCTGTACTGGGTCCAATGTTGTCATATACATTAATGATCTGGATGATGGGGTGGTAAATTGGATTAGTAACTATGCAGATGATGATAAGATAGGTGGCGTTGTGGATAATGAAGTAGGTTTTCAAAGCTTGCAGAGAGATTTAGGCCAGTTAGAAGAGTGGGCTGAAAGATGGCAGATGGAGTTTAATGCTGATTAGTGTGAGGTGCTACATTTTGGTAGGAATAATCAAAATAGGACATACATGGTAAATGGTAGGGCATTGAGGAATGCAGTAGAACAGAGTGATCTAGGAATAATGGTATATAGTTCCCTGAAGGTGGAATCTCATGTGCATAGGGTGGTGAAGAAAGCTTTTGGTATTCTGGCCTTTATACATCAGAGCATTGTGTATAGGAGTTGGGATGTAATGTTAAAATTGTACAAGGCATTGGTGAGTCCAAATTTGGAGTATTGTGTACAATTCTGGTCACCGACTTATAGGAAAGATGACAACAAAATAGAGAGAGTACAGAGGAGATTTACTAGAATGTTACCTAGGTTTCAGCACCTACGTTACAGAGAAAGTTTGAACAAATTAGGTCTTTATTCTTTGGAGCATAGGTGGTTGAGGGGGGACTTGCTAGAGGTATTTAAAATTAGAGGGAGATAGATAGAGTTGACGTGGATAGGCTTTGATTGGCAAAGTTGCCTATGAGCACTGCCAATAGTACATGGATAGTCAATAGTACAGTAGAACATTGAACACCTCAGCATAGTACAGGCACTTCAGCCTATGATGTACTGATCTTTTAACTTACTCCAAGATCAACCTAACCCTTCCCTCTTTCATAACTCTCCATTTTACTATCATCCATGTGCCTACCTAAGAGTGTATTAAATGTCCCTAATGTGTCTGCCTCTGCCACCACCCTGGCAGGGTGTTCCATATACCCACTACACTCTGTTTAAAAAAAACCTACCTCTGACCTTCCCCTTATCTACGATCACTTGATCGATTACTACGATCACTTGATCGATTACTACGATCACTTGAGTTGAATATGCAAGGTGTCGGACTGCAAGACCCTACAGATGATAGTAAGAACTGTTAAGAGATTTGATGGGTCTCAGCTTCCCCCCCCCCTCCCCAGCCCACATGTTTGTGACATTGAGAGCGTTAGAGATAAAGGGCTCCCTACCAGCCATCTCCATCTCTCAGTCCCTTTGACCCACAGCTGTCAGGAAGGAGGTACAGGAGCATCAGGACTAGGACTGCCAGACTGGGTAACAGCTTCTTCCCTCAGGATGTGAGACTAATGACCACTCTGCCACCACCAAGGTCTCGCCACTAGGACAGCGAGCTGTTTACTGTTTACCTGTGCTGCGCACTTTTAAAACATTTTTGAATTACATTTTTAAAGGTATTTAATGGTAATATTTGTTTTATATTTGTGTATGACATATGTATTGTGGGTGCACCGTGGTCCAGAGGAATGTTGTTTGGTTATATTTATGTACAGGCAGATGACAATAAACTTGATCTTGAACTTGTATGATGTTCTCCCAAAGGGTTATTCCCTTGAATGGAGTAGATAGATAGATACCTTATTCATCCCAAAGGGGAAATTCAACATTTTTCCAGTGTCCCATACACTTATTGTAGCAAAACTAATTACATACAGTATTTAACTCAGTATAAATATATGCATCTAAAATCACCCTCCCAAAAAGCATTAATAAATAGCTTTTAAAAAGTTCTTAAATAGTTTACTAAAGTGCATTGAGTGGTAACTTAAGCTCAGTCCTAACCCCGGCACTTTAACATGTCTTGCCCCTGGTGGTTGAATTGTAGAGCCAAATGGCGTTGGGGAGTAATGATCTCTTCATCCTGTCTGAGGAGCATTGCATTGACAGCAACCTGCCGCTGAAGCTGCTTCTCTGTCTCTGGATGGTGCTGTGCAGAGGATGTTCAGGGTTTTCCATGATTGACCGTAGCCTACTCAGCGCCCTCCTCTCTGCCACCGATGTCATACTCTCCAGTATGTGACTTTGTTTGTTGTGGGGGGTTAGGGTCCAGTGGCATAGAATGCCATATGACTGGGGATCCTTCACTACTGCCATCTTCCTTCACCTTCACTGTTGTTGTGATGTGAGACCTTCTTTCGCTGGCTCCATTTGGTCGGTGATATGAAGTACTGCGGCATATGTAACACAGAGATAGATAACCAGAGATTCAGATTCATTTATTTGTCAATTGTCAAGTGTCCATCAAAGCATACAGTGAAATGTGTCACAGAATCAGAATCAGGTTTATTATCACCGGCATGTGACGTGAAATTTGTTAACTGCAGCAGCAGTTCAAAGCAATACATAATCTAGCAAAGAGAAAAAAAATTAAAAATAATAATAATAAATAAACAAGTAAATCAATTACATATATTGGATAGATTTTTAAAAATGTACAAAAACAGAAATACTGTATATTAAAAAAGAGTGAGGTTGTGTCCAAACATTCAATGTCCATTTAGGAATCAGATGGCAGAGGGGAAGAAGTTGTTCCTGAATCGCTGAGTGTGTGCCTTCAGGCTTCTGTACCTCCTACCTGATGGTAGCTGTGAGAAAAGGACATGCCCTGGGTGCTGGAGGTCTTTAATAATGGATGCTATCTTTCTGAGACACCGCTCCCTGAGGTGTCCTGGGTACTTTGTAGGCTACTACCCAAGATAGAGCTGACTAGATTTACAACCTTCTGCAGTTTCTTTTGGTCTTGTGCAGTAGCCCCTCCATACCAGACAATGATGCAGCCTGTCAGAATGTACTCCATGTTACAACAAAGAAGTTTTTCAGTGTATTTGCTGACATGGCAAATCTCTTCAAACTCAAGCCGCTGTCTTGCCTTCTTTATAACCACATCGATATGTTGGGACCAGGTTAGAGATTCAGAGATCTTGACACCCAGGAATTTGAAACTGCTCACTCTCTCCACTTCTGATCCCTCTATGAGGATTGGTACGTGTTCTTCTGTCTTACCGTTCCTGAAGTCCACAACTAGCTGCTTTGTCTTCCTGATGGTTGTTGCTGCAGCACCACTACACTAGTTGGCATATCTCACTCTTGACTACCCTCTTGTCTTCACCTGAGATTCTGCCAACAATGGTTGTATCGTCAGCAAATTTATAGATGGTATTTGAGCTGTACTTAGCCGCACAGTCGTGTATATAGAGAGTAGAGCAGTGGGCTAAGTACACCCCTGAGGTGCACCAGTGTTGATCGTCGGTGAAGAGGATATGTTATCACCAATCTGCACAGATTGTGGTCTTCCAGTTAGGAAATCGAGGATCCAATTACAGAGGGAGATACAGAGGCCCAGGTTTTGCAACTTCTCAGTCAGGATTGTGGGAATGATGGTATTAAATGCTGAGCTATAGTTGATGAACAGCATCCTAACATAGGTGTTTGTGTTGTCCAGGTGGTCTAAAGCCGTGTGGAGAGCCACTGAGATTGCATCTGCCATTGACCTATTGTGGCAACAGGCAAATTGCAATGGGTCCAGGTCCTTGCTGAGGCAGGAGTTTAGTCTAGTCATGACCAACCTCTCAAAGCATTTCATCACTGTCGATGTGGGTACTACCCACATTAGTCATTAAGGCAGCCCACATTATTCTTCTTAGGCATTGGTTTAGTTGCTGCCTCTTTGAAGCAAGTGGGAACTTCTGCCCGTAGCAGTGAGAGGTTGAAAATGTCCTTGAATACTCCTACTAGTTGGTTGGCACAGTTTTTTTCAGAGCCTTACCAGGTACTCCATCTGGACCTTCCACCTTGCGAGGGTTCACTCTCTTTAAAGACAGCCTAACATCAGCCTCTGTGACGGACACAGGGTCATCCGGTGCAGCAGGGATCTTCACAGCAGTAGTTGTGTTCTCCATTTCAAAGCGGGCATAGAGAGCATTGGGAATGTACAGTAAGTCTTTGTAGGTACGCACTCATCCACATAGGTTTTAATGGAGTCAGTAACAACTGCAGCATACTCATCCAGGTTCGAAGATGAATCCCTAAGTACAGACCAGTCCACCAATTCAAAGGAGTTCTGTAGGTGCTCCTGTGCAGCCCTTGTCCATACTTTCTTGGTCCTCACTGCTGGTGCTGCAGTCTGCAGTCTCTGCCTATACTCAGGGAGTAGAAGTACAGCCAAGTGATCAGACTTCCTGAAGTGATAGTGTGGAATAGCATGGTAGGCATTCTTGATGATGGTGTAGCAATGGTCCAGTGTGTTGTTTCCTCTGGTATTGCAACTGATCTGTTGATGGTAGTTGCTCAGTGATCTTTTCAGACTGGCCTGGTTATAATCCCCTAAAAGAATATTGAAGGCATTAGGGTGCGCTGTTTCGTGTATGTTGATCCCATTGCTCAGATCATCTAAAGCCTGCTTGACTTTGGCCTGAGGTGGATTGTAAACTGCTACCAGAATGATCCAGAGAACTCCCATGGTAAGTGAAAAGGATGGCACTTAACTGCTAGATGTTCCAGGTCTGGTGAGCAGAACTGGGACAGCACTGATATATTTGTGCATGTTTCCTATGGGGGAGTATAGCACAGCCTCTGAATAGAGGGATATCCATTTAGAATGGAGATTAGGAGGAATTTATTTTATCAGAGGCTGGTGAATCTGTGGAATTCTTTGCCACAGGCAGCTGTGGAAGTCAGGTCATTGGGTGTATTGAAGGTAGAGGTTGACACGATCTTGAAATATCAGGGTGTGAAAGATTACAGGGAGAAGGCAGGAAAATGGAGTTGAAGGGGAAATGGATCAACCATGATGAAATGGTGGGGCAGATCACGTGGGCTAAGTGGCCTAATTCTACTCCTACGTCTTACGGTCTTAGGGTATAAAATAACAAAATTTCATGATATGTCATTGATAGTAAAGCTGATTCTGAATTTAATAAGTAGGTAAGTTTTACGTATCCAGGGTAGGGTAGATTTCAGAAAGCCTTTGTCAAGGTGCCACACATGAGGCTGTTTTACAAGCTATGAGCCCATGGTATTACAGGAAAGATTCTAGCATGGATAAAGCAGTGGCTGATTGGCAGGAAGCAAAGAGTGGGAACAAAGAGAGCCTTTTCTGACTGGCTGCTGATGACTAGTGATGGTCTACAGCAGTCTGTGTTGGGAGCAATTCCTTTTACATTATATGACAATAATTTGGATGATGGAATTGATGGCTTTGTTGCAAAGTTTGCAGACAGTGAGAAGATAGGTGGAAGGGTAGGTAGTTTTGAGGAAGTAGAGAGGCTACAGAAGGAGAATGGGCAAAGAAGTGGCAGATGGAATACAGTCTTGGGAAGTGCATGATCATACATGTTGGTGGAAGAGATGAAATGACTATTTTCTAAATGGAGAGACAATACAAATAACTGAGTCGCAAGGGGGACTTGGAAGACTCTGTGCAAGAATTCCTAAAGGTTAATTCGCAGCTTGAGTCTGTGGTGATGAAGGCAAATACAATGTTAGCATTCATTTCAAGAGGACTAGAATATAAAAGCAAGGATGTAATGTTGAAAGTTGATAAAGTATTGATGAGGCTTCACTTGGAGTATTGTGAGCAGGTTTGGGCCCCTTATCTTAGAAAGGATGTGCTGAGACTGGGTTCAAAGGTTAACGAAAATGATTCCAGGATTGAATGGCTTGCCATTTGAAG
This sequence comes from Hypanus sabinus, assembly GCF_030144855.1. NCBI lineage: Eukaryota > Metazoa > Chordata > Chondrichthyes > Myliobatiformes > Dasyatidae > Hypanus > Hypanus sabinus. Next base: position 204,801,455 of record NC_082706.1, on the reverse strand, counting down.
AGTGTCTGATGGCTCTGGGCTTGTATTCACTAGAATTTAGAAGAATGAGGGTTGATAGATTCTATCAAATGGTGAAAGGCCTTGATAGAGTGGATGTGGAGAGTATGTTCCTATGGTGGGAAAGTCTAAGACCAGAGGACACAGCCTCAGAATAGAGGAGCATCCTTTTAGAATGGAGATGATGAGGAATTTCTTTAGCCAGAGAGTGTTGTGAATATGTGAAATTCTTTTCCACAGGCAGCTGTGGAAGCCAAGTCTTTGTGTACATTTAAGGCTAAGGTTGATAGATTCTTGATTGGTCAGGGCATGAAGGGATGGGGGGAGATGGTGGGAGACTGAGAGGAAAATTAAATCAGCTTTGATGAAATGGCAGAGAAGACTCGATGGGCCAAATGGCCTAATTCTGCTCCTATATCTTACGGTCTTATGAATTTATTTTGTTTTTGCTGGTTTTAGTTGTAGCCTTGAAATAAGATACATTTTATAATTAAGATATGGTTAGTCTGACCATTGACTGTTTTTAATTCACTTTCAAGTGACTCAGTTACTTGTGATAATTGAGAGGGAGGGAAAGGAACCCACTGTCTTATTTTAAACTTTAATTTCAGAATGTTGAAGTGTGTGAATTATCCTGATATATTTATTTATTTACTGAGATGATTATGATAACGATGGTATGAGTAAGTGGCACTGGAGTGACCTCTCCAGGGTACATGCCTGGGCGGAACATATGAAGATCCTGGGATGCCCAGTTGTCAAGATCCCCCTCTCTGTCTCACTGGTGTGGCAACAGATTGGCTGCAGGTGCTGCCAGAAGGATGTTCAGTGACATCCAGCCGCCTGAGATGTTCTACTCTGGATTTGCTGTCTGGGTTTACTCCTGCAGCCTTTGTCTCTCCTGAGGCTGCCCACAAGGCAGTGGGGTATTTACTCATAGCTGGGGATCTGGTTATTGAGATAGAGCATGGGCTAGGTCTTTCCAGCCCTCTGAGCCACACCGCCCAGCAATCCCCCGATTTAACCCAAGCCTATCACAAGACACCTCTAAAAGGACCACAGACTTGTCATAGGGTTTGGAGGCTTGTGTGCCTCAATGATCCAGAGACCTATGGAAGCAGCAATGAAGAATCTTTTATCTGTGTGTGTGACAGTATTCCTGAGTCTCCACCCGGGATTTGCATGATTGGCAGTAGTGAAAACTGAAAGAAAGCTACTGGCTCAATGAAGGAAGCCCTGAACACTGCCAGGATCAAGACCAAAAATTGTTTTGGAATGAATGAACCTTGTGCAACGTTGGCAAGGTAGCACAAATAACTGCAGAAATGGGTTGTTACAACCTTCATATACTGGGCGTCAGTGAGAGCAGATGGACAGGGTTTTGCAGACTAAAGGCAGCAACTGGTGAAACAATTTTATACTCAGCAAGGTGTTACGTACCCCGTAACTGGGTCACTTACCAGCAAAGATAGAGAGGTCCGTTGAAGTCTGATGGTACTATTTTTAACAGTATTTATTGGTAAAAATACACAAAAATAATATCAATGCAAACATACAGATAATATACATCGTCAATACTAACTCTAAAAGTGCGAGTATAATAATAATAAGAAATAAGCTGTATCGTTGTCTAGGGGATAATGTATTGTCCGATGGAAATATAAAAGTCATTAGCTCATTCAGGCTGCAGCCTTTGGTTGGAGTCAAGAGAGACAGATGTTTTAAACTTGCCAGCTTTTCCTTTTTATGATGTCGATCCTTCGAGAGTTCCGTTTCTGTGACTGGACACTTTTGGTCTCTCCTTTTGCTAAGCCTTCTTCCATGGTGGGGCCCCAATTCCTAGGCAAAGGAAAAGGACGCACGCGAGCCCCCCCACCGGCTGTCGCTTTTAAACGCTGTCACGGGATTTCTAGCGTTTCTACTGGTGAGTCTAAAGGGGTTGTTCCTCAGACCTTCTTTTATCCTTACTCACGGGGTCTTAGATGTCAATCAGGTTGGAATGATGCCATCCCCCAACCAGCCCACGTTGCTCATTCCTTGAGGGCTTCGATGTATAGCACAGTGCTCAATACACAATTCCGTCTCCAAGAGACAATGGCCGTTTCCCGTGGCTTTGTATCGCTGAGGGCCAGGACATTCCAAACCCCTTGTGGATTCTGCGTGTCTTTCTCTCATTTCCTGGGTCTCCTGACCTGAATTAATAGCGATCTTGCGATTCTCAAAAAGGAGGGGGCTACTTTGTACCCTTCGGCCCCTCAGAGTTGGGGCACAGGCGTAACACCCCCTTTCTTCAACACGTTTTTGCCATCGGTAAAAACGAAGTAATACAGAGTCTTACAGGATTTTAGAATCTAACACAATACAAAAGTTTTTTTTTCACTACAAAGTAATACAGTTATACATTCAATTCAGCATCTAAACAGTTACCGATTACATTGTCACTTCCTTTAATATCTTAACATCTTGTACCTTACTAAAGTCTTGTAGCATCAGACTCCAATTTAATAACCACCTATTTTTATTTCTTATTTTCTTTAGCAAACAAAAACTAAAGAGTTGTGATCTTAGCTTACGGGTGTACTATAAAAGTTCGTGCAAATACTAATCTTTATGCTACTTTCAAACTTAACAGTCAGGCTTCCATGGGGGTTGTCTTTATTATTCAAATGCTTTGTCAAAATCCCTTAAAACCGGCTTCTGCTATTTAAAAATGGCGTCCTATTTTCCGGTTAATTCCCACGTGGGGAGCTTGTGCACCCTGGCGAAATAGGCTTTTGCCCGCTCCTTTCATAGGAGTTATTTTATCAACAATGTGTTCCAAACTAAGACCAGCTTCCGAATGTCCACACAATTCTTTAATTTTGCGCAAGGTGCTAGTTTTCTCTTCAGGACCCTTCAGGCTATCAGTTCTCAATGCCAGCGACCCCTCTTTGTTCAAACAGCATTTCAAATTCTGGGGTTTCGCACCACACTCTGGAATAACAATAGCGTGTGGGGTCCCTTTACCTTCCAACTCAATCTGTAATTGATTCACAGGTACCGCGGTACCAAGCCATTGTCTTTGTAGCCTGGTTGCTGTTTCTGATATCAGTTCAGCCTTTAAATTTTCTTCATTCAATTTGGGAACTACACATTTCCCTTTTCCTTCAATAATAATATTCATCTCACCACCTGTTATCTCACTAACTTTTAACACACCTTCGAGCACAAACAACTGGGAATTCTCACTTCCCCTATACCAAGGTTAACCCTTTCTTCACTGAACCAAGTCCATCTGACCCACAAGGACTGCATTCCTTTTCAACTGAATCAAATACCTCAGACTTTTTCTGCGCTCCATTACTAGGTTCAGTACCACGTGCATCCATATCTTGAACACACTCAAACGGGACATTTGCCTCTTCCAGGCTTTCAATACCCGTACCCTTTTCAAATTCAAAATTCTCCTGATCCTCCCAGCTACTCTCTGGGCAACTCCCTTCCGGAGTAAACTCAACCCCGCCGGCTGAAACAACCTCATCTGCCACCCCAGCAGACTTCTTCAAGGTAATGGCATCCTTTTCATCTAGGACTGCCCTCATCTCATTATCGGGAACACCTTTAGAATTTTCAACTTCTTCAAACAGATCTGCCAAACCAGACAGATCATTCATGTCCAACTCTGGACCTTTCAACAGCTTTATCTGTTTCTCATCTTTACTTCGTGCCTCTATAAATGTTCTCCTCACTAAGGGCAGGACTACCTCCTCTCCCTTACTCTCTTTCACTTTCCTATTCTCCGTTTTCGCACCCTCTTGGTACAGGGTCGGTAAAAACGTCTCGGCCAAATCGATACTGGCCTGATTTAAACTGCTCTCTGTCTCAGCTGCCTTTCTCGACATGCTGCGAGTGACCGCGCATGTGGGATAGATCTTGGAATCTAGGGGCGGGACCGCAACACTCACAGGCTGGCTCGTCAGCTTCATGGCTGACCAAACCTTACCACCGGCTAAATCGTTACCAAGAAGGACGTCCGCGTCAGTTCTTGGGAATTCTGATCGCACCCCCATTTCAACTGGTCCAGATACCAGCTCACAATTCATAATGATCCTATGCAAGGGCACCGTTTCCGTCCCTTTTCCTTTGCCTCTCAAAGCTACCTCTCCAGTCTCGCGACCAAAATCTAGTACTGTACTGCGAATCAATGACAGCTCAGCTCCAGTGTCTCTCCAGATCCGCACTGGAACTGGTGTGTCTCCCTCTCTCACAGACACGGTTCCGTTTGACATACAAGTCTCAGATCCTTCTCGTACTCTGTCTACCCGGGGCTCTCTTGTCGATTTACTGATCACCACGGCACATCCTATAGGGACTGCGGCTTTCCATTTTCCTGTCTCCTTCCTCGGAGCAAAGCACCTAGATGCAATATGTCCCCCCTTTCCACAATTAAAACAGGTCAAGCCCGGAACTCTCCTGCCGTCTTGCCTCTCCTCCTCAATCTTACCACTAGCTCCCGGCGGGGCCTCTGCCTCAGCCGGCGGGCTTTCTCTACCGTTCCAACGGTCTCTCTGGTAACTTTTATTCGAGGAAAACCTTGTCTTGTGGGTTAGGGCATATTCATCTGCAAACCTAGCAAATTTGGAGATGGACTTATTCGGCTTCTCACTCAAATACATCCAGATATCATCCGAAACACAAACTTTAAATTCCTCAATCAGAATTAACTCCCTGAGACACCAAAAATCTTCTTCCACTATTTCTGCTGCACACCAACGATCCAAGAGCACACTCTTCTCATAGGCAAACTCGGTATACGTCTGATTCCACCCTCTCTTTAAATTTCTGAACTTTTGTCTATAGGCTTCAGGTACCAATTCGTAGGTCCTAAGAATGGCCTCCTTTACTTTCTCATAATTCTCAGACTCCTTCATAGACAGCGCCACATATGCCTGTTTTGCCTTCCCTTTTAACACACTTTGTAACAGCTCCACCCACTGATCTCTGGGCCACTTCTGATTCACTGCCACCTTTTCAAAATGCAAGAAATAACTATCAACATCCGTCTCCTCGAACTGAGGTACTAACCTAAACTCCCGACTAACATTAAACAGCTCCTCTCGGTCTGGCCCTTGAACTCTTCGCTCTTGCCTTAACTTCTCCATATCCAAGTCATGTTGCCTCTGTTTCTCTTTCTCCTCATACTCTCTCTCCTCGGCTCTCTCCCTCTCTTTTTCAGCTGCTTCCAGCTGTTTTAATTTAATTTCATGTTCCAACCTTAATTTCTCCAACTCTAACTGCGCCGTCCCACTAACTGGTACCTTTTCAGGGATATTTTCCAATACCTCAGCTGCAAACACATTCTTCCCAATATAATACTGAGTTATGGCCCTTCGCACCTCCCGCTTTTTCATTGACAACCTCACCTCTGCGAGGTTTAGTCCCTTCGCCATATTTATCAAGTCCGATTTAGTGGCTGCCTGTAGCGCCTCCAGAGTCGGGTTTTCTATAAATTCATCCACGTCCGTCTTTGCTGGTTTCCCGTCTGGCTACCCGCGTACCAGATCCAAGTTTGGACTTACAAGCCTGATTCACTGGCCCCCCAATTTGGTGTCAAATCCTGGACGAGCCCTTAATTGTTACGTACCCCGTAACTGGGTCACTTACCAGCAAAGATAGAGAGGTCTGTTGAAGTCTGATGGTACTATTTTTAACAGTATTTATTGGTAAAAATACACAAAAATAATATCAATGCAAACATACAGATAATATAAGTCGTCAATACTAACTCTAAAAGTGCGGGTATAATAATAATAAGAAATAAGCTGTATCGTTGTCTAGGGGATAATGTATTGTCTGATGGAAATATAAAAGTCATTAGCTCATTCAGGCTGCAGACTTTGGTTGGAGACAAGAGAGACAGATGTTTTAAACTTCCCAGCTTTTCCTTTTTATGATGTCGATCCTTCGAGAGTTCCGCTTTTGTGGCCGGACACTTTTGGCCTCTCCTTTTGCTAAGCCTTCTTCCGTGGTGGGGCCCCAATTCCTAGGCAAAGGAAAAGGACGCATGCGAGCCCCCCCACCGGCTGTCGCTATTAAACGCTGTCACGGGATTTCTAGCATTTCTCCTGGTGCGTCTAAAGGGGTTGTTCCCCAGACCCTCTTTTATCCTTACTCACGGGGTCTCAGATGTCAATCAGGTTGGGATGATGCAATCCCTCAACCAGCCCACTCTGGTTGTCCCCTGAGGGTTTTCAATGAATAGTACAGTGCTCAATACACAATTCCGTCTCCAAGAGACAATGGCCGTTTCCCGTGGCTTTGTATCGCTGAGGGCCAGGACATTCCAAACCTCTTGTGGATTCTGCGTGTCTTTCTCTCATTTCCTGGGTCTCCTGAGCTGAATTAATAGCGATCTTGCGATTCTCAAAAAGGAGGGGGCTACTTTGTACCCTTCGGCCCCTCAGAGTTGGGGCACAGGCGTAACAAAGGGAATATAGTCAGCATCACGATGGTGTAGCTGTCATTTTGAAGAAAGGCATTGAGAAGTGCTTGCAGGAATGGAAACCAATCAACAGAAGGCTGATGAGAGTCAGGCTGAAAGGAAAGCAAGTGAACATGACTGTGATCCACTTCTATGATCCAAATGATGATAGTGACATTAAAGAAAAGGATGTTTTCTATGAACAGCTGCAATCGGAGGTAGAATTAGCACCATGCCATGACATAATCATAGTGTTGGGAGATCTAAATACTAAAGTAGGAAACCAGTGTGAGATCTAGCTTCACGATTCTGCATTCAGGACAGATTCCAGGCCTTGCAAGACCTTGATGAGGATGTGTCAGTGGACAAGATCAACGCAATGTGGAAATGGATTGCCTCAGTCTTCAGGGAGAGCAGTGAGGTTTTTCCAGAGCTATAAAGAAGAGTAAAGAATAGATAAATCAGAAAACATTCAGCCTTTTATGAAAGGCAGAAAATTAAGAAGAAAGTGTTAGGAGCATGAGAGATGAGAATAGTCAGCTTTTGACAACTGAGAAAGAGCAAGAAGCACGATGGTAGAGTATTTCAGAGAAGTACTGAGCAGACCATCACCAGCTGAAGAACCTGACATACAAGAGGCAGCAGAGGACCTCAACATCAGTACAGAGGCGAGCGGGCAGGAGTCCGTGCCAGGAAAAAGGCAAACCCTAGCTGGCTGGCTCTCCCGTCCATTCTGCTCTCCAATGGACATTAAATTGGACTACATCGATGGCAACAAAATACACTCGGCGGGAGTACAGAAATGGACGGAATCCTGGACGCCGCCATTCAGCTAATGATTTATGTAACAGATTTCCCCCAAGCCATTGGAGTACCAACGTACTGACCACTGCTGTTGTCTTGTTTATTATTTATTGTAACGCCTGCACGGTTCTGTGTACTTTATGCAGTCCTGGATAGATCTGTAGTCTAGTTTTTGCGTTGGTTTACGTAGTTCAGTGTAGTTTTTGTATTGTTCACGTAGCACCATGGTCCCGAAAAACGTCGTCTCGTTTTTACTGTGTACTGTACCAGCAGTTAAGGTCAAAATGACAATAAAAAATGACGACTTGACTTCACTTGAGTTCCACCTAAGAAAGAAGAGATTAAATTATTAAAGTACAACAAAGCTGCAGGACATGACAGTTTGAATGCTGAACAGTTCAAAGCTGAACTAAAAATTGCAGCGGCCATCCTGCAACCACCGTTCCTTATAATCTGGGAATGCGGACAAGTACCCAAGAACTGGACAAAGGGAGTTATTGTTAGGATCCCCAAGAAAGGAGCATTAAGTGATTGCAGCAACTGACGTAGTGTCACACATTTATCAGTGCCTAGCAAGATTCTCATCAAAGTCATTGTCGATGTGTGTTTGAGGAAACAAGCAAGCTGGCTTCAGGAGAAGCAGAGGCCGTGTCAGGCAGATCTCTACACAGTGTAACATAGAACAGTGCACATAGACGACTTTATGTGAATTTTATGGACTTGACAAGCATCCAGAAGGAGAGCCTCTGCTGCATTCTCAGATCGCTTGGGATCCCTTCCAAAATTGTTCAGCTTATCCTGTGCTAACTTCACCTACACAGTTGGGGACAGCAATTTCAGCTTTGAAATCAAGACAGGAGTGAGGCAAGGCTGTGTGATGTCAGTGATATTATTTAACCTGGTGATTGGCTGGGTTGTGAGGCAAATAACACAAGATAAGCAGAGGGGCATCAGTTGGACTCTGTTCTCTACCGGGGAAGACCTTGACTTTGCGGATGACAATGCATTACCATCACGTACACACCAGAGCGTACAGAGAAAACTCAGCGTCGGTGTATCTTTGGTGGACAGGTTGGACTCAGAGTCAGCTGGAGAAAGACTGAGACTGTTACCCTCAATGTCGAGTCTCCTCCACCTGTCAAGGCATACGGTGTTGACTTCCCCAGCACCGGCAGATTCACCTACCCAGGCAGCATCATTCGGCAGGATGGTGGGACCAAGGACAACATTCAGTGTAGACTCAGCAAAGCTAGAAACATCTTCAAGTCAATGAGCAACATGTGGGGATCAACCAAGTACAGTGTTCACACCAAGGTGAAGCTGTAACAGAGCTGTGTTCTGTCCACACTTTTGTACATGTCAGAATGCTGGCACATGACAGAGCACGATCTTGCTAAGCTGTCATCATTCTACACCATGAGCTTCCAGAAGATCCAACATATTCTCTGGCTAAAAAAAATCTCCAACCACACCTTGCTCCTTCAGTGTCACCAAGAGGACATGGCCGCAGTCATCATGAGGAAATGTTGGGGATGGATTGGGCATGTGATGAGAGAGGCCAACCATCATCAAGACGGCACCTCATTGGACCCCTGAAGGACAGAGGAAGTGTGGGAGACTAAAGACAACTTGTTGCCGTACTGTAGAGGTAGACATAAGGGCCCTTGAACCACACCTTAAGCACCAGCAGTAGTAATTAACTAACTAATCACTATCACAGGAGAGTGTATAATGACCAACTAACCTGCTAATCAGTATGTCTTTGGACTTTTGGAGGAAATCGGAGCATTCGGAGTAAACCCAGGTAGTCACGGAGAGGATGTATAAACTCCTTACAGACAATGGCGGAAATGGGGTTAAAATAATAGGCTCAAGTGTCAGGTTGGGGCATGGTAGTGTAGCAGTTAAGCACATCACTTCAGAATGCCAGCAATCATAAGACCTCATCCTCACTCCCCTGCCTTCACCCCATACCCTATCTATCTCTGCCTTAAATACACTCAATGACTTGGCTTCCACAGCCTCTCCTGGCAACAAATTCCACAGATTTACCACCCTCTGACTGAAGTAATTTCTCCGCATCTCAGTTCTAAAAAGACATCCTTCAATCCTGAAGTCACGCACTCTTATCCTAGAATCCCCTACCATGGGAAATAACTTTGCCATATCTAATGTGTTCAGACCTTTTAACATTCGGAATGTTTCTATGAGATTCCCCTCACTCTCCTGAACTCCAGGGAATACAGCCCAAGAGCTGCCAGATGTTCCTCATATGGTAACCTGGAATCATTCTCGTGAATCTTCTCTGAACCCTTTCCAAGGTCAGTATATTCTTTCTAAAATAAGGAGCCCAAAACTGCACACAATACTCCAAGTGTGGCCTTAAGAGTGCCTTATAGAGCCTCACCATCACATCCCTGCTCTTATATTCTATACTCTAGAAATGAATGCCAACATTGCACTTGCCTTCTTCACCACTGACTCAACCTGGAGATTAACATTTAGGGTATCCTGCACAAGGACTCCCAAATATCTTTGCATCTCTGCATTTTGGTTTCTTTCCCTATCTAAATAATAGTCTGCCCATTTATTTCTTCCACCAAAGTGCATGATCGTACACTTTCCAAAACTGTATTTCATTTCCCACTTATAACCATATAACAATTACAGCACAGAAACAGGCCATCTCGGCCCTTCTAGTCTGTGCCAAACACTTACTCTCACTTAGTCCCACCGACCTACACTCAGCCCATAACCCTCCATTCCTTTCCTGTCCATGTACCTATCCAATTTTACTTTAAATAACAATATCAAACCCACCTCTACCACTTCTACTGGAAGCTCGTTCCACACAGCTACCAGTCTCTGAGTAAAGAAGTTCCCCCTCGTGTCACCCCTAAATTTTTGCCCCCAAACTCTCAACTCATGTTTGAATCTCCCCTGCTCTCAATGGAAAAAGCCTATCCACGTCAACTCTATCTATCCCCCTCATAATTTTAAATACCTCTATCAAGTCCCCCTTTAACCTTCTATGCTCCAAAGAATAAAGACCTAACTTGTTCAAACTTTCTCTGTAACTTAGGTGCTGAAACCCAGGTAACATTCTAGTAAATCTTCTCTGTACTCTCTCTATTTTGTCGACATCTTTCCTATAATTCGGTGACCAGAACTGTACATAATACTCCAAATTGGGCCTTACCAATGCCTTGTACAATTTTAACATTACTTCCCAACTCCTATACTCAATGCTCAGATTTATAAAGGCTAGCATACCAAAAACTTTCTTCACCACCTATCCATATGAGATTCCACCTGCAGGGAACTACGCACCATTATTCCTAGATCACACTGTTCTATTTCATTCCTCAATGCCCTACCATTTACCATGTATGTCCTATTTTTATTATTCCTACCAAAATGTAGCACTTCACACTTATCACCTCACACTTATCGGCATTAAACTCCATCTGCCATCTTTCAGCCCACTCTTCTAACTGGCCTAAATCTCTGTGCAAGCTTTGAAAACCTACTTCATTATCCACAACACCACCTATCTTAGTATCATCTGCATACTTACTAATCCAATTTACCACCCCATCATCCAGATCATTAATGCATATGACAAACAACATTGGACCCAGTACAGATCCCTGAGGCACACCACTAGTCACCAGCCTCCAACCTGACAAACAGTTATCCACTACTCTCTGGCATCTCCCATCCAGCCACTGTTGAATCCATTTTACTACTTCAATATTAATACCTAACGACTGAACCTTCCTAATTAACCTTCCGTGCGGAACCTTGTCAAAGGCCTTACTGAAGTCCATATAGACAACATCCACTGCTTTCCTTGTCAACTTTCCTTGTAACCTCTTCAAAAAATTCAATATTTGTCAAACATGACTTTCCACGCACAAATCCATGTTGACTTTTCCTAATCAGACCCTATCTATCCAGATAATTATATATACAATCTCTAAGAATATGTTATATTAATTTACCCACCACTGACGTCAAACTTTCAGGCCTACAATTGCTAGGTTTACTCTTAGAACCTTTTTTAAACAATGGAACTACATGAGCAATACGCCAATCCTCCGGCACCATGCCCATTTCTAACGACATTTGAAATATTTCTGTCAGAGCCCCTGCTATTTCTACACTAACTTCCTTCAAGGTCCTAGGGAAAATCCTGTCAGGATCCGGAGATTTATCCATTTTTATATTCCATAAAAACGCCGGTACTTCCTCCTCTTTAATCATCATGGTTTCCATAACTTCCCTACTTGTTTCCCTTACCGTACACAATTGTCACAAATAACCGTGGGTCAATTGCCTAAGAAGCATAACTAGATGGCTTGAGTCGCAGAAATAGATTGAGGTGCTTTTATTTACAAAACTAGTGGAAAAACAAAAACCTGGACGTCCACATCAAAACAAGGTAAAGAATGAAAAAAAATACAATATATATACAACTTGCAATTGTCACCTGTCTGGTTAACAGCCACCCTCAGACTAAACAGAAAAAACCCCCAAAGCCTTGGTAACCCGAGGCTTATAACTGCTAAGCCCCTAGACCAACCAAAAGCTAATTGACTCAATTATCTTCCATTTCACACAATCTGAAACTCTATTGCCAGTTCTCACAATAAGCACATATACCTCATTTCAGGAGTCACCATTTCCCAGTTAAATAACTTAAATAAACCCCAAAACTTTACCACAAGATAATTAGGTAAGATAACCCTTGACCCGGTTAAAGATGGTATCCTCCACCATCAGCACACCTGTGCAGGTTGCTGCTGCCTCTATATTCGACAGCTCTATGCAGCAGCTCTGTTTCAGACCCAGTGAGGAGAGAAATGTCAGATACAGCAAAACACTTATTGGAAAGATGAATATGAATAAATTGATCTGAGATAATTAACCTGTGACAATGTGTTTCTTTTTTATCATACCTATTACTGCTGGGGATGAGTGTAAAATTGTGACTGTTGATTTATTGTGATGTGTGCACTCACCACAATGACAGAGGGGAATAATGTGTGTGGATGACCCTTTGAGTGTTTTACTGAATGTGCCATGTGCCGTCCGTAATCAGCGACGGGCCTTTGTCACAACAATTCAATATCCTTCTTAGTGAATACCGAAGAACTTCTTTGCCTATTCCCCTAAACTATCTAAGTCTCTCTGTTTCCTCAACACTACCTGCTCCTCCACCTATCTTTGTATCATCGGCAAACTTAGCCACAAATCCATTAATCCCATAGTCCAAATTATTGACAGACATTATAAAAAGCAGCAGTCCCAACACTGACCCCGGTGGAACTCCACTGGTAACCAGCAGCCAGCCAGAATAGGATCCCTTTATTCCCATCTCTGTTTAATACCTATCAGCCAGTGCTCCACCCATGCTAGTAACTTCCCTGTAATTCCATGGGCTCTTACCTTGCTAAGCAGCCTCATGCATGGCACCTTGTCAAAGGCCTTCTGGAAATCCAAGTACACCACATCTGCTGCATCTTCTTTGTCTACTTCTGCTTGTAATTTCCTCAAAAAACTGTAGTAGGTTAGCCAGGCAGGATTTTCCTTTCAGGAAACCTTGCTGGCTTTAGCCTATCTTGTTATGAGCCTCCAGGTACTCCATAATCTCATCCCTAACAATAGATTCCAACAACTTCCCAACCACTGATGTCAGGCTAGCAGGTTCAGAGTTTCCTTTCTGCTGCCTCCCACCCTTCTTAAATAACGGAGTAACATTTGGAATTTTCCAGTCATCCGGTACAATGCCAGAATTTATTGATTCTTTTTTGATACAAATTTTTTTTATTGAATTTTCAAATAGGTTACAGAAAGAAAAAAAATTATCAACCCTTCCCCCCTCCCCCCTAAAATATCCCTATAGAAAAAAAAGAGAAGAAAAAAGAAAGAAAGAAAGAAAGAAAGAATGCCTGGATATCGGAAGATCCCCACATGCTCCATGGAGTCCATAATAGCTTTAATATGTATATTTATTGCTTTCCCCAGATAACCAATAATTTTATCTTCGGAGCACCTATATATTTAATCCTATCTTTTGTAAATAAGGGCGCTAAATTTTCAGAAATATTTCATATTTTTCTCTTAAATTATAAGTAATTTTTTCAAGTGCAATGCAGCTAAAAATTTCATTCTTCCAACGATCTATACTTAAGTATGAATCTGATTTCCAAGTAACTGCAATAGCCTTTTTGGCTACTGCCAATGCAATTTTTATGAATTCTTTCTGATATTTATTCAATTTGGATTTCGATTTTATTCCTTCAATATTGCCTAGTAAAAATAAAAAAAATATTTCTTGTATGTATAGTTTGATTCAAAAGCAGGCAATTAAACAAGGAATTCATAAGTCAAGACAAAAATGAGAAACTGATTGGAATATTAAAATTGAAGAAACAAATTGGTCAAGACTATGACTTAACAGTGTGACAAATACAACAAATGTCTGGCTAAGACTAGTGCAATATAATTTTTTACATCAATTATATATTACACCACAAAAGGTAAATAAATTAAACCCAAATTTATCTGATCAATGCTTCTGATGTAATCAAGAAATTGGTACTTTTTTACACTCTACTTGGTCTTGTTTTAAAATTCAACCTTTTTGGACAAATTTAAGAGTTTTACTGGAACAAATTATTGGAATACAATTTCCACATAATCCAATTTATTGATTCTTGAAAGATCATTGTTAATTCTTCTGCAATCTCTCCAGCTACTTCCTTCAGAACCTGAGGGTGCTTTCCATCAGGTCCAGGTGATTTATCCACCCTCAGAGCATTAAGCTTCCTGAGCACCTTCTCAGTCGTAATTTTCACCGCACGTACTTCACTTCCCTGACACTCTTTAATGTCTGGTATACTGCAGATGTCTTCCACTGTGAAGACTGATGCAAAATACACATTCAGTTCCTCTGCCATCTCTGTGTCTCTCATTACAATATCTCCAGCATCATTTTCTATTGGTCCTATATCTATTCTTGACTCCCTTTTACCTTTTATATACTTAAAAAAGCTTTTAGTATCTTTTCGATATTAGCCGCCAGCTCCTTTCATAATTCATCTTTTCCTTCCTAATGACCTTCTTGGTTTCCTTCTGCAAATTTTTAAAAGCTTCGCAATCCTCTATCTTCCTACTAGCTTTGGCTTCCTTGTATGCCCTCTCTTTTGCCTTTACTTAGGCTCTGACTTGACAGCCACAGTAGTGTCCTTCTTCAATTTGAAAATTTCTTCTTATTTGGAATATATCTGTTTTGCACTTCCCTCATTTTTCGCAGAAACTCCAACCATTGCTGCTCTGCTGTCCTTCCTGCTGGTGTCTCTTTCCAGTGAACTTTGGCCAGTTCCTCTCTCATGCCATTGTAATTTCCTTTATTCCACTGAAATACCAATACATTGGATTTTAGTTTCTCCTTCTCAAATTTTAAAGTGAACTCGATCATATTGTGATCACTGTCCCCTAAGAATCACTGATCATGTTTCAGTCTCCGCTACTGTCTGCAAAAAGATTGTACATTCTCCACATGACTGCATGGATTTCCTCCAGGTGCTCCAGATTCCTCCCACAGTCCAAAGGTGTACTGGTTGTGGAGCAGACTTGATGGGCTAAATGGCCTAATTCTGCACCTATACCTAATGGTTAGGGTTAGTAAGTTGTAGGCATGCTATGCTGGCTCCAGAAGTGGGTAAAGGGCCCGGCACAATCCCCACTGATTTGGTTTGACTCGTTTCACTCTATATTTTGATGCACTTGAGACAATAGTGCTAATCTTTAAAAATATTGATTTAGCATTACAGTATCATTGTTCCATGCATGTTTTTAAAAAGCACCATTGCTGTGAAAACTATAGGCCAAGAACAAGTTGTATTGAGTTGGAAACTAAATAGTGCTAATTATCTGCAGGCCTTGTGTCATCTTACATTTGCTGTTATAAGAACCTTCTGAATGTTTTTTTTAAAGTATTTCTCCTGTTCCCACCCTGCCACAAATGATTTCAGCATTGTGTTCCAGTTGTTTTCTAGTCGTTTGATCATTTGGAAATCCAGATGCAAATGATTGCATGGCTGATAGATAAGTTTGAGTAACACATACCAAAGTGGAGAATGGGCTTTCAGTTCTCATATTTATGCAAGTATACATGTGCACTTTTGTATGCATTGCAAAATAAATGGAAACGTTTGCAAGAGCTTTGTATTCATGTGTACACCATTACATCTTTGTTTATTGTTTATTTTTTATGAATCTGGTATAAAACCATAACATAAAGGAACAGGCATGGGCTGGTCGGCCCATTGAGTCTGCTGTGATCTATCATGGCTGATCTATTATCCTCTCAACCCCATTCTTCTCCCTGTAAACCTTTGACACCCTGTCTAATCTGAACCTATCCACCTCTGCTTTAAATATACCCAATTACTTGGCCCCATAGCTGCTTAGTCACCACCCTCTAGCTGAAGAAATTCCTCCTCATCTCTGTTCTAAAGAGACATACCTGTTTTCTGAGGCTGTGCCTTCTGGTCCTAGACTCCTCCACTAGAAGAAACATCTTCTTCTCATCCACTCTATCTAGGCTTTTCAATATTCGACAGGTTTCAGTGAGATCCCCCCCCCTCCCCATTCTTATAAACTCCAGTGTGTACATGCTCAGAGCCATCAAACACTCCTCATATGTTAACCCTTTCATTCCTGGATCATTCCTGTGATTCTCCTCTGGACCCTTTCCAATGCCAGCACATCCTCTGTGAGATAAGGGGCCCAAAATTGCCCACAATGTTCCATGTGCAGTCTGACCAATGCCTTATAAAGCCTCAGCATTACACCTTTGCATTTATATTCTAGTTCTCTCCTCTCTAGTATTGTTGTCACCATGAAAATGTGTTTTTAGTACCAGTGTAACACATTTTGGAGAGGGATGCACCTATGGATCCTATGCACCTATGCACCTAAAAACATCAATGGATTGAGGAACTGTGAAGCAAAATTAAATGAATGTTGACACCACGAAGGAAGAAGATGGAGCAGGAAAACAGATACTGGCAGCTTCTGACTAGACATGGTTTCAAAGGCTGTGTTACTTGCCTGGTGCCCGGGTTCAGGACGTGTTATCTGATCTGCAGTGGGAGGGGAAAGGTCCAGTTGCTGTGGTCCATGTGGGTACCAACAACTTAGGTAGAATGAGAAAAGAGTTTTTGCTGAGGGAATTTGAGAAGCTAGGGACTAAATTAAAAAGTAGAAACAAAAAGTTGGTAATTTCTGGATTACTACCTGAGCCATGTGCAAATTGGCATAGGGTCAAGAAGATTAGAGAGTTAAATGCGTAGCTCAAGGATTGGTGTGGGAGAAGTGGGTTTGAATTCATTGGGAAATTGGCATCAGTATTGGGGAAATAGGGAACTATACAATGGGACAGGCTCCACCTGAACTGTGATAGGACCTGGATCCTAGCGAATTGCATAACGAGGGCTGTGGATACGGCTTTATGCTAAACAGTGGGGGGGGGGGGGGTGGGTTCAACAGACTGGAGAAGTAAAAAAAGTAAGTAAAGTAAAAAAGAAAAGTGAAGATAAAGATAAACAGCAAAAGATAAAAAAAAAGAGGAAAGTAAGAGTGGAGAAAAGTCAAGTGCAAAAGAGAAAAAAATAGCAAGATATTAAAAGCACAGTGAGTGTAAGGGCACTTTATTTGAATGCCCGTAGTATTCAAAACAAGGTCAGTGAACTTGTGGCACAAATCAGTACAAAGAGATTTAGTGTCTATTATAGAGACATGGTTGCAGGGTGGAGAGCATTGGGAATTAAATGTCCAAGGATATCAGGTAATACGGAAGGATAGGCAGGAAGGTAAGGGAGGGGGGTGGCGCTTTTAAATAAAGATGAGATCAGGTTGATATAGATGATATAAGATCTAAGGAGCAGAATGGGGAATCCATCTGGGTAGAGATTAAGAATAGTAAAAGGAAAAAAATTCACTGGTGGGAGTTGTCTAACAGCCATCGAATAATAACAGTACAGTGGCACAGGCAATAAACAAAGAAATATCTGAGGCATGTAAGAATGGAACAGCAGTTATCATGGGGGATTTTAACTTGCACATAGATTGGTTGAATCAAGTTGGTCGAGGCTGTCGTGAGGAGGACTTCATAGAATGCATTTGTGATGGCTTTCTTGAACAGCATGTTACTGAACCTACAAGGGAACGTGCTATGTTAGATCTGGTCCTGTGCAATGACACAGATCAAATTAGTGATTTTGTAGTTAGGGATCCTCTTGGAAAGAGTGATCGCAGTATGATTGAATTGCTCATACAAAAGGAGGGTGCAGTAGTTCAATCTAAAACCAGTGTATTATGCCTAAACAATGGAGACTACAATGGGATGAGGGAGGATTTGGTTAGTGTAGACTAGGAACACAAGCTATATGGTGGGACAGTTGAGGAACAGCGGAAGACTTTCAAAGAGATTTTTCATGGTGCTCAACAAAAATATTTTCCAGTTAAAAGCAAGGAGAGTAAGGGTGGGGAAAAATATAAAAATGGATAGTAAAAGTTTTTATAATTATATAATGTGGAAAAGGGTGTGAGTGTAGGTCCCTTGGAGGACAAGAACGGGGAATTGATATTGAGTAATGAGGAAATTGCAAAGGCTTTGAATGACTATCTTGTGTCGGTCTTCATGGTGGAGAGCACGTCAAAAATGCCAAAGAGAGATGTTATGGATGCGATGGGAGGTGAGGACCTCGATATAATAGCTATTACTAAAGAGGTAGTGCTGAGCAAACTTGTGGGCCTGGAGATAGATAAGTCCCCTGGTCATGATAAAATGCATCCCAGGGTACGGAAAAAAATTGCAGAAGTTACAGTAGAGGTTTTGGTGATAATTTACCAAAGTTCTCTGGACTCAGGGCAGGTTCCAGCAGATTGGAAGTCAGCAAATGGCACGGCACTGTTCAAAACAGACAGACAGACAGACAGGCATACTTTATTGATCCCAAGGGAAATTGGGTTTCATTACAGCCGCACCAAGAATAGTGAAGAAATATAGCAATAGAAAACTATAAATAATTAAATAATAATAAGTTAATCATGCCAAGTGGAAATAAGTCCAGGACCAGCCTATTGGCTCAGGGTGTCTGACATCCCTCTTCTGAGGAGATGCCCTCTGGTCTTGGACTCCCCCCCCCCACCATCTTGCCCTGTTATCAGAGAACACATAACCTCACCATGAAGGGCTCAACCCAGCACAGATGGAAAGTGTGCAAGGAGTCAGCTGGATTTGAACACAGGACCACTATCCTTGAAGTCTGTGGTGCAAATGCCACCACACCACTGGCCTGCATGCCCCTCCGTGACACTGCCTAACTTGCTGAGTCTTCCATCATTTTGCTCTCTAATCCAGGCAGGATCATGGTCAATCTCCCATCACCTTCACTATGCACCCATCACCTTTGTTTTTAATCTCTTCTGCCTTCTGCAGTTTCATGAGACCTGCGTTTTGATCTTTAAGTCTTAAAATCTTCAGTTAGTTTCAATTCTGATGAAATGTCATTGAGGTGAAATTTTAGGTTTTTTCTCTCCACGTGGATACTGGCTAACTTGTGACTTCCAGTATTCCTCTCAAAATACTGGAGTAACTCAGCAGTTCCAGCAGCACCTATGCCAAGACCTGAAATGTTGACTCTTCATTCCTTTCCATAGATGGTCCCTGACCTGCTGAGTTACTCCAGCATTTTGTGTGCTACTTTGGATTTCCAGCATCTGTAGAATCCCTTGTGTTTATGACTTACAGTTCTTCTCACTTTATTTCAGATATCCAGCAACAGCAGTATTTTGTTTTTTGAAAAGTGTTGATACTCAGACTCAGTAGAAGGCAGCTTATTGGGCAATCGAGGTCAGGTGACCAAACAGCTTGAAAAACTCAGACAAATAAATAGAGGAGTGCTCAAGCGGAGCAGCCAGTGAGTGAGTGGGCCAGTAAAGGAGTGGAGCTTTGAGGCTTTGACTTGGGGAGCGGCCTTGTCGAGGGAAGTGCCTTGTGAGAAAAGTGCGAGTCTTTGGCTCGAGAGTCTTCAGCGAGGAGGCTGAGGGAGGAGACTACGTCACAGTTGGAGAGGGTGAGAGGTGGTGAAGAGATGATGGGTAAACTGATTCAGTGTGATGCTTGCCTGATGTGGGAGGTCAGGGACACTGATGGTGCCTCTGGCTGCTACAACAGTGAAAAGTGTGTCCAGGTTCATCTCCTGAAGGACCGTTTTGAAGCACTGGAGAGGCAACTGGATGACCTCAGGTTCATCCTGAAAAACGAGAGTTTTCTGGACAGGACCTATAATGAGATCGCTACACCGAAGATACTTGGGGGGGGGGGGGGGGTGGTCGACGATGAAGAAGGGATGAATGCTTGAAGTACAGGGGACCCCAGGGGATGTGCCTCTTGAAAACAGGTTCACCCTCTTGGAAGCTGTCGGGATAGAAGACACTGCCAGTCTGAGAGGCAGACAGGTCTGCGAGTCAAAAATTGGCGCTGAAGCAAAGCCGAAGAGACAGATGTCAGGCAGAGCCATGGTAGTAGGGATATAGTGAGAGGTACTCCATAGTGAGAAGTACAGAAAGGGGTTTCTGCAGCAACAGGCGGGATGTAAGGATGGTGTGTTGCCTCCCTGGTGCCAGGATCCAGGACGTCACGGACCGATTGCAGGGCATCCTCAAGGGTGAAGGTGAACAGCCGGAAGTGATAGCGCATGTCAGCACAAGTGACGTTGGGAAGAAGAGGAAAAAAATTCTGCAGCGTGACTTCAGAGAACTTGGAAGAAGGCTGAAAAGCAGGACCTCCAGGGTGTTTATCTCCAGTTTACTTCCAATTCCTAGTGCTGGTGAGGGCAGGAACAGGGAGATATGGGATCTCAATATATGGCTGAGGAGCTGGTGTGGCAAGCAGTGTTTTAGATTCTTAGACCACTGGGATCTGTTTTGGGGTAAGGATGAATTATACAATAGAGAGACATTAAATGGGTTTTTTGCATCTGTATTTACTAAGGAAACTGGAATGGAGTCTATGGAAACAAGGCAAACAAGTAGGGAGGTCATGGAACTTATACAGATTAAAGAGGAGGAGGTGATTGCTGTTTTGAGGCAAATCAGTGTAGATAAATCCCCAGGACCTGACAGGGTATTCCCTCGGACCTTGAGGGAGACTAGTGTTGAAATTACAGGAGACCTGGCAAAAATATTTAAAATGTCGATATCCATGGGTCAGGTGCTAGAAACATAGAAACATAGAAAATAGGTGCAGCAGTAGGCCCTTCGGCCCTTCGAGCCTGCACCGCCATTCAGTATGATCATGGCTGATCATCCAACTCAAAACCCTGTACCTGCTTTCTCTCCATACCCCCGATCCCTTTAGCCACAAGGGCCATATCTAACTTCCTCTTAAATATAGCCAATGAACCGGCCTCAACTGTTTCCTGTGGCAGAAAATTCCACAGATTCACCACTCTCTGTGTGAAGAAGTTTTTCCTCATCTCTGTCCTAAAAGGCTTTCCCTTTATCCTTAAACTGTGACCCCTCGTTCTGGACTTCCCCAACATTGGAAGCAATCTTCCTGCATCTAGCCCAGGCATGGGCAAACTACGGCCCGGGGGCCATATGCGGCCCGTTAAGCTTTTTAATCCGGCCCGCAGAACTTGATGAAATTATATTAATAAACCTTGTTAACGTTTTTTCCCCACAATTCTGGCATTTTCCCAATAGATGACGCACTCTATATACATTGACCTTTGTTGAGGTGCAGCGTATTACATTTGCGCTTTACTCTTTGTTCGGCTCGACCTATTTGTATGAACAGGCGTTCAGCGTCATGAACATCAACAAAGCCAGCCACAGATCCAAGTTAACTGACCAACACCTCAGATCCATCCTGAGAATCGCCACAACAAAACTAAATCCAGACTTTGATCGCTGGCTAAAAAGGGAGACCAACAACACTGTTCCCACTGAAATTTAAAATAAGTTTCTTCGTTGTATTATGTAAAAAATGCATTTGAAACTATTTTTTTCAATAAGCCTTACATGTTACATGTCATTTCTGTTAAGTGATGGACATGAGTAGTGCGCAGGTGCACGTACGTTCTCAAAATAAAAAAAATGCGCTCCAGATCAAATAACGCGCTCCGCATACTGGCGCGCTGTCACTGTTCTGTCTTTGTGCTGGTCGTTGTTGAGTTTTGGCACAGGGGACAATTGAATAAGAAGGAGCAGGACAAGTAGACCTGCATCTCCTACCGTTTTTGAAATAAAGACAGTCAGGAGGAGAGTGATGATGATAATATCTTGAAGGATAACAGAATTTTCAGTGCTTTAAAATAATAACTGTTACTATTAAAAAAAGCTGTATTTTATTCATTTAATTTTCAGTGTTTTAAAAGTCATTTCAATAAATAGCTAAATACCATGGGACTTCAAAGACAGATATTTTGTTGTAATGCATTTGTTCATTTTCAATTGAAATTAAAGCACATGTTTTCTACATATCCCATGATATTTTATTTCTCTTATGAGGTGTATTACCAAAACACTCCGTCCATCTGCTCCTGGTCCGGCCCCCCTGTCAAATTTTAGAACCCTTTGTGGCCCAAAAGTCAAAAAGTTTGCCCACCCCTGATCTAGCCTATCCAATCACTTTAGAATTTTATATGTTTCAATAAGATCCCCCCTCAATCTTCTAAATTCTAGTGAGTATAAGCCTAGTCGATCCAGTCTTTCTTCATATGAAAGTCCTGCCATCCCAGGAATCAATCTGGTGAACCTTCTCTGTACTCCCTCTATGTCAAGAATGTCTTTCCTCAGATTAGGGGACCAAAACTGCACACAATACTCCAGGTGCGGTCTCACCAAGGCCTTGTACAA
The DNA here is from genome assembly GCF_030144855.1 of Hypanus sabinus. Classification (NCBI taxonomy): domain Eukaryota; kingdom Metazoa; phylum Chordata; class Chondrichthyes; order Myliobatiformes; family Dasyatidae; genus Hypanus; species Hypanus sabinus. The sequence goes on along the minus strand of NC_082706.1, from coordinate 204,779,254 downwards.
CTGCAGTTGAACCTCCCTGCTCCTGTTCTCAAATCCTTTTGCTAAGAATGTCAACATACCATTTGCCTTTTTCACTGCCTGCTGTACCTGCATGCCCACCTTCAATGACTGGTGTACAATGACACCCAGGTCTCGTTGCACCTCCCCTTTTCCTAATCGGCCACCATCCAGATAATAATCTGTTTTCCTGTTCTTGCAACCAAAGTGGATAACCTCACATTTGTCCACATTAAATTGCATCTGCCATGAATTTGCCCACTCACCTAACCTATCCAAGTCACCCTGCATCCTCTTAGCATCCTCCTCACAGCTAACACCACCGCCCAGCTTCGTGTCATCCGCAAACTTGGAGAAGCTGCATTTAATTCCCTCGTCTAAATCATTAATATATATTGTAAACAACTCGGGTCCCAGCACTGAGCCTTGCAGTACCCCACTAGTCACTGCCTGCCATTCTGAAAAGGTCCCATTTACTCCCACTCTTGCTTCCTGGAGGATAGGAGGATAGCTCATGTAGTTCCGTTGTTTAAAAAAGGCTCAAAAAGTAAGCTGGGAAATTATAGGCCGGTAAGTTTGACATCGGTAGTAGGTAAATTATTGGAAGGAATACTAAGAGATAGGATCTACAAGTATTTGGATGGACAGGGACTTATTAGAAACAGTCAGCATGGCTTTGTGCATGGTAGGTTATGTTTAACCAATCTATTAGAGTCTTTTAAGGAAGATACCAGGAAAGTGGATGAAGGGAAAGCAGTGGATGTTGTATACATGGACTTCAGTAAGGCCTTTGACAAGGTCCCACATGGGAGGTTAATTAGGAAGATTCAGTCGCTAGGTATGCATGGAGAGGTAGTAAATTGGATTAGTCATTGGCTCAATGGAAGAAGCCAGAGAGTGGTAGTGGAGGATTGCTACTCTGAGTGGAGGCCTGTGACTAGTGGTGTGTCACAGGGATCAGTGCTGGGTCCATTGTTATTTGTCATCTATATCAATGATCTGGATGATAATGTGACAAATTGGATCAGCAAATTTGCTGATGATACAAAGATTGGAGGTGTAGTGGACAGTGAGGAAGGTTTTCAAAGCTTGCAGAGGGATTTGGACCAGTTAGAGGAATGGGCAGAAAAATGGAAGATGGAGTTTAATGCAGACAAGTGTGAGGTATTGCTCTTCGGAAGGTCAAACAAAGGTAGAACGTACAAGGTAAATGGTAGGACACTGAGGAGTGCAGTAGAACAGAGGGATCTGGGAGTACAGATACATAATTCCCTAAAAGCGGCTTCACAAGTAGATAGGATTGTAAAGAGAGCTTTTGGTACATTGGCCTTTATAAGTCAAAGTATTGAGTATAAGAGTTGGAATGTAATGGTGAGGTTGTAGAAGACATTGGTGAGACCAAATTTGGAGTATTGTGTGCAGTTTTGATCACCTAATTACAGGAAGGATATTAATAAGGTTGAAAGAGTGCAGAGAAGGTTTACAAGGATGTTGCTGGGACTTGAGAAACTGAGTTACAGAGAAAGGTTGAATAGGTTAGGACTTTATTCCCTGGAGCGTAGGAGAATGAGGGGTGATTTGATAGAGGTATATAAAATTATGATGGGTATAGATAGAGTGAATGCAAGCAGGCTTTTTCCACTGAGGCCAGGGGAGAAAAAAAAACAGAGGTCATGGGTTAAGGGTGAAGGGGGAAAAGTTTAAAGGGAACATTAGGGGGGGCTTCTTCACACAGAGAGTGGTGGGAATGTGGAATGAGCTGCCAGATAAAGTGGTAAATGCGATCTCACTTATAACATTTAAGAAAAACTTGGGCAGGTATTTGGATGAGAGGGGTATGGAGGGATATGTCCCAGGTGCAGGTCAGTGGGACTAGGCAGAAAAATGGTTTGGCACAGCCAAGAAAGGCCAAAAGGCCTGTTTCTGTGCTGTAATGTTCTACGGTTCTATAGTTCTACAAAGGAGACGGGTTGCACCTTAACAAGCGGGGGAACCAGCGTTCTGGCAGGCAGGTTTGCCACTGCTACACAGGTGTGTTTAAACTATTAAGTGGGGGGGGGGGAGCAGACAAACTGGAAATATAAAGATGGAGTTAAAGGGAAAGAGAGAATAAGGAAAGAAAGTCAACAGAAAGCTCAGGAAGGGATTGGAGAGTATGGCTAAGTGCAATAGAGATCGATGTGAGAAGCGAGGGGAGTAATGGATTAAAAGTATTATATATGAATGCACAAAGTATAAGAAATAAAGTGGATGAGCTTGAGGCTCAGTTGGAAATTGGCAAGTATGATGTTGTATGAATAGCAGACACATGGCTGCAAGAGGACCAGGGCTGGGAAATGAATATTCAAGGGTATACGTCCTATCGAAAGGACAGACAGGTGGGCAGAGGGGGTGGATTGGATCTGCTGGTGAGGAATGAAATTCAGTCCCTTGCGAAGGGTGACGTAGAATCAGGAGATGTAGAACCAGTATGGATAGAACTGAGAAATTGTAAGGGCAAAAAGACCCTAATGGGAGTTATCTACAGGCCCCCAAATAGTAGCCTGGATATAGGGTGCAAGTTGAATCAAGAGCTAAAATTAGCATGTCGCAAAGGTAATGCTACGGTTGTAATGGGGGATTTCAACATGCAGGTAGACTGGGAAAATCAGGTTGGTACTGGACCCCAAGAAAGGGAGTTTGTGGAGTGCCTCCGAGATGGATTCTTAGAGCAGCTTGTACTGGAGCCTACCAGGGAGAAGGCAATTCTGGATCTAGTGTTGTGTAATGAACCAGATTTGATAAGGGAACTCGAGGTAAAGGAGCCATTAGGTGGTAGTGACCATAATATGATAAATTTTAATCTACAATCTGAGAAGGAGAAGGGAAAATCGGAAGTGTCAGTATTGCAGTTGAATAAAGGGGACTATGGAGCCATGAGGGAGGAACTAGCCAAAGTTGACTGGAAGGATACTCTAGCAGGGATGCCAGTGAAACAACAATGGCAGGTATTTCTGGGAATAATACAGAAGGTGCAGGATCAGTTTATTCCAAAGAGGAAGAAAGATTCTAAGGGGAGTAGGTGGTGACCGTGGCTGACAAGGGAAGTCAAAGACAGTTTAACAATAAAAGAGAAGAAGTATAACATAGCAAAGATGAGCGGGAAGCCAGAGGATTGGGAAACTTTTAAAGAGCAACAGAAGGTAACTAAAAAGGCAATACAGGTTGAAAAGATGAGGTACGAAGTTAAGCTAGCCAAGAATATAAAGGAGGATAGTAAAAGCTTCTTTAGGTATGTGAAGAGGAAAAAATTAGTTAAGACCAAAGTTGGGCTTGAATGCAGAAAGGGGTGAATTTATTATGGGGAACAAGGAAATGGCATATGAGTTGAACAGGTAATTTGGATCTGTCTTCACTAGGGAAGACACAAGCAATCTCCCAGATGTAATAGTGGCCAGAGGACCTAGGGTAATGGAGGAACTGAAGGAAATTCACATTAAGCAAAACATGCTGTTGGGTAAACTGATGGGCCTGAAGGCTGATAAATCCCCAGGGCCTGATGGTCTGCATATCAGGGTACTTAAGGAGGAGGCTCTAGAAATCGTGGATGCATTGATCATCATTTTCCAATGCTTTATAGAGTCAGGATCAGTTCCTGAGGATTGGAGGGTAGCTAATGTTATCCAACTTTTTAAGAAAGAAGGGAGAGAGAAAACAGGGAATTATAGACCAGTTAGCCTGACATCAGTGGTGGGGAAGATGCTGGAATCAATTATAAAAAATGAAATAGCGGCACATTTGGATAGCAGTAACAGGATTGGTCTGGGTCAGCATGGATTTACAAAGGGGAAATCATGCTTGACCAATCTTCTGGAATTTTTTGAGGATGTAACTATGAAAATAGACAAGGGAGAGCCAGTGGCTGTAGTGTACCTGGACTTTCAGAAAGCCTTTGATACGGTCCCACATAGGAGTTTAGTAGGCAAAATTAGAGCACATGATATTGGGGGTAGGGTACTGATATGGATAGAAAATTGGTTGGCAGACAGGAAACAAAGAGTAGGGATTAACGGGTCCTTTTCAGAATGGCCGGCACTGAGTAGTGGGGTACCACAAGGCTCAGTGCTGGGACCACAGCTATTTACAATATGCATTAATGATTTAGATGAAGGGATTAAAAGTAACATTAGCAAATTTGCAGATGACACAAAGTTGGGTGGCAATATGAAATATGAGGAGGATGTTAGGAGAATGCAGGGTGATTTGGATAGGTTGGGTGAGTGGGCAGATGCATGGCAGATGCAGTTTAATGTGGATAAATGTGAGGTTATCCACTTTGGTGGCAAGAACAAGGGGAGTTGAGTATAGGAGCAAAGAGATCCTTCTGTAGTTGTACAGGGTCCTGGTGAGACCACTCCTGGAGTATTGTGTTCAGTTTTGGTCTCCAAGTTTGAGGAAGGACATTCTTGCTATTGAGGGAGTGCAGCGTAGCTTCACGAGGTTGATTCCCGGGATGGCGGGACTGTCATATGTTGAAAGATTGGAGCAACTGGGCTTGTATACATTGGAATTTAGAAGGATGAGAGGGGATCTGATTGAAACATATAAGATTATTAAGGGATTGGACATGCTAGAGGCAGGAAACATGTTCCTGATGTTGGGGGAGTCCAGAACCAGAGGCCACAGTTTAAGAATAAGGGGTAGGCCATTTAGAACAGAGTTGAGGAAAAACTTTTTCAGCCAGTTATGGATCTATGGAATGCTCTGCCTCAGAAGGCAGTGGAGGCCAATTCTCTGGATGCTTTCAAGAAAGAGTTAGATAGAGCTCTTAAAGATAGCAGACTCAAGGGATATGGGTAGAAGGCAGGAACGGGGTACTGATTGTGGATGATCAGCCATGATCACATTGAATGGCGGTGCTGGCTCGAAGGGCTGAATGGCCTACTCCTGCACCTATTGTCTATTGTCACCTTATGCCTTTGCAGTCATTTCCTGGCATTTGAAAACACTGAAGAACAAATCTGTGCTCTAGATACCGCATGATGTAGGCCCTTTGAGGGGAATTTCTGGTGAGGGGAATTTCTGCAGTTTTGTTCTTCCTCTGGACTCCATAAGAAACTGATTTTGTAATGCTGTCATCAGTCAATGATTAATAATGAAATCTATTATAGAGTATCTTTGAGCTACTGAGAAGACTTGGCAAAGTGGTCATTTCCCCCATGTTGGCCCATTGGCCTCAGTAGCTGACAGAGTAATTACTGTACTACCATGCTGTGACACTAGATGGCACTGCAACTCTTGCACCCTTCTATAATTGTTCTGACTTTCACAGTAAGTATAATGTGGTCTCTAACTAACCACTATTCCAATAAACCCAAATAAATATACACGCATTAATGTCTATCTCTCCCAAGCTACTTTTTAGTACAAACTGCTGTGCTAATAGCATTAAATTTCAATCTGTGTGTTCTGTTTAACAGCGTTCAAAGTTCAAACTACTGTAGATTTATTATCAATACATGTATATCAAGATTCAAAAAAAAGATTCAAGATTCAAAAACTTTATTGTCATTCTAATCGTACATCAGCTCTGCAGGGCAGAATGAGACAGCGTTTCCCAGGAGCAGTGCAATCATAACATAACAAACGCAACACTAAATAATAAACATAACAATAAATAGTAAAACACAACAGCCACATGTTGGTTAAAAACAAGTTATAAGTGTCTAGTGCAAGTTAAAAGTGTCCAAAGCAGAGTCAGGTAGAGCAGCTATTTAGCAATCTGACTGCCTGTGGGAGGATATATATATGTCATAAATATGTATATATGTCACAATATACAGTAGATTTTGGTTAATTGGGGTAGCTGTTAATTTGGGACAGCTCTTAAAGTACAAAAAATAAATCAGGAAAATAACCGGGATTCCCTTTGTCTATTTGGGACACCATGCTAAGTGACTGGGTTGAGGAGACTTGCCAAACAGTTTCTAACTAACGCCAGTTGTGTGCACTTTCATGGCCATTCGACTCTAATTGTGCTTAGAGCAATCATTTTTTAAATAGCATTGGTTATGTGTGTTTGTGTTCAAAAAGCAGTGATTGCATACATTCTCTGATGTTAACTGGAACTATTGAAAACTATTGACTAATGACAGTTGGGGAAAAATAAGCAGCAAAAAAACTCAGAACCGTTTTGCTCACAGTAGTTTCAAACATTTAGGCTTGCAGATGCCAGAAATGGCTGGGAGTGAAAATGGAACAATTCCACTACTTAAACAACTTAGGACTTATAGAAGTACTGTGTCAGCAGTCATCATGAATGTTATAATGAAAATTAAGATTTGGAAGATGTTGTGTCTGAAGGCAGTCCAGTATCTGCACTAAGTGTCTGTGTTGATTTTGTTCATTTACAGTCAACCAAGAGAACAAGGCAGATGAATTCCTCTGTCAATAACTACTGTGAACTTATATTTGGTTTTCTGGTATTGGAGAGGTATTGGTAGTGTTCTGATTTGTTTTGTATATCATTTAAATACATAAATAGTTATTCAGTTTAACAGTTTGTCTTTTTTGTAACTGGAGCAGCCTTTTAATTGGGCCAAAATGTACTGGTCCTGATATATCCCACTGAATCAGAATCCCTGACATTTATTGTCTTGCAGGCATTTACAGTAAAACAGAGGAATGCAATAGAATCAATGAAAAACTCCACAGAAAGACTGACAAGCAACCAATGTGCAAAAGACAAGAAACAGCAAAATTACAATAATAAATAAATAAATAATACCAAGAACATGAGTTACAGAGTCTTTAAAAGATAGTCTGTAGTTTGTGGAATCAGTTCAGAGTTGAAGTGAGTGAAATTATCCATGCAAGATCAGGAGCTTGGTGGTTAGCGCGTAAATTGTTGCTGAACTGATGGCAGTAGTGAAAAGGCAGTGTAGTCTGGATAATGGGGCTCTTTGATGACGGGTACTGCTTGCTCCCTGTGGATGTGCTCAGCCATGGGGAGCTCTTTGCCTGTGGACTGGTATTAACCTACTCAATCACAAAATTGTGAAACGTTTTGGTCGGTGAACAATTTTCCCATGTCGGTGAACAATTTTCCCAGGTCTGGTAATTACAGTTCAATATAATCTAGTAGCTCTGTGCTGATCTTGTTCCACAGTAGTGTTTGCTGTCTACTGTCCATTGCTTTATCATTGGTTTCACTCCCCTGAAACCTCACCTCTGCATTCCTGCTCATGTATGTTTATTGCTGTGGTGAGGACCACCTTCCTCAGTTTTTCTGATCTAAGTTATGTCTGATGATTGTAGCTTTCCTCTGTCTTTGATGTTGGTATTAAAATCTTGTCACGTTGTCTGGTTTGGGGTGTGGAGAAGGCTGATTGACTCCTTTTATGTCCTGTTGTGGTAGGGAGCTTTGCACTTGACTTTACTACTCCATCTCCTTGGTCTAGTTAGATCTATGTGCATCAGCAATCTTAAGACCATAATGCGTTATGACATAAGAACAGAATTTGGCAATTTGCCCTATTGCGTCTGCTCTGCCATTTGCTCATGGCTGATTTATCTCTCAATCCCATTATTCTGTCTTCTCCCCATAACCTTTGACACCCATAGTAATCAAGAACCTATCAACATCTGCTTTAAATATACCCAGCGAATTGTCCTCCACAGCCCATTTGTGACAAAAAATTCCATAGATTCATCATCCTTTGGCTAAAGAAATTTCTCGTCATCCTTGCGTTCTGAAGTTTGTGGGCATGCTCAGTAAATCCAATAACCATAATACTGCACCAACATGGCAGACAACCAGTGTGCAAAAGAAAACTAATTGTGCAAATACAAAAAGAAAGAAAAAATGAATAATAATACATAAATAAGCAATAATTGTTGAGACTTTGATAATAAAATGTACTATGAACTTTGAACATGAGATGAAGAGTCCTTAAAAGTGAGTCCATAGGTTGCTGGAACAGTTCAATGATGAGTTGAGTACAAGAGCCTGATGGTTGAGCCAATGTTCCCTCAACAATTACTCCAACCAACTTTTGCAAGTAGTGATTTCCACCAGCATATCTCTTTAGTTTGAATCAGGCATTTGCAATTTGTTGTTCTTCAACCTTCTGTTTATGCTTACGCCAATGATTTAGAAGTGAAGCTTATATCAAGTTCAAAGTAAGTTTATTATCAAAGTAGATATTTATCACCATATATAATCCTGAGATTCATTTACTTGTGAGCATTCACGGTAAATATAAAGAAACAGAAAATAATAATTCTAATACATAAGCAATTAATTTTGACAACATGAGTTGGAGACCTTGAAAGTGAGTGAGTCCATAGCTTATCAGAAGATCACAAAATTGCTAGTTTGTTAAGGCGGTTCAGAAGTACGTTACTTAAAAGGAAATTACAGGCTGCGGATTGCAGTGAGAGTAATTCAGAATTAGATTAATATCACTGGCAGATGTCATGAAATTTGTTTACTTTCTGGCAGCAGTACATTGCAATACATATAAAAACTGTGAATTGCAGTTGAGTGTATGCCTTCAGGCTTCAGTACCTCCTTCCTGATGGTGGCAATGAGAAGAGGACATGTCCTGGGTGATGGGGGTCCTTAATGATGGATGCTGCCTTTCTGAGGCACCACTCATATAACCATTTAACAATCACAGCACGGAAACAGGCCATCTCGGCCCTCCTAGTCCGTGCCGAACCCTCAATCTCACCTCGTCCCACCTACCCGCACTCAGCCCATAACCCTCCACTCCTTTCCTGTCCATATACCTATCCAATTTTACCTTAAATGACACAACTGAACTGGCCTCTACTACTTCTACAGGAAGCTCATTCCACACAGCTATCACTCTCTGAGTAAAGAAATACCCCCTCGTGTTTCCCTTAGACTTCTGCCCCCTAACTCTCAAATCATGTCCTCTCATTTGAATCTCCCCTCCTCTCAATGGAAACAGCCTATACACGTCAACTCTATCTATCCCTCTCAAAATTTTAAATACCTCGATCAAATCCCCCCTCAACCTTCTACGCTCCAATGAATAGAGACTTAACTTGTTCAACCTTTCTCTGTAACTTAAGTGCTGAAACCCAGGTAACATCCTAGTAAATTGTCTCTGCACTGTCTCTAATTTATTGAAATCTTTCCTATAGTTCGGTGACCAGAACTGTACACAATATTCCAAATTTGGCCTTACCAATGTCTTGTACAATTTTAACATTACATCCCAATTTCTGTACTCAATGCTTTGATTTATAAAGGCCAGCATTCCAAAAGCCTTCTTCATCACCCTATCTACATGAGACTCCACCTTCAGGGAACTATGCACTGTTATTCCTAGATCTTTCTGTTCCACTGCATTCCTCAATGCCCTACCATTTACCCTGTATGTTCTATTTGGATTATTCCTGCCAAAATGTAGAACCTCACACTTCTCAGCATTAAACTCCATCTGCCAACGTTCAGCCCATTCTTCTAACCGGCATAAATCTCCCTGCAAGCTTTGAAAACCCACCTCATTATCCACAACACCTCCTACCTTAGTATCATCGACATACTTACTAATCCAATTTACCACCCCATCATCCAGATCATTTATGTATATTACAAACAACATTGGGCCCAAAACAGATCCCTGAGGCACCCCGCTAGTCACCGGCCTCCATCCCGATAAACAATTATCCACCACTACTCTCTGGCATCTCCCATCTAGCCACTGTTGAATCCATTTTATTACTCCAGCATTAATACCTAAGGACTGAACCTTCTTAACTAACCTTCCATGTGGAACTTTGTCAAAGGCCGTGCTGAAGTCCATATAGACTACATCCACTGCCTTACCCTCGTCAACATTCCTCATAACTTCTTCAAAAAATTCAATAAGGTTTGTCAAACATGACCTTCCATGCACAAATCCATGCTGGCTACTCCTAATCAGATCCTGTCTATCCAGATAATTATAAATACTATCTCTAAGAATACTTTCCATTAATTTACCCACCACTGATGTCAAACTATAATTGCTAGGCTTACTTCTAGAACCCTTTTTAAACAATGGAACCACATGAGCAATACGCCAATCCTCCGGCACAATCCCCGTTTCTAATGACATCTGAAAGATCTCCGTCAGAGCTCCTGCTGTCTCTACACAAACTTCTCTCAAGGTCCTGGGGAATATCCCGTCAGGATCTGGAGATTTATCCACTTTTAAATTTCTTAAAAGCGCCAGTACTTCCACCTCTTTAATTGTCATAGGTTCCATAACTTCCTTAATTGTTTCCCACACCTTACACAATTTAATATCCTTCTCCTTAGTGAATACTGAAGAGAAGAAATCATTCAAAATCTCTCCCATCTCCCTCGGCTCCACACATAGCTGACCACCCTGATTCTCTAAGGGACCAATTTTATCCCTCACTATGCTCTTACTTTTAATATAACTGTAGAAACTGTATTAACTCCTTGAAGATGTCCTGAATACTTAAGGTGCTAGTGCCCATTGTGGAGCTGACTAATTTTACAATTCTCTGCAGCTTATTTTGATCTTCTGCAGTAGCCGCTTCCACCCCTGCCCCATGCCAGACAGTGATGCAGCCAGTTAGAAAGCCCTCCAAGGTACATCTGTAGAAATATTTGAGTGTTTTTGGTGAGATATCACATCTCCTCAAACTCCTAATGAAATAGCCACTTTATTGCCTTCTTTACAGCTGCATCAACATGTTGGGTCCAGGTTACGTTCTAACAGATACCCAGGAACTTGAAATTGCTCACTCTCTCCACTTCTGATCCTTCTGTGAGGACTGGTGTATGTTCCTTCGTCTTACCCTTTCTGAAATCTACAATCAGTTCTTTAGTCTACCTGCATTGAGTGCAAGGTTGTTCTGTGGCACCACCTCAACCAGTTGGTATATCTCTCTCCTGTACATCTTCTCATCTGCCAACAATGGTTGTATTGTCAGCAAGTTTATAGATGGTTTTTGAGCTGTGTGTGCCTAGCTACACAGTCATAGGTGTAGAGAGAGCAGAGCAGTGGGCTGAGCACACATCCCTGAAGTGTGCCAGTGTTGATTGTCAGCAAGGTGGAGATGTTATTTCTAATCCACACGGATTATGGTCTTCTAGTTAGAAAGTTGAGGATCACAATTGCAGAAGGAAGTACAGAGGCTCAGGTTCTGTAGCTTTTTGATCAGAACTATTGGAATAATAATGTTAAATGCTGAGCAGTAGTCAATAAACAGCATCCTGACATAGAGTAGGTATATTTAGAAGCTTTGTAAACTGCCTGCAAAATGTCACCATGTTACACCAGTGCCATCGTGGATGGAGGATATGCACCATTTAATGTTTATTCAAAATGTAATGTTCGCTATTTTTATAGATCTGTAATAAGTCTGTAATAATTACAAAACATGTCTTTGATTTGTGCCCTGCAGTTGGCATCTGTTTGCGATGTATTGATTGAAAATTATGTTTCTGGGAAACTGGCAGAAATGGGCCTTGGATACAAAGACATAGAAGCGATTGCCCCACACATTGTATACTGTTCAATTACAGGTAAGAAATTATTTGAACTTTCTTTTCAGATAACGTATTTATAGCTTATCCATTCATAATGCCGACTAGATAAGAGTTTAAATTCTGCAGTTGTCCTTTCTGAAGAGGAATCTTAGGATTATATACTGCATACATACTTTGATAATAAATATATTTTGAATCTTGAGCAGTTAGGAGACTTAGATCATAAGACATAGTAGCAGAATTAGGCCATTCAGCCCATCAAGTTTGCCCTGCAATTCCATCATGGCCGATTTATTATCCTTCTCAATCCCATTCTTCTGCCTTCTGCCTGTAACCTTAAACGTCCTGACTAAATAAGAACCTATCAACCTCCTCTTTAACGATACCCAGTGACTTGGTCTCCACAGCCCTCTGCAGCAATGAATTCCACAGATTCACTATCCTCTGGATAAATTCCTCCTCGTCTCTGTTCTAAATGGTAGTCCATCTATTCTGAGGCTGTGCCTTCTATAGGAAATACCCTCTCTATGTCCACTCGATAGGTTATAATGAGATCCCCCCTCTCAATTCACGTAAACTCCAGTGACTACAGGCTCAGAGCTATCAAACTTGTTTTTATATGGCACTTCTTTCTACATTGGGATGTGTTGAAGTGCTTTTCAATACCAGATTTAGCTTTATCTATCACATGTACATTGAGATATCCAGTGAAATGTGTCATTTGCGTTGACAATCAGCAATTTGCATCCTCTTGCCTTCTCCCTGTAACCTTTGACACCCGACCAATCAAGAACCTATCCTTTCGATCACTTCTTTAAATATACCCAATGACTTGGCCTCCACAGCCATCAATGTTAATGAATTCCACCGATTTCCCACCCCTCTGGCTAAAGAAATTCCTCCTCAACTCTGTTCTAAAGAGATGTCCTTGTATTTTGAGGCTGTGCCTTCTCGTCCTAGATTCCCCATCCACTCTATCTATTCCTTAGTACTGAATGTAAGATTTTATTATATCTTGCTTTAGGATTCCCTTATTATGAGAATATTAATTAATTCTGTCTCATTTAAGAAAAAAAGTCTAAAATAGACTGTCCCTCCACCTTCTAACTCTACTCCTGATCTTTCTTTCTCCAGTCCTGCTGAAGGGTTTCTACCCAAAATGTTGACTGTACTCTTTTCCATAGATGCTGCCTGGCCTGCTGAGTTCCTCCAGCATTTTGTATGTGTTGCTTGGATTTCCAGCATCTGCAAATTTTCTCTTGTTTGTGCTAAAATAGACTGTTCTTGGAAACACACTCAAAATGCTGGAGGAGCTACACCTCCTTCCTCACTACCATTCAGTGCCCCAAACGGTCCTTCTAGGTGAGGCAACACTAAATCTGTGAGTCTGTTGGGGTCGTATACTGTGTCTGGGGCTCCTGATGTGGCCTCCTGTTTATTGGTGAGACCTGGCGTAGATTGTGAGACCATTTCGCCAAGCACTTATGCTCTGTCCGCCAGAAGAAGTGGGATCTCCCTCTGGCTACCCACTTTAATGCCACTTCCCATTCCCATTCCAATATGTCAATCCATGACCTCCTCAACTGTCGTGATGAGGCCACACTCAGATTGGAGGAACAACACCTTATATTCCACCCGGGTAGCCTCCAACCTGATGGCATGAACATCAACTTCTCGAACTTCCAATAATCCCCCTTGCCCTTCACCATTCCCCATCCCCTTTTCGCTGTCTTACCATATTGCCTCCCTCTGGTGGTCCTTTTCCCCCCTTTTCATGACCTTCTGTCCTCTCCTATCAGATTCCCCCTTCTCCAGCCCTATATCTCTTTCACCAATCAATTTCCCCACTCTTTACTTCTCCTCCCTCCCCCACCTGGTTTCACCTATCACCTTGTGTTTCTTTCTCGGCACCCCCACCTCTTCAATCTACTCCTCATCTTTTTTTTTTCTCCAGTCCTGCTGAAGGGTTTTGGCCCGAAACTCTTTTCTATAGATGGTGCCTGGCCTGCTGAGTTGCTCCAGGATTTTTTGTGAGTTGCTTGGATTTCTAGAGTCTGCAGATTTCTCTTGTTTTAGACTGTTTGGTTTGCTTCATGATGCTCCATTCTGAAGCCTTTCCATGAACTTACCTCCAAAATCAGTGTCATATAGTTGTAAAAGTCCAGGAGTTGAAGCCTGGAGACTGGAGTCTCAGAGGCCTGCTGGGGGTGGGAGGGAGGAACAAGGCTTGTTTTACTGTTGTTGTTTTGCTGTTTGTTGTGTTCTGCGTCGTTTTTCTGTCGAACATCCTGGGCTTGCTGTTTTGCGATGGCATGTGTGGCACATGCGGGCTGCCCTCAGGTGTGTTGGTTGTTAAACAATTTATTTCACTATGTTTCAGTGTACATGTAATAAATAAATCTGAATCTTGATACAACACATTGTTGCAGGAAAGCAGCATCCATCATCAGGCCCCCCACCATCCAGGCCATACTCTCTTCTCACTGCTGCCATCAGGAAGAAGGTACAGGGGCCTCACGACTCACACCATTAGGTTCAGGAATAGTTATTACCCCTCAGCCATCAGGCTCCTGAACCAGAGGGGGATGACTTCACTTGCCCTATCATTGAGAAGTTCCCACTTCTATGGACTCACTTTCAAGAACTCTTCATCTCATGGTCATGATAGTTATTGCTTATTTATGTATTATTATTGCTTTCTTTATGTATTTGCGCAGTTTGTTACCTTTTGCACACTGGTTGAATGCCCCATTGGTGTGGTCTTTCACTGATTCTATTATGGTTATTATTTTATTACGGATTAACTGAGTATGCCTACCAGAAAATGAATCTCAGGGCTATATCTGTACTTTGATAATAAATTTACTTTGAACTTCGAACTTTACCTCCTTTACCTAATAAAGTAGCCATTGAGTGTTTGTTTGTGGCTTTTAGCTGCTGCAGCCCATCTACTTCAAGGTCTTCTTCATGTTTTTCGTTCAGAGCTGCTCTTCTGCATACCACTGTTGCAACATATGTGCTTACAGGCTCTTCCCACCCAATTACACAATGTGAATGATTAACCTACTAACCGGTATGTTTTTGGACTGCGGAAGGGAACTGGAGCACCCGAAGGAAACCCACATCCATCACGGAGAGAACGTACAAACTCCTTGCAGTCAATGGCAGGCATTGAATCCTGGTCACTGGTGCTGTATTGGCATTACGCTAATCACTATGTTATTCTGCCGTCACACGCAAAATCTTCTACAGTTGTACTCAAGTTTGGGAGAGTGTGGAAGCTTCCCGCACAATTACCTATGCCGTGGCAAGATGTGGGAAACCTTCAACTATATGAGGTGCTTCCTGACTTGATCACCTCATGAAGTGGAGATTAACTATTAGCATGTGTATGGTCATACGATCTCCAGAACCAAGTGTGATTGGCTGTTATTGAGGTAGTGGTAGGATGAGGAATAAGTGTGTTTGGGAACAGTTTCCCAAATTATTTTTTTTCTGATTTTTCATTATTCTTGGGCAATTGTTTTGCTGCTCAGAATAGGATGAGAATGTTCCAGATGTGATTGAATTGCAGGCTTAATGGAGTAGGTGGCCATTTCCTGCAAGTTATTTTTAAGTGCTTGTCCTACTTGTTTAAAATGTACTATTTCAATCCGAGTCTATAAAGTAATTATCTTTTTATGTTTGGGTTCAAAATCTTTTTCTAATCTGCGCAGAAAAAACTGATTTATTATAGTCACTCTAAAAGTAGAACTCTCAAGAATGTAAAAGAAATGCAAGAAAAACATGCTTTGAAATTGCTGTAAATCTTTTCCAGCTTTGATGTAACTGCTCTTGAACAGAAACAGCATATACCTTCTATATAACACTTTATTGTGAAGCTTATTGCATATTTTGTCTCCTCGAGAGGGCTGGTTTAAAATACAGAGGATTCTGGTTAATTGGACCATTGGTTAGTTGTCCACTTATTTGGGACAACTCTTAAAGAACAAAAACTAATTGAGAAAATAACCTAGATTCAGTTTGTTTATTTGGGGCACTATGACGCTTAATTGGGCACTGAAAACTTGCTGAATAGTTTCTAACTGGTGTCAGTCGCGTGCCCTTGTGTAGCTGATCGACACTGCACCAGGTGAACAGTTTTTAAATAGTGCCAGTTGCGTTTGTTTGTATTCAAAAAGCCGTATCATTAATAGTTAGTGAGAAATAAGCAGTAAGACAATTTGGAGCTGTTTCACTCACTGTGGTTCCAAGCATTCTGGATTAGAGATGACAGAAGAGAAAGTGAAATGATTTCACTACTTCAACAAGCTAGGAACTAAGAAGAATTTGAAGGCATTGACAATCGTCTTCAATGTTACAATGAAAAAGAAGATTTGGAGAATGCAGTCATTGAAAGGATTGTATGAAGGCAGTCCATTATCTGCACTGAATTTGTTCATTTGCAGTCAAGCAAAATAAAACGGCAGCGTACACTGGATGAATTTCCCTGTTGACAACTATTAGGAACTAATATACAGTTTTATAGCATTGTATAGGTAGTATTCTCATTTGTTCTTTATTTCATTTAAATATATTATTCAAAAGATCAAAGATTCAAAGTATGTTTATTATCAAAGTATTTATACAGAATACATCTCTGATGTTACTCCTCCATGAAAAGAAAAGAAACATCATGGACCCCTTTCAAGAAAATATTAAACACCCAGTGTACGAAAACAGAACAAATTGAACAAATAGCAAAAACCAAGTGAACAACACATAGAATATCAAACATCAAAGCAGTAGGATTCAGTTCAGTTCAGTTCAGCATTGTTTCGCTAGCCATTGCAGGCTGCAGAGTCCGCATTGATCGTCCTGATCAAACCAATCAAGAACACTAAAAAAAGTGTAACCAGAATTAGGAAAACATTGAATATGAACCTCAAAGTTCCCAAAATGAGACCACAGCCTTGCCGATCAATCCTGGCTCTGTGGATCCCAAGATTCCAGTTCTTTCCTCCGATTGCAGCTAGTGAGAGGGAGGGAACACCTGCCCGTCCTTCGCTCTCACTCTCATCCTTGTCGACTTCAACCTTGTTGATGTCTTAATCATAGAGAAGCAATAGAGTCGATTGCGATTGCTCAGTTGGAGAGAAGCAGTGGAGTCAATCATGGGCTCGCACCCTTGATTCCTCAGTCGGAGAGAAGCAGTGGAGTCGATCATGGGCTCTCACCCTCGATTCCTCAGTTAGAGAGAAGCAGTGGAGTCAATCATGGGCTCGCACCCGCGATTCCTCAGTCAGAGAGAAGCAGTGGAGTCGATCATGGGCTCTCACCCTTGATTCCTCAGTCAGAGAGAAGCAGTGGAGTCAATCATGGGCTCGCACCCTTGATTCCTCAGTCGGAGAGAAGCAGTGGAGTCGATCATGGGCTCTCACCCTTGATTCCTCAGTCAGAGAGAAGCAGTGGAGTCAATCATGGGCTCGCACCCTCGATTCCTCAGTCGGAGAGAAGCAGTGGAGTCGATCATGGGCTCTCACCCTTGATTCCTCAGTCAGAGAGAAGCAGTGGAGTCAATCATGGGCTCGCACCCTCGATTCCTCAGTCGGAGAGAAGCAGTGGAGTCGATCATGGGCTCGCACCCTCGATTCCTCAGTCGGAGAGAAGCAGTGGAGTCGATCATGGGCTTGCACCCTCGATTCCTCAGTCAGAGATAAGCAGTGGAGTTGATCATGGGCTCTCACCCTCAATTCCTCAGAGAGAAGCAGTGGAGTCGATCATGGGCTTGCATCCTCGATTCCTCAGTCAGAGAGAAGCAGTGGAGTCGATCATGGGCTCACACCCTGGATTCCTCGGAGAGAAGCAGTGGAGTCGATCATGGGCTCGCACCCTCGATTCCTCAGTCAGAGAGAAGCAGTGGAGTCGATCATGGGCTCGCACCCTCGATTCCTCAGTCGGAGAGAAGCAGTGGAGTCGATCATGGGCTCTCACCCTCGATTCCTCAGTTAGAGAGAAGCAGTGGAGTCAATCATGGGCTCGCACCCGCGATTCCTCAGTCAGAGAGAAGCAGTGGAGTCGATCATGGGCTCTCACCCTCGATTCCTCAGTTAGAGAGAAGCAGTGGAGTCAATCATGGGCTCGCACCCGCGATTCCTCAGTCAGAGAGAAGCAGTGGAGTCAATCATGGGCTCGCACCCGCGATTCCTCAGTCAGAGAGAAGCAGTGGAGTCGATCTTGGGCTCGCACCCACGATTCCTCAGTCGGAGAGAAGCAGTGGAGTCGATCATGGGCTCTCACCCTGGATTCCTCAGTTGGAGAGAAGCAGTGGAGTCAATCATGGGCTCGCACCCTTGATTCCTCAGTCGGAGAGAAGCAGTGGAGTCGATCATGGGCTCTCACCCTCGATTCCTCAGTTAGAGAGAAGCAGTGGAGTCAATCATGGGCTCGCACCCGCGATTCCTCAGTCAGAGAGAAGCAGTGGAGTCGATCATGGGCTCTCACCCTTGATTCCTCAGTCAGAGAGAAGCAGTGGAGTCAATCATGGGCTCGCACCCTCGATTCCTCAGTCGGAGAGAAGCAGTGGAGTCGATAATGGGCTCTCACCCTTGATTCCTCAGTCAGAGAGAAGCAGTGGAGTCAATCATGGGCTCGCACCCTCGATTCCTCAGTCGGAGAGAAGCAGTGGAGTCCATCATGGGCTCGCACCCTCGATTCCTCAGTCGGAGAGAAGCAGTGGAGTCGATCATGGGCTTGCACCCTGGATTCCTCAGTCGGAGAGAAGCAGTGGAGTCGATCATGGGCTCTCACCTCGCTTCCTCAGTTGGAGAGAAGCAGTGGAGTCGATCATGGGCTCTCACCCTCGATTCCTCAGTCAGAGAGAAGCAGTGGAGTCAATCATGGGCTCTCACCCTCGATTCCTCAGTCAGAGAGAAGCAGTGGAGTCAATCATGGGCTCGCACCCTCGATTCCTCAGTCGGAGAGAAGCAGTGGAGTCGATCATGGGCTCGCACCCTCGATTCCTCAGTCGGAGAGAAGCAGTAGAGTCGATCATGGGCTTGCACCATCGATTCCTCAGTCAGAGATAAGCAGTGGAGTCGATCATGGGCTCTCACCCTCAATTCCTCAGAGAGAAGCAGTGGAGTCGATCATGGGCTTGCACCCTCGATTCCTCAGTCAGAGAGAAGCAGTGGAGTCGATCATGGGCTCTCACCCTCGATTCCTCAGAGAGAAGCAGTGGAGTCGATCATGGGCTCTCACCCTCAATTCCTCAGAGAGAAGCAGTGGAGTCGATCATGGGCTTGCACCCTCGATTCCTCAGTCAGAGAGAAGCAGTGGAGTCAATCATGGGCTCACACCCTGGATTCCTCGGAGAGAAGCAGTGGAGTCGATCATGGGCTCTCACCCTCGATTCCTCAGTCAGAGAGAAGCAGTGGAGTCGATCATGGGCTCGCACCCTGGATTCCTCAGTTGGAGAGAAGCAGTGGAGTCGATCATGGGCTCGCACCCTCGATTCCTCAGTCGGAGAGAAGCAGTGGAGTCGATCATGGGCTCGCACCCTCGATTCCTCAGTTGGAGAGAAGCAGTAGAGTCGATCATGGGCTTGCACCCTCGATTCCTCAGAGAGAAGCAGTGGAGTCGATCATGGGCTCTCACCCTCAATTCCTCAGAGAGAAGCAGTGGAGTCGATCATGGGCTTGCACCCTCGATTCCTCAGTCAGAGAGAAGCAGTGGAGTTGATCATGGGCTCTCACCCTCGATTCCTCAGTCAGAGAGAAGCAGTAGAGTCGATCATGGGCTCTCACCCTCGATTCCTCAGTCAGAGAGAAGCAGTGGAGTCAATCATGGGCTCTCACCCTCGATTCCTCAGTCAGAGAGAAGCAGTGGAGTCAATCATGGGCTCGCACCCTCGATTCCTCAGTCGGAGAGAAGCAGTGGAGTCGATCATGGGCTCTCACCCTCAATTCCTCAGAGAGAAGCAGTGGAGTCGATCATGGGCTTGCACCCTCGATTCCTCAGTCAGAGAGAAGCAGTGGAGTCGATCATGGGCTCTCACCCTCGATTCCTCAGAGAGAAGCAGTGGAGTCGATCATGGGCTCTCACCCTCAATTCCTCAGAGAGAAGCAGTGGAGTTGATCATGGGCTTGCACCCTCGATTCCTCAGTCAGAGAGAAGCAGTGGAGTCAATCATGGGCTCGCACCCTGGATTCCTCGGAGAGAAGCAGTGGAGTCGATCATGGGCTCTCACCCTCGATTCCTCAGTCAGAGAGAAGCAGTGGAGTCGATCATGGGCTCGCACCCTGGATTCCTCAGTTGGAGAGAAGCAGTGGAGTCGATCATGGGCTCTCACCCTCGATTCCTCAGTCAGAGAGAAGCAGTGGAGTTGATCATGGGCTCTCACCCTCGATTCCTCAGTCAGAGAGAAGCAGTGGAGTCGATCATGGGCTCTCACCCTCAATTCCTCAGAGAGAAGCAGTGGAGTCGATCATGGGCTCTCACCCTCGATTCCTCAGAGAGAAGCAGTGGAGTCGATCATGGGCTTGCACCCTCGATTCCTCAGTTGGAGAGAAGCAGTGGAGTCGATCATGGGCTTGCACCCTCGATTCTTCAGACAGAGAGAAGCAATGGAGCTGATCTTGGACACGCACCCTCGATTCCTCAGTCGGAGAGAAGCAGTGGAGTCGATCATGGGCTCGCACCCTCGATTCCTCAGTCGGAGAGAAGCAGTGGAGTCGATCATGGGCTCGAACCCTCGATTCCTCAGTTGGAGAGAAGCAGTAGAGTCGATCATGGGCTTGCACCCTCGATTCCTCAGAGAGAAGCAGTGGAGTCGATCATGGGCTCTCACCCTCAATTCCTCAGAGAGAAGCAGTGGAGTCGATCATGGGCTTGCACCCTCGATTCCTCAGTCAGAGAGAAGCAGTGGAGTTGATCATGGGCTCTCACCCTCGATTCCTCAGTCAGAGAGAAGCAGTAGAGTCGATCATGGGCTTGCACCCTCGATTCCTCAGAGAGAAGCAGTGGAGTCGATCATGGGCTCTCACCCTCGATTCCTCAGTCAGAGAGAAGCAGTGGAGTCGATCATGGGCTCTCACCCTCGATTCCTCAGTCAGAGAGAAGCAGTGGAGTCGATCATGGGCTCTCACCCTCGATTCCTCAGTCAGAGAGAAGCAGTGGAGTCGATCATGGGCTCTCACCCTCAATTCCTCAGAGAGAAGCAGTGGAGTCGATCATGGGCTCGCACCCTCGATTCCTCAGTCGGAGAGAAGCAGTGGAGTCGATCATGGGCTCGCACCCTCGATTCTTCAGACAGAGAGAAGCAATAGAGTTGATCTTGGACTCGCACCCTTGATTCTTCAGTCGGAGAGAAGCAGTGGAGTCGATCATGGGCTCGCACCCTCGATTCCTCAGTCGGAGAGAAGCAATAGAGTTGATCTTGTACTCGCACCCTTGATTCTTCAGTCAGAGAGAAGCAGTGGAGTCGATCATGGGCTCGCACCCTCGACTCCTCAGTCGGAGAGAAGCAATGGAGTCGATCATGGACTCATGCTCCAACTCCAGCTTACCTGGCCTCCAGGCCACACACTCCGCTCCAAATCTCATTGAATATCCTCAGAGAAAGCAAAGTGCCAGATTGCTCAACCAGCCCAAAAACTCACCATCAAAATGTAAATCACAGGTTCTAATCGCATGCAGTTTAGTTGTAGAATCATATTTGAAAGAAGAAATAAAGGAAGAAGTTTAATGAAATGTCATTTGTCACGTTGTTTGCTGGTGTCATACTGCAATTGTTACTCAGTTAAATGGTACTTTGTTCTTTTTTACACCTTTTAACTATTTGCTTGAAACTTTAGGTAATTGGGGCTGCTGCATAATGGGCCAAGATGTACTGATACCAATGTGTCACAATTAACTAGAATCCACTGTATTCTATGTAAGTTCAACATGTGTGAAATATTGAAATTTACACTTTGATATAAATCACAGGTATATTTATATCAATGTACTGATAACTGTTAAGGTACTTTTTGCTTTGTGAATAAGTAGTTATATCATCTTATATTCCATCTGGGTAGCCTCCAACCTGATGGCAAGAACATTGATTTCTCTAACTGCCAGTAATTTCTTTCTCCCTCACCTTTCTTTCTTTTTCCAATCCCCATTCTGGCTCCCCTCCTCACTCTTTCTTTTCTCCTCAGCTGCCTATCACATCTCTACAATGCCCCTCCTCCTTTTTCTTTCATAGTCATTGTCCTGTCCAGCCACGTTCCTCTTTCTTCAGCCCTTTACTTCTTCCATCTATCACCTCTCAGCTTCTTATTTAAACCCCTCTCGACATAGGATATCCGGTTTGTGGGGGTTTAGCAAGGGTTAATCGGGGAGTGCCTAGGGTTTGTGGGGGTGTGTGCCCCTTTTGGAAGTTGCCTAGGGTTTGTGGGGGTGTCCGCCCCTTTTGGAATTTGCCTAGGGTTTGTGGGGGTGTGTGCCCCTTTTGGACTTTAGGATTAGGTTTGAGTGTAGGGCTGGTGGATGTATATGTTTGGCTGGCAGAGGTCAGCCTGCAGAATTTGAAGTATGAGATCGGGGAATGCCTAGGGTTTGTGGGGGTGTGTGCCCCTTTTGGACTTTAGGATTAGATTTGAGTGTAGGGCTGGTGGATCTACATGTTTGGCTGGCAGAGGTTAGTCTGCAGAGTTTGAAGCCTGAGCTGCTATGCCAGCTAGGCTTGTATGGGGAAGTCAGGTTAATCTGGTCGATGCCTTTCATTATCGTGTCCCGGGACACATCGTCAGTAATGCACTCTTGGATCGTCAGGTGTTTCGAGCCTTTACATTAGACACCCTCCCCGGGACGGCTCCGCCAAGGCGATCAAGCTTGGCGTGTGTATTACCCCTGGACCAGATAATGAAAGGCATGGAATTGTGCGGGTCATGCTACTTCTAAGGGTTTAATTCCAGGGCAGCCTAGCTCTTTAGGCCTCGTTCAGGCCGTGCGGAGAATAAGTGTGCAGTGTTTCAATCCATCTCCTCTCTGCTCTTTTTCTTTGGGCGTTTGTCCAGTTTATGTTAGTTTCCAGGCCTAATATTTTTAAGAAGTACCCCTCATGTTCCTGGTCTGGTCCCACCCACCCACCCACCTTCCCACTCACTTGGTCTCACTTATCACCTGCCAGCTTGTACTCTTCTCCTCCCTCCACCTTTTTCTGGCTTCTTCTCCCTTCTTTTCCAGTCCTGAGGAAGATTCACAGCGTAAAATGTTGACTGTTTATTGCCCTCTATAGATGCTACTTGACCTGCTGAGGTTCACCCGAATTTTGTGTGTGTTGCTATTGTTTTCCAGTATCTGCATAATCTCTTAAGTAATTTAGTTAACTCATTACCAAGCACTCTGATGAAGTCCTCTTCAAGGTGGTGTCTGAAAAGAGGATGCTGTCCAAGTTGCATGTCATCTTGGACAATGACTCCCATCCACTCCATAATGTACTGGTTAGGCACAGGAGTACATTCAGCCAGAGACTCATTCCACCAAGATGTAACACGGAGCGTCATAGGAAGTCATTCCTGCCTGTGGTCATCAAACTTTACAACTTGTCCCTTGGAGTGTCAGATACCCTGAGCCAATAGGCTGGTCCTGGACTTATTTCCACTTGTCATAATTTACTTACTATTATCATGATTATTATTTAATTATTTATGGTTTTATATTGCTATATTTCTACACTATTTTTGGTTGGTGCGGCTGTAACAAAACACTATTTCCCCCGGGATCAATAAAATATGTCTGTCTGTCTGTCTGCTTCAGCAGAGAGATTAGATTTTGTGAATATATTGAAGTTGGGACTTCAGTGGAATTTTCAATCTCTTGTAGAACTAGAGGTCATGAGTTAAGGGTGAAAGGTAAAGTATTTAAGGAGAACCTGGGGGATTCATCTTCATTCAGAGGGTGGTGAGAGTGTGGAATGAACTGCCAGTGGAAGTGATGGATATAGGTTTGTTTTCAAGATTTAAGAGATGTTTAGGTAAGCACATGGATGTGAGGGCTATGGAGGGCTATGGTCCAGGTGCAGGTCAATGGACTAAGCAGAACAATAGTTTGGCACAGACTATGTGAGCTGAAGGACTTGTTTCTATATTGTTAGGTTCTATCACTCTATTGTCATCTAAAAGTATAAATGCTTAAGTCTTTCAATTTAATGATTGCAATAAGGCCACATGCTAAAGTATTTTGACACAATTCATCATCTCTGTTAACAATTTGGATGAGAATGTAGTGCCATGGTTAGTAAATCTGCGGACGGCTTTCATGCCAGAAACAGTAGTTACAACACATATTGACATAAAATGTCAGAAACACTCATCAGGAAAGAGCAACAGAGTTGATGTAATCAGAACGACAGTATGTTTGTAACCAATGTGAGATGTGGCAATCTTGGGGGAACTCCCCTCTCCCGCAGAGTCACATCTGCCAGAAGTGTTTGCGGCTGGGTGATCTGGAAGACCGTGTGAGGAATCTGGAGCAGCAGCTGGATGACCTTCGACTCATAAGGGAGAATGAGGCAGTCATTGATGAGAGCTACAGGGAGGTAGTCACACCTAGGCTGCCGGAAGCAGGTCGTTGGATGACAGTCCGAGGGGGGAAGCAAAGGAGAGTAGACACGTAGTGCAGAGCACCCCTGTAGACATTCCCCTGAATAATAAGTTTACTGTCCTGGATGCTGTTGGTGAGGACGACCGACCAGGTGTGAGCCACGGTGACAGGGCCTCCAGCACTGAGTCTGACCCTGTGGTGCAGAAGGATGGGACGGGGAAGAGGAGAGCTGTCGTCATTGGAGACTCTATAGTCAGGGGAGCAGACAGGAGATTTGTGGATGTGAGAAGGAAACCCGCATGGTTTGTTGCCTCCCAGGTGCCAGGGTCCGGGATGTCTCTGACTGGGTGCATGACATCCTGGTACGAGAGGGAAAGCAACCAGAAGTCGTGATACATGTTGGGACCAACGACATAGGCAAGAAGAGGGATGAGGTCCTGAAGTGTGAGTTTCGGGAACTAGACAGAAGGCTGAAGAACAGGACCTCAAGGGTGGCGTTCTCAGGATTGCTGCCAGTGCTACGTGATAGTGATGGTAAGAATTGGAGGAGATGGCAGTTGAATGCGTGGCTGAGGAGTTGGTGCAGGGGGCAGGGTTTTAGATTTTTGGATCATTGGGATCTCTTCTGGGGAAGGTGGGACCTGTACAGATTGGATGGGTTGCACCTGAACTCGAGGGGGAGCAATATCCTTGCTGGTAGGTTTGCTAGCATGGTTCGGGAGGGTTTAAACTAATTTGCAAGGGGAATGGGGCCCAGAGCGAAAGAGCAGTGAAAGAAGTGCGTGGAGTAAAGCCAGATCTAACATATAGAGAGGCTTTGAGGAAAGAGCATCAGAATAAAGGGTATAAAGGTAGTAAGGTAGAAGGGCTAAAGTGTGTGTACTTCAATGCAAGAAGCATCAGGAACAAAGGTGATGAACTGAGAGCTTGGATACATACATGGAATTATGATGTAGTGGCCATTACGGAGACTTGGCTGGCACCAGTGCAGGAATGGATACTCAATATTCCTGGATTTCAGTGCTTTAAAAGGGATAGAGAGGGGGAAAAAGGGGAGGAGGGGTGGCATTACTGGTCAGGGATACTATTACAGCTGCAGAAAGGGTGGGTAATGTAGCAGGATCCTCTTTTGAGTCAGTATAGGTGGAAGTCAGGAACAGGAAGGGAGCAGTTACTCTACTGGGGATATTCTATAGGCCCCCTGGTAGCAACAAAGATACCGAGGAGCAGATTGGGAGGCAGATTTTGGAAAGGTGCAAAAATAACAGGGTTGTTATCATGGGTGACTTTAATTTCCCTAATATTGATTGGCATTTGATTAGTTCCAAGGGTTTAGATGGGGCAGAGTTTGTTAAGTGTGTCCAGGATGGATTCCTGTCACAGTATGTTGACAGGCCGACTAGGGGGAATGCCATACTAGATCTAGTATTAGGTAACGAACCGGGTCAGGTCACAGATCTGTCAATGGTTGAACATCTGGGGGACAGTGACCACCGCTCCCTGGCCTTTAGCATTATCATGGAAAAGGATAGAATCAGAGAGGACAGGAAAATTTTTAATTGGGGAAGGGCAAATTATGAGGCTGTAAGGCTAGAACTTGTGGGTGTGAACTGGGATGATGCTTTTGCAAGGAAATGTACTATGGACATGTGGTCGATGTTTAAGGATTTCTTGCAGGATGTTAACGATAAATTTGTCCCGGTGAGGAAGATAAAGAATGGTAGGATGAAGGAACCATGGGTGAAGTGGAAAATCTAGTCAGTTGGAAGAAGGCAGCATACATGAGATTTAGGAAGCAAGGATCAGATAAGTCTATTGAGGAATATAGGGTAGCAAGAAAGGAGCTTAAGAAGGGGCTGAGGAGAGCAAGAAGGGGACATGAGAAGGCCTTGGTGAGTAGGGTAAAGGAAAATTCCAAGGCATTCTTCAATTATGTGAAGAACAAAAGGATGACAGGAGTGAAGGTAGGACCGATTAGAGATAAAAGTGGGAAGATGTGCCTGGAGGCTGTGGAAGTGAGCGAGGTCCTCAATGAATACTTCTCTTCGGTATTCACCACTGAGAGGGAACTTGATGACGGTGAGGACAATATGAGTGAGGTTGATGTTCTGGAGAATGTTGATATTAAGGGAGAGGAGGTGTTGGAGTTGTTAAAATACATTAGGATGGATAAGTCCCCGGGGTCTGACGGAATATTCCCCAGGCTGCTCCACGAGGCAAGGGAAGAGATTGCTGAACCTCTGGCTAGGATCTATATGTCCTCATTGTCCAGGGGAATGGTACCGGAGGATTGGAGGGAGGTGAATGTTGTCCCCTTGTTTAAAAGGTAGTAGGGATAGTCCAGGTAATTATAGACCAGTGAGCCTTACGTCTGTGGTGGGAAAGCTGTTGGAAAAGATTCTTAGAGATAGGATCTATGGGTGTTTAGAGAATCATGGTCTGATCAGGGACAGTTAGCATGGCTTTGTGAAAGGCAGATCGTGCCTAACAAGCCTGATAGAGTTCTTTGAGGAGGTGACTAGGCATATAGATGAGGGTAGTGCAATGGATGTGATCTACATGGATTTTAGTAAGGCATTTGACAAGGTTCCACATGGTAGGCTTATTCAGAAAGTCAGAAGGCATGGGATCCAGGGAAGTTTGGCCAGGTGGATTCAGAATTGGCTTGCCTGCAGAAGGCAGAGGGTTGTGGTGGAGGGAGTACATTCAGACTGGAGGGTTGTGACTAGTGGTGTCCCACAAGGATCTGTTCTGGGACCTCTACTTTTTGTGATTTTTATTAACGACCTGGATGAGGGTGTAGAAGGGTAGGTTGGCAAATTTGCAGATGACACAAAGATTGGTGGTGTTGTAGATAGTGTAGAGGATTGTCGAAGATTGCAGAGAGACATTGATAGGATGCAGAAGTGGGCTGAGAAGTGGCAGATGGAGTTCAACCCGGAGAAGTGTGAGGTGGTACACTTTGGAAGGACAAACTCCAAGGCAGAGTACACAGTAAATGGCAGGATACTTGGTAGTGAGGAGGAGCAAAGGGATCTGGGGGTACATGTCCACAGATCCCTGAAAGTTGCCTCACAGGTAGATAGGGTAGTTAAGAAAGCTTATGGAGTGTTAGCTGTCTTAAGTTGAGGGATAAGGTTTAAGAGACGTGATGTAATGATGCAGCTCTATAAAACTCTAGTTAGGCCACACTTGGAGTACTGTGTCCAGTTCTGGTCACTTCACTAAAGGAGGGATGTGGAAGCATTGGAAACGGTACAGAGGAGATTTACCAGGATGCTACCTGGTTTAGAGAGTATGGATTATGATCAGAGATTAAGGGAGCTAGGGCTTTACTCTTTGGAGAGAAGGAGGATGGGAGCAGACATGATAGAGGTGTACAAGATATTAAGAGGAATAGACAGAGTGGACAGCCAGTGCCTCTTCCCCAGGACACCACTGCTTAGTACAAGAGGACATGGCTTTAAGGTAAGGGGAGGGAAGTTCAAGGGGGATATTAGAGGAAGGTCATTCACTCTGAGAGTGGTTGGTATGTGGAATGCACTGCCTGAGTCAGTGGTGGATGCAGATACTCTAGTGAAATTTAAGAGACTACTGGACAGGTATACAGAGGAATTTAAGGTGCGGGGTTATATAGGAGGCAAGGTTTAAAGGTCGGCACAATATTGTGGGCCGAAGGGCCTGTAATGTGCTGTACTATTCTATGTTCTATGTAATGTGTGATAAATAGCAGAGAACAAGGGAATATCTATGATAGGGTGCAGTCCAATTTCAGAATTACACAGATAGAGAAGGTACTGGTAGAAGAAAGTCTTGGTAATCACAGCTGATCGATATGGAGATGTGAAAAACAGATACTTAAGGACCTGTACTGTGTTGTGATTCTCTGTGTTCTAACAAAAGAAGGTCCAGAGAAAGTTCACACAAATGATCCTGGAAATGAAATATATGAGGAGTGTTTGATGGCTCTGGGTCTATACTCACTAGAGTTTAGAAGAATGAAGAGGAAGGGATGTCTCATTGAAGTGTATGAATAAATGAAAGGAAGCAGAATTAGGCCATTTGCCCCATCAAGTCTGCTCCATCATTTCATCATGGCTGATACATTTCCATCTCAGCCCCAGTCTTCTCCCTGTATCCCTTCATGCCCTGACCGATCAAGAATCTTTAAACCTCTGCCTTAAATATACCCAATGACTTGGTCTCCACAGCTGCCTGTGGCACAGATTCACCACTCTCTGGCTAAAGAAATTCATCATTGCTTCCATTCTAAATGGATGTCCTTCGATTCTGAGGCTGTGCCCTCTGGTCCAAGACTCCCCCAGCATAGGAAACAATCTCTTCACATCCACTCTATCAAGGCCTTTCATCATTTGATAGGTTTCAATGAGATCTTCCCTTCATTTTTCTGAATTCCATGGAGTACAGGCCCAGCAATAGCAATTCTATGTATTCTATTGTATCTTTTTATTTTCTATTTTCCTGCAAATGCCTGCTAGGCAACGAAACTCAAGGCAGTACATTGTAACATATCCATATTTTGATAATAAATTTTCTTTGACTTTGATAAAATGTCAACAGATAAATTAATGTTTTTTACTGACACTTGGTAACAATTTAGGAGGTAGACATTTGGTCACCTCACAGAAGAATCACATTTCCTGCTACTTTTTTTTTTAACCTATTCTCCCCACATTCTTAGCAAGTTCCCGACATTCTGCTTTTAGAACGGGGATCCCAACCTGAGGTCCACGGATCCCTCTGGCATTCCTCAGGGGTCAGTATTGAGACCGCTACTTTTCACATTATCAGTGATATAGATAGTGGAATTGATAGCTTTGTGGATGATACGAAGATAGGTGGAGGGTAGGTGGTGCTGAGAAAGCTATGTGATTGCAGCAGGATTTGGACAAATGGAAGAATGGGCAAAAAAATTGTCAGATGGAATACAACGTTGGGAAATGTATGATAATGCATTTTGGTAAAAGGAACAATAGTGCGGACCATTATTTAAATGGGGAGAAGGTTCTAACATCAGAGGTGTAGAGGGACTTTGGAGTCTTTGTGCAAGACTCCCAGAAGGTTAATTTACAGGTCGAGTCTGAGGTAAAGAAGACAATGTTGGCATTTATTTCAAGGGGAATAGAATATAAAAGCAAGGAGATAATGCCAAGGTTTTGTAAGACACAAGTCGGGCTGCACTTGGAGTATTGTTAACAGTTTTGGGCCCCATATCTCAGAAAGGATGTGTTGTTGTTGGAGAGAGTCCAGAGGAGGTTCAAGAAGATGATTCCAGGAATGAAGGGGTTAACATATGGGGTGTGTTTGGCAGCTTTGGGCCTGTACACACTGGAATTTAGAAGAAAGTGGGGGGATCTCATTGAAACCTACCAAATGTGGAAAGGATGAGGGTGAATGTGGAGAGGACGTTTCCTGCGGTGGGGGTATCCAAAACCAGAGGGCATGGCCTCAAAATTCAGGGGCATCTTTTTAGAACAGAGGTAAGGAGGAACTTTTCTAGCCCGAGAGTAGTGAATCTGTGGAATGCTCTGCCAAATCTGTGGGTATATTTAAGATGGAATTTGATAATTTCCTGATCAGTCAGGGCATCAAAGGATATGGTGAGAAGGCAGGTGTATGGGGTTGAGTGGGATCCGGGAGCGGCCAAGATAGAATGGCGGAGCAGACTCATTGGGCTGAATGGCCTAGTTCTGCTCCCATGTCTTATAGTCTTAATGGCAGGGGTCCATAGCATAAATAAGGTTTGGGAACCCCTACCTTAGTCCTACATATCTTGGACTAGTGTACAAGATCATAGAGTATTGCCTCAGAATACAAGGATCTTTTTAGATAGAGATGAAGAGGAATTTCTTTAAGACTAGGGATTCTGCAGGTGCTGGAAATCCAGAGCAACACATACAAAATACCAGAGGAACTCAGCAGGTCAGGCAGCATCTATAGAAATTAATAATCAGTCTACACTTTGGACCAAGACCCTTGGCCAAATCCTGATGAAAGCGGTCTTGGCATGGAATGTTGATTGTTTATTCATTTCCATAAACGCTGCCTGACCTGCTTAGTTCCTCCAGAGGAATTTGGAGGAATTTCTTTAGCCAGTAGGTGGTGAATCTGTGCAATTCATTGCCACGAAGGCAAAGTCATTGGGTACAATTAAAGCGGAGTTTGATAGGTTCTTGATTAATAAGTTTATGGGGAAATTTATGGGGAAAAGGCAGTAAACTGGGGTTGAGAGGTATAATAATTCAACCATGGAGTTAGTTGACATTTATGGGATATAGATCATTTGCAGGTGTGGGTGGAGAAATAGCAGATGTAGTTTATTCCATGCAGGTGTGAGGTTTTGCACTTTGGGAAATCAAATGTAAAGGAAAGTACACAGTTAATAGAGGAACCCTTAACAGTGTCGATGTACCAAGGGATCCTCACATTCCGAACAAGGAGGAGGGTATGTAGAATCCACACCAGGACCACCAAACTCAAAAGCAATTACTTTCTGCAAGCAGTAAAGCTGATCAACACCTCCATCCGCTAACCTGCCCCTCCTCTCTACCACTACCTGTCAGAGTCTCCTTATTATTTTCATTTACTGAGATACAGTACGGGACAGGCTTGCTGGTCCTTTGAGCTACACCACCCAGCAGCCTCTGATTTAATCCTAGCCTAATCTCAGCACAATGACCAATTAACCAACCAACCCATATGTCTTTGGACAGTGGGAGGAAACTGAGCACCGGACATGGAAACCGACATGGTCTCAGGGAGAACATAGAAACTTCTTGCAGGCAGTGGTGGGAATGTATAGACACTGCCATCTGATTCCTGGATGGACATTGAACCCTTGAACTCTTGGACACTACCTCACTTTTTAAAATATACAGTATTTCTGTTTTTGCAAGATTTTTAATCTATTCAATATGTGTACACAGTATAAAGTATATGGAATAAGATTTATTTATTTATTTATTCTTCTCTATTCATTCTTCTCTATTATGTATTGCATTGAACTGCTGCTACTAAGTTAACAAATTTCACGTCACATGCGGGTGATAATAAACCTGATTTCTGATTCCTGTACCTCGTGTCAGTTTATGGATATACAATCTGTTGTAATGTGAGTATTATTAAAAGTAAGTTAATACTACCGGGGTTGTCGGGGTCTTTACTTCCGTTCTTTTTACTCCTGGTATGCATTGTATATAGTTCCTCAACCCATGCTGCACGAGGTACCTGGAAGCCTCTGTATTGTAAATATCATTTGCCGTCCCAGATAAAGATGCTCTTTTGGCCATCAAGTTGTCAAGTGGTCTTTTTGTAAAGTAAAAGTTACCGCACAATCAATCTACAGTATGTATGTAAGCTATCACATGTACTTATATTTATTGTGTTTTTATTATTATTGTGTATTTATCTTACTTTGTTTTTGTGCTGCATTGGATTAGGAGTAACAATTATTTTGTTCTGCTTTACACTTGTGTACAGGAAATGACATTAAACAATCTTGAACTTGATCTTGGGATCCACGTCATAGTTTCCTGAAAGTGGCCATGCAATTTGATAAGAAGACATATGGCAGGCTTCCCTTAATTCATCAAGGCTCTGAATTCAAGAGTCAAGAAGTTATTTTATAGCTTTATAAAACTCTGGTTAGGCTGCATCTGGAGTATTGTATTCATTTCTTATTGCCCCACTATAGGAAGGATGTGGAAGCTTTGGAGAGGGTGCAGAAGAGGTATACCAGGATGCTGCTTGGATTAGAGAGCGTGTGCTATAATGAGACTTCCTTTGGACAAACTTGGGCTGTTTTCTCTGGAGCTTGGGAAACTGATGGAAGATCTGATAGAAGTTTATACAGTTATAACAGACAAGATGAACAACATTCATCTGTTTTCCAGAACTGAGTTGTTTCATACTAGCGGGCATTTAAGGTGAGTAAGTTCAGAGGAGATATGTGGGACAGGCTTGTTTTTGCAGGGAGTGGTGGATGCCTGGGGTGTAGTGGAGACAGTTACCATAAGACAAAGGAGCAGAATTAGGCCATTTGGCCCTTTGAGTCTGATCTGCAATTCCACAGGCTGCCTCGTATTGTACATTCCATGGGCAGCATGGTAACATAGCTGTTAGTCCAACATTATTACAACGTGGGGTGTTCTAGAGTTCAGAGTTCATCCTGGTGCCCTTCTGTACATTCTCCATATGGAATGAATGAGCTTTCCCTGTGTTCTCCGGTTTCTTTCCACAATCCACTGATGTACTGGGTAGATTAATTGATCATTGTAAATTATCACATGAATAGGTTTGGGTTAATTAGAGAAGCTGTTGATAGGACAAAATTGCAGTTAATGGGATGAGTTGCAATGTACAAGGCAGACAAAACCGAAAAGGGTAAATACAGGACTGAAGGTGTTATATTTGAATGTGCGCAGTATATGGAATAAGGTAGATGAACTTGTAGCACAGTTACAGATTGGCATGTATGATGTTGTGGGCATCACTGTATCGTGGCTGAAAGAAGATTATAGTTGGGAGCTTAACAACCAAGGACATACATTGGATCAAAAGGACAGGCATGAAGGCAGAGGGGGTGGCATGGCTTTGTTGGTAAAAAGTGAAATCAAATCATTAGAAAGAGGTGACGCGGGTCAGAATGTGTTGAATCATTATGGGTAATGCTAGGGACCAGCAAGAGTATAAAGACTGTTTTGGGAATTACATACAGACTCCCAAACAGTAGTAAAGATGTGGTCTATAAATTACACCAGGAGATAGAAAATGCATGTCAAAAGGTCAATGTTACAATAGTCATGGGGGATTTCAATATTTAGGTAAGGTCGGGAAAATCAGATTGGTACTGGATCCCAAGAAGGAGCTTTTCTAGAATACCTACGAGATGGCTTTTTAGAGCAGTTTGTGGTTGAGTCCACTGGGGGATCAGCTATTTTGCATTGGGAGTTGTGCAATGATCAGAGAGCTTAGAGTAAAAGAAACCTTAGGGGAATGTGGTCACCCTTACTTTATAATATTGTGATAATTCTATCAGTGTGAACCTGGAAATCTTGTAAATCTTGCAATCTTTGACTTGAAAATCTTGCACATCTTATGTTTAGAGTAATTTATTCTTTTGTTCTTTCTTACTTCTAATATTTGTATATCTGTGCACTTGTAATGCTGCTGTGACACTGTAATTTCCTTTGTAATCAATAAAGTATTTATCTGTTTATCTATCTATCTAATTAGATAGATGGAAAGATAATTAGATAGGAAAAGATGGAATAGGAAAGTAAGATAGCCAATAATATTAAAGAGGATACCAAAAGTTTCTGCAGATACATAATGTGTAAGAGAGAGATGAGAGTGGATATCAGACTGCTGGAAATAATGCTGGAGAAGTGGTAATGTGGGACAAGGAAATGATGGACGAGCTGAATAAGTATTTTGCATAATTCTTCACTGTGGAAGACGTTAGCACTATGCTGGAAGTTTGAGAGTGTCAGGGGGCAGAAATGTGTGAATTTGACATTACCAGGGAGAAGGTTCTTGGGATACTGAAAGGTCTGAAGGTAGATAAGTCACCTGGACCAGATGGTATCCATCCTAGGGTTCTGCAAGAGTTGGCTGAAGAAATTGTGGAGACATTAGTAATGATCTTTCAAGAATCAATTGATTCAGACATGGTTCTAGAGAAATGAAAATTGCAAATGTCACGCCACTGTTCAAGAAAAGGAGACAAACAGAAGAAAGGAAATTATAGGCCAGTTAACCTGACCTGAGTGGTTAGGAAGATGTTGAGTTGATTATTAAGGATGAGGTCTCAGGATACTTGGAGGTACATGCTAAAATAGGCTGTAGTCAGCATGGTTTCCTTAATGGAAAATTTTGCCTGATGAATTTGTTGCAATTCTTTGAAGAAATAATAAGCAGGATAGACGGTCGATGTTGTGTACTTGGATTTTCAGAACACCTTTGACAAGGCGCCACACATGAGGCTACTTAACAAGCTACAAGGACATGGTATTACCGGAAAGGTTCTAGCATGGATAAAGCAGTGGCTGATTGGGAATAAGGTGGGGATAAAGGAAGCCTTTTCTAGTTGCCTGCCAGTGACTAGTGCTCTTCCTCAGGGGTCTGTGTTGGGATTGATTCTTTTTACATTATACGTCAGTGGTTTCAATGATAGAATCGATGGCTTTGTTGCAAAGTTTGCAGATGATATGAAGATAAGTGGAGGGGCAGGTAGTTTTGAGGAAATAGGCTACAGAAGGACTTAGACAGATTAGGAGAATGTGCAAAGATATGGCAGATGGAATACAGTGTTGGGAAGTGTATGGTCACTCATTCACTTTGGTAGAAGAAGTAAAAGGGTAGATTATTATCTAAATGGAGAGAAAATTCAAAATTCTGAGGTGCAAGGGGACGGGAGTCTTTGTGAAGGGTTCGCTAAAGGTTAATTTGCGGGTTGATTCGGTGGTGAGGAAGATAATTGCAATGTCAGCATTCATTTCAAGAGGACTAGAATGTAAAAGCATGGATGTAATATTGAGACTTTATAAAGCACTGGTGGGGCCTTACTTGGAGTATTATGAGCAGTTTTGTGCCCCTTATTTTAGAAAGGGTGTGCTGAAACAGTAGAGGGTTGAAAGGAGGTACACAAAAATAATTCCAGGATTGAAAGGTTTATCATATGAAGAGTGTTTGATGACTCTGGGCCAGTACTCACTGGAATTCAGAAGAATGATGGGTGACCTCATTGAAACCTATGAAATTTTGAAAGGCTTCGATAGAGTGGATGTGGAGACGATGCTTCCTCTGGTGGGGCAGTCTAAGACCAGAGGACAGAACCTCAGAATTGAGGGGCATCCTTTTAGATCAGAGATGAGGAGGTGTTTCCTTAGCCAGAGAGTGGTGAATTCGTTGCCACAGGCATCTGTGGAGTCCAAGTCACTGTGTATAGTTAAGGTAGCTGTTGCTAGATTTTTGATTGGTCATGGCAAGAAGGGATATGGGGTGAAGTCAGGAGATTGGGGCTGAGAGGGAAAATTGGATAAGCCATGATGAAATGGCGGAACAGACATATACTCCAAAAAGCCTAATTCTGCGCCTGTATTTTATGGTCTTGTGGGGTTGCTGGGGTGACATGACGTGACGGGCCACTAGGACCTACTTTACACTGAACCGTGAAATAAATGAATAAATAAATTCCATTCATGGGGCTGATTTATTACGCCTGTCAATGCCATTCTCCCATTTGACAACCTTAATAATTGAGAACCTATCAAAGTCTCTTTTTATATAAGCCTCTAATATAAGAGATGTTTAAGAGGCTCTTGGACAGGAAGGAATGTACAGGGAATGGAGGGATATGGACGGTGCAGGCAGAAGTCATTAGGTGCCATTAGTTTGGCATAACATCATAGGCCAAAGGGCTCATTCCTGTACTGTACTGTCCTAATTTCACTGTAGAGCAAGGAGTAAGGCTGTTTCCTGAGTGTAATAAATGAGTGGAATGTTATAATATTCCATACAAATACACGTTATTCTCAATGAATGAGAGAGGGTACATCCTGTCACCCCAGCCTCCAAAGGTAATTTGCCAAAGGTCATGTGAATAACTCCATTAATTAGTTCCGTATCACAACATGACTTTGTTAGAATCAGCTATGTAATGTATTAGAAACACCTTCAATGCCCCTGGACTAGGCAGGGGAGATAGTCAGCCATGCGTGGCATAACATGTTTGTTTCATTTGAAGTGAAGCGTAAACTGCAGAGGGCTGAAAGTGATCAATTCTGATTTGAAAATACTGCCATTTCCCAATGTAACCCAGCATGAATAACAAGCCATGTAATTGAGAAGCAGTAAGGTGCACTTTGAAATGGAGATTATTTTAAAATGTTGCCAAAATCTTGAATGAAAAGACAATAGATTTATAAGGTTCTGCTGGGGACTAGATTACATCATGTCATGGGATAAACTAGTGGTACATTCTGTGCTTCAGTTATTTTGTGCCTTTGTTTCTTTTGGCAGATTGTGGGAGATTTTATCAGCGCATTTGTGCAAAATGGGAGATAATCAAGTCAGCAGCCGGTTTTAAAATATGCTTGAATTGAGCTAGATTAAAATTGGACCGACATTTTCTGTTCGGATTCCTTCTCCAGCCCCACTTGTTGCCTGTCTGCAGGAAGTTCAGACATAATTAACAAGCATGTTATATCAGGGATATTGGAATGTTTTCACTGCATTGGCAGTACCTTACAAACGGGGATAATGACTGAAAATAAGAAAAGGCTGTGTAAAGAAGACTGTTTAAAAGTGGCTATTGTTTGAAAGTATGGGAATTTTCCACGTTAACCTAGTGTGAGGGGTAAGGAAGATAAGGAGAATCATAGAGCACTGCAGCACAGAAACAGGCCCTTCGGCCCTTCTGGTCCATGCAGAACTGTTATTCTGCTTCGTCTAGTCAACCTGCTCCTGAACATAGCCCTTCCATCCGTGTATTTATCCAAACTTTTCTCGTTGAATGTTGAAATCAAACCTCAATCCATCACTTCCGCCAGCAGCTCACATTACCCTCTGAGTCAAAAAGTTCCCCGTTATGTTCCGCTTAAGCATTACACCTTCCACCTTTTTACCTCAACGCATGACCTCCAGCTCTAGTCTCATCCAACCTCAGTCGAAAATGCCTGCTTGCATTTACTCTGTCTGTACACTTGTAATTTTTTATATCTCTATCAAGTCTCCCCTCATTCTCTTGCTCTCAAGGGAATAAAGTCCTAACCTATTCAACCTTTCCTTATAACTCTGGGCCTTAAGTCCAGGCAACATCCTTGTAAATTTCCTCTGCACTCTTTCAATCTTATTGAGATCTTTCCTGTAGGTAAATGACCAGAACTGCACACAATGCTGCAAATTAGGCCTCACCAACTTCTTAAACTTTAACATAACATCCCATCCCCTGTACTCAATACATTGATTTATGAAGACCAATGTGCCAAAAGCTTTCTTTATGACCCTATCTACCTGTGATGCCACTTTCTAAGAATTATTGATCTGCATTCCCAAATCCCTCAGTCTGTTTCAATCAGAAGACATTCAGGCTGTGTTTGAACCTGATCAGTAATTGCAAAGTATCCATTAAGTTCATCTGCCATTTCTTTGTTCCCCATTACTACCTCAGCAGCATCATTTTCCAGTGGTCCAATATCAACTCTCACCTCCCTTTTACTTTTTATATAATAGGAGAAAACTTGTAGTATCGTGCTTTACATATTGGCTAGTCTGCCCTCATATTTTATTTTTTCCCTTCTCATATCTCTTTTCCAACTTCCCACTCACTTTTGCTACCTTACATGCCCTTTCCTTGGCTTTTATGTAGTCCTTAACTTTCCTTGTTTGCCACAGTTGGCGAGCCCTGCAATTTGAGAACAACCTCTTCTGTGGGACATATGTATCCTGCACTTTGTGAATTGTACCCAGAAACTTCAGCCATCTCTGCTCTGCCATCATCCCCATCAGTATCCTCCTCCAATCCTCTTTTGTGCCTCTGTAAGTCCCTTTCTGTGTAGTTTCTGAAGGAAGGAACAAAAAGCGAATCAGAAGGCATTCAGGCACCAGTCGGGGTTTACTTTTCATACCCTTCTACAGAAGCAGAGTTGTGAGTATCCTTATATGCTGTATCACTCTGTGCCTTGCAAGCTGCACTGCAGCATACAGGAATGTTCTTCAGCAAGTTGTTAAAACAGTCCAGTGCATCACTGGCACCAGTCTTCCCACCAAGAACATATATACCAGAAAGATGCCAGAAAAAGGCTACCAATATCAGGAAAGATCCCATATGGACTGTCCTACTCCCATCAAGAGAGGAGGCTACATAGCATCCATACTGGGACCACCAGGCTCAAAAACAGTTACTTTCCCTGAGCAGTAATGCTGATCAATACCTCCACCCACGAGCCCAGACCCCCACACCACCAACCACCACTACTTTATCATTTCCTGTCAGAGTCAGCTTATGTATAGACACTCCTGTGACAATTATTACAGAATAACAAATATCAGAATCCGATTTAATATCACCGGTGTATGCTGTGAAACTTGCTGTCTTTGCAGCAACAGTACAGTGCAATACTTAATAATAAAAGCTGTGAATTACAGTAAAAATATATATAATAAATAAAATAGCTAAATAAGTAGTGCAAAAATAAAAATAGTGAGGTAGTGTTCACGGGTTCAATGTCCATTCATACTTTGTTCTCCTTTACTCTTGTGTACTGGAAATGACATTAAACTATCTTGAATTTTGAATCTTGACGGGTCAAATCCCAGTGCACGTAAATGCAGACCAACGCAGGAATATATCCAGTTACACCTCAATGAGCAAGACCATCTGCTGCATGACAGCCTATAAATGGAAGACTTGTATTTATATTGCACCTTTCACAATCACAGCATGTCTCTAAAGAATGATGTGAAGGTTTTGGAGATTTACCAAAATGTGTCCTGGCATTGGGATATTAGAAATGTAGCTAAACTGGAGAAACTGGGTTCAAAAGTTCAAAGTAAATTTATTATCAAAGTACAGTACCTACAATTTACCATACACTACCTTGAAATGCAGTTTCTTGCAGGCATTTACGGGAAACTAAAAATACAATAGAATTATATGAAAAACTTTACATAGACAGACTGACAACTAAAGTGCAGAAGAAGACAAACAGTGCAAACAAACATTGTGCTGAGACAAGAGGCCCTGAAAGTGAGTCTAGGTTGTAGAATCAGTTCAGTGCTGAGGAAAGTGAAGTTAGCCATGCTGGTCCAGGAGCCCCATGGCCTTTGCCAAACCTGGTGGGGTTTAAAGCACCTGTTCCTCCTTCCCGATGGCAGCAGCGAGAAAAGAGCCTGGGTGTTGGGGTCCTTGATGATGAATGCTGCTTTCTTGTGACAGGCAGATAGCAGAAATGTTTCATGAGATCAAAGACATTACATAGCTAAATTTCTGCTAAACTCTGCTGCCTGGATTAACTGAAACATTATTCCATTTACCTTGTAAGTCATAAACATCTGGGGATATTGCTGAGTCCAAACAGAAAATGGAACATATCACATTTTATTATGTGAACAGCACAGCAGTGGAAACTGAGCAGTTTCAAACTCCTGGGAGTGCACATCTCACAGAAGCTCTCATGGTCCCAGAACACATTCTGCACAATCAGGAAAGCTCACCAACACCTCTGCTTTCTGAGGAGGCTGAAGGGAACTGGACTGTGCACATCTATACTCACGTCTTTCTACAGATGTGCTGTAGGGAACATCCTAACATGATGCATCACTGGATGGTATTGAAACTGCACTGCGGCAGACAGGAAGACCCGACAATGGTTAATCAAAGTGACCCAGCACATCACTGGGATCAGCTCCTCCACCATCAGACGTATAAACAGAAAGGAGCCAAAAAAAGGCCAGCAGTATCATGAAGGATCTCACCCTCCCTGCTCATGGATTCTTTATCCTAATCCCATCAGGGAGGAGGCTAAGTAGCATCCATGCCAGGATTACCAGCCTCAAAAACATTCCTCAAGCAGTAAGGCTGATCACCACCTCCACCCATAAACCCACCCTTTTACAACCCCCACCACCACTACTTTATCATTTCCCATTAGAGTCACTTAATGTTCCAGTCCTCTGGGGCCATGCCAGAATCAAATAATTCTTGAAAGATCATCAATGCTGCCCTCAACTGCATCTCTTCCTTTCATGCACGTCTATTCTTACCCCATCATCCCTCCACGCTACCAGAGATAGGCTTCCTCATGTCCTCACCTACGACTCCACCAGCCTGTCCTGCACATAATTCTTCGAAACTTCAACCACCTCCAATGAGATCCCACCACCAGGCACATCTTTCCCTGCCCCCCCCCCCCCCCCGACTTTCTGCTTTCCACAGGGTTCGCTGCCTACGTGACTCACTTGTTCATTCGTCTCTCCCCACTGATCTCCCTCCTGGCACTTATCCTTGCAAGCGGAACAAGTGCTACTTGCCTTTACACCTCCTCCCTCACTACCATTCAGGGCCCCAAACAGTCCTTTCAGGTGAGGTTAGACTTCATCTGTGAGTTTGTTGGGATCACATGCGGTGTCCAGTGCTCCCGATATGGCCTCCTGTATATCCGTGAGACCCAACATAGACTGGAGGATTACTTCACCGAACACTAGCGGGATCTCTCAGTGTCCACCTATTTTAATTCCACTTCCCATTCCCATTCTGATATGTCCATCTGTGGCCTCCTCACTGACATGATGAAGCCACACTTAGGTTGGAAGAACAACACCTTATATTCTGTTTGCCTCCAACCTGATGGTATGATCATTGATTTCTCGAACTTCCAGTAATGCCTCTCCCCTTCACCATTCCCCATCCCCTTTTCCCTCTCTCACCTTATCTCCTTGCCTACCCATCACCTTCCCCCTTTTCCTTCTTCCATGGCCTTCTGTCTCTTTCAACAATCAACTTCCCAGCTCTTTACTTCATCCCTCCCCCTTGAGTTTTCACCTATCACCTTGTGTTTCCCTCTCTCCTCCCCCCACCTTTTAAATTTACTCCTCATCTTTTTCTCTCCAGTCCTGCCGAAGGGTTTCGGCTGAAACGTCGACTGTACTCTTTTCCATAGATGCTGCCTGCCTGCTGAGTTCCTCCAGCGTTTTGTGTGTGTTAACGTGCCTAGTGTCACTTTATGGACATATAATCATTTTATGTATATAAATTATTTTACATACTTGTACTTACTGTGTTTTTTTATTATTCTGTTCTTAATCTTACTGTTTTTTTTCCCACTGCATTGGATACAGAGTAACAGTTATTTCATTCTCCATTACACATTTGTACTGGAAATGACATTAAACAATCTTGAATCTTGAAAAAATAGCAATATGGGAGAACAAATTTTGGTCAGTCACTCTGTTTGATGGCTACCAGAGGTGAATCAGCTAGGATGCTCCTTTCTTGTTGCAACACTCCATGTAAGTGTGCTCAGCAGTGGGGAGGGCTCTGCCTGTAATGGACATGGCTGTATCCACCATTTTGTGTAGACTTTGCTCCTTGGTCTGCTAGAAGTATTTAAAGCTATGGGGTGAATAGAGAAAGTAGATAGAGGGAGATTGCTCTCTTGGGGATGGGCTGAAGGATTAGCCGCATAAAATGATGATGATTGGCCAAATAAACAGAAGTGGCCTGACAAAATGCAAAGCAGAAAACATTGAATATGCTCAGTGGGCAGACAGCATCTGTGTGTAGACAGAGTTAACATTTCACATTGCCGAAATTTTGTCTGAACTGACAAAAGAAGTTAGTTTTAAGTTGCAGGACTGGTGTGGGAGGGAGGGAATGATATATTATTGAGGGTAGAGAAAGAGAGGGAGAGACAGAGAAAGAAGGAGTAGAGACTGAGACAAAGATAGTGGGAAAGACAGAGAGAGGGTGAGGAGGGAGAGGCACAAAGAGGGGAGGTAAATAAAGTGAGTGGGTATTAGAGAAAGAGAGGGGGAGAGAGACACAGAGAAGGGGAGAGAGAGAGAGAGATCAGAGATATATATAAAACAGTGTAGCAGTTAGCATGGCGTTAATACAGCACCAGCGACTGGATCTCAGTTCCTGCCACTGTCTGTATGGAATTTGGACTTTCTCCCTATAACTGCATGGGCTTCTTCCAAGTGCTCCGGTTTCCTTCTACATTCCAAAGACATAAGGGTTAGTAGATTAATTGGTCACATGGGTGTAATTGGGTGGTTGTGCTGGAAGGGCCTGTAACTGTGCTGTTTCTTTAAATAAATAAAAATAAATAAAGATTAGAATTGTGCATTATAGATCAACATGGTAGAAAATGCCAAGGGACAGAAGGAATGAGGAAAGAAGGATGGAGAGAATATGGATAACCTGCAGCAGGACTATTTCTGATACAAATTGTTTTTAAATTCTTTCACTACATAGAACACAGAACATAGAAATCTACAGCACATTACAGGCTCTTCGGCCCGCAATGTTGTGCCGACCATGTAACTTACTCTAGAAACTGCCTAGAATTTGCCACCGCATAGCCCTCTATTTTACTAAGCTCCATGTACCTATCTAAGAGTCTCTTAAAAGACCCTATTGTACCTGCCTTTACCACCTTCACTGGCAGTTCATCACTTTCTGAGTGAAAAACTTATTCTTGACATTCCCCCTTGTACCTACTTCCAAGCACCTTAAAACTATGCCCCCTATTGCTGGCCATTTCAGCCCTGGGAAAAAGCCTCTGGCTATTTACATGATCATGCCTCTCATCATCTTATACACCTCTATCAGGTCACCTCTCATCCACCGTTGCTCCAAGGAGAAAAGGCCAAGTTCACTCAACCTATTCGCAAAAAACATGCTCTCCAATCCAGGCAACACCTTTGTAAATCTCCTCTGCACTTTCTCTATAGTATCCACATTCTTCCTGTAGTGAGATGACCAGAACTGAACACAGTGGGGTCTGACCAATGTCTTATATAGCTGTAACATTACTTCACAGCTCTTGAACTCAATTCCGCGATTGATGTGGGCCAACAAACTATGTGCCTTCTTAACAACACTGTCAACCTGCGCAGCAGCTTCAAGTGTCCTATTGTCATTGTCCCCAAGATCTCACTGATCCTCCACACTGCCAAGAATCTTACCATTAATATAATATTTTGTCTTCACATTCGACCTCCTGAAATGAATCACTTCACACAGATGGGTTGAACTTCCATCTGGTACTTCTCAGCCCAGTTTGGTATCCTGTGGATGTTGCACTGCAACCTCTGACAGCTCTCCCGATTATTTACAACACACCTAACCTTTGTGTCATCAGCAAACTTACTAACCCACCCTTCTACTTCTTTATCCAGGTCATTTATAAAAATCACAGAAAGGAGTGGTCCAGAATAGATTCCCGCAGAACACCTTTGGTCACTGTCCTCCATGTAGAATACAAACCATCTACAACCACCCTTTGCCTTCTTTGGGCAAGCCGATTCTGGATCCACAAAGCAAAGTCTCCTTGGATCCTATGCCTCATGACTTTCTTAAAGACCCTCACATGGGGAACCTTATCAAATGCCTTACTGAAATCCATATACACTACATCCATTGCTATGCCTTCATCAACATGTTTTGTTACATCCTCAGTGCATTTTCTAATAGTTATCTTTCAATGAGATACACTTTAATACTGGTCATTCTGATCTTCACTCCACATTTTGTATCTAGTTCTGAAGAATCAGTGGTAGTAACAGTGTGATCACTTTGGTCAAGAATGCTGTTCTCCAGGAGCCGCATATTCTGGTGCAATGTTGGCCTCAGTCCAGCCCCCTTCTCCACTTGCTGATCACCATAGGACTTAATCTGGGACGTTAGAGTGGATTCCCTAAATGGAGAACACCTGTGCATGACACTTTAACATACGGAAGCTGTCACCACACAGTCCTTGACAGACTGGGGTCAGGGTCTAGTGGCATGAAATACAAAATGTCTAGGGACCCCTCACTGCTGCAGCCTTCCTCCACCTTCGCTGCCGTAGTGATACGTCATCATCTTCTGACAGTTCCACCGTTGAGGCCTTGGTTGGATTGCTGTTTGGAACCTCATCCTTGACCTGACTGCCATGCATGACCTTACCAAGAGTTAAGGAGTAGATGGCTGAACTCGAGATGACATCACTCTCAGAATCTCAGGAGCTTACGAGCCTCTCCACCACCACAAGATAGTAATCCTCAGAAAAATGAAGAACTAATTGGTGCATTATATGGAGGAATTGAAATCAATACTTTGTCCAGAGTTACTCTGACCTATATTCAGTGGCCACTGTATTAGATACACCTGCTCATTAATGCAAATATCTAATCAGCTGACTCAATGAATAAAAGCATACAGATGTGGTCATGAGATTCAGTTGTTGTTCAGACCAATCATCAGAATTGGGAAGAAATGGTTTTGACAATGGAGTGATTGTTGGTGCTAGATGGGGTGGTTTGAGTATCTCAGAAACTGCTGATCTGGGATTTTCGTGTACAACAGTTTCTAGAATTTATAGAGAATGGTGCAAAAATGAAAAAAAAAATTCACGAGTGCAGTTCTGTGGGCGAAAGTGGCTTATGAATGAGAGGTCAGTGGAGAATGGCCAGGCTGGTTAAGCTGACCAGGAAGGAAACAGTAACTCAAATAACAACGTGATGCAACAGTGATGAGCAGAAGAACATCTCTGAAGACACAACGTGTTGAACCTTGAAGTGGATGGGCTACAGCAGCAGAAGATCATGAACATACACTCAGTGCCCACTTTATTAAGTTGCCACTGAATGTATAAGCTGATCTCCTGGAAACTAAGCACTTGAGATGTGATGTGTTAAGAAATAAGCCTTGTACCATGTCATTTCTGATTTAAAAGAATAACCCTTTGACAAAATATATTTTGTGTGAAATGCTGTGTGTGTGAAATTTAACTGTTTATAAAATATACAAAAGTGAAAGTGAGGTGTAAGTCATTTTCAAGCAACGCACACAAAATACTGAAGGAACTCAGCAGGTCAGACAGTATCTGTGGAAAAGAGTAAACAGTCGAC
Organism: Hypanus sabinus; assembly: GCF_030144855.1. NCBI lineage: Eukaryota > Metazoa > Chordata > Chondrichthyes > Myliobatiformes > Dasyatidae > Hypanus > Hypanus sabinus. The sequence goes on along the minus strand of NC_082706.1, from coordinate 204,734,535 downwards.
ATTTCGGGCCTAGAGCCTTCTTAAGAACGAATGAGTTCCTCCAGCATTTTGTGTGTTGCTTGATTTCCTGCAGATTTTCTTGTGTTAATAAGTAATGTTCATTTACTTCTTTGCTTGTAGACAGTAGTAAATAATCTTCTTCTCCTTTTCTGCGTTTCCCAGGCATTCAGCCTTGTAATGTAAGACATTCTATTTCTCCCTTTCTGATGACATGGCCCAGGAATTTAAGTTTCCTCTCATTTAGTATTCTCATTAAAGATCTTTTGTATGGGCACCTTTGAGTACTGTCTCATTAGTTACCCTATCTCTATATGATATTTTCAGCATTCTTCTAAGAAACAGCTTCTTTGGAGTTCTGGTGTTACAGTCCATGTTTCGGAAGCATCCAGCAAGATTGACCAGATGTACTAGGATGTTACCTGGGTTTCAGCACTTAAGTTACAGAGAAAGGTTGAACAAGTTAGGTCTCTATTCATTGGAGCGTAGAAGGTTGAGGGGGGATTTGATCGAGGTATTTAAAATTTTGAGAGGGATAGATAGAGTTGATATGAATAGGCTGTTTCCATTGAGAGTAGGGGAGATTCAAACGAGAGGACATGATTTGAGAGTTAGGGGGCAGAAGTTTAAGGGAAACACGAGGGGGTATTTCTTTACTCAGAGAGTGATAGCTGTGTGGAATGAGCTTCCTGTAGAAGAAGTAGAGGCCAGTTCAGTTGTGTCATTTAAGGTAAAATTGGATAGGTACATGGACAGGAAAGGAGTGGAGGGTTATGGGCTGAGTGCGGGTAGGTGGGACTAGGTGAGATTAAGAGTTCGGCACGGACTAGGAGGGCCGAGATGGCCTGTTTCTGTGCTGTGATTGTTATTTGGTTATATGGTTATGTAGCATTTTAGTAGCCTAAGCCTTGTTGTCATAGAAATGTGTCTGTTGGTAAAAATGGGTTTCATTTTTTGGAAGTTGGTTTTGGCAATAGCAATTCTTCTTTTTATTTCTACATTACTTCTAGCAGTAAATAATAAAGTTAATATTGATGACCAAAGTCATTTCTGTTGGATAGCACAGATTACAGTTGTATGTTCAGAATCAGAATTGGGATCACTGACATCTGTCATGAAATCTCTTGTTTTGCGGCAGTGGTACAGTGCAATACATAATAAAAACACTATAAATTAAATAAGAGAAACAGTATATATATATATACACACACATATACACACACACACACACACACACACACACACACACACACACACACACACACACACACACACACACACACACACACAGTAACTAGAGCAGAAAGAGAGCACAAATAGTGAGGTAGTGTTCATGGGTTCACTGTTCAGAAATCTGATGGTGGTGGGGAAGAATCTGTTCCTAAGATGTTGAGTGTGTGTCTTCTTCAGGCTCCTGTAACTCTTCTCTGATGGTAGTACTGAGAAGAGGACATGTCCTTGATAATGGATGCCACCTTTCTGAGGCACCATCTTTTCAAGATGTCTTCATGCTGGAGAGGATCGTGCCCATGATGGAGCTGGCTGATTTTGCAAATTCTTTCATCTAGCGCAGTGGTGCCTCCATACAGACAGTGATGCAGCCAGTCAGAATGCTCTGCATGGCACATCTGTAGAAATTTGGTAGAGTCTTGGGTGACATACAAAATCTCTTCAAACTCCTAACGAAATATGTACCTGTCGTGCTTTCTTCGTAATTGCATCAATATGTGGACTATGCACATCTATACTCACATCATTCTACAGATGCACAGTAGAGAGCATCAAAACAAGCTGCATCATTATATGGTGTGCAGACTGCGCTGTGTCCGATTGGAAGGCTCTACAAAGGATATTCTAAATCGTCCAACACATCACTGACAAGAGCCTATGCACCACTAAGGACATATATACAGGAAGCTGCTAGAAAAGAGAGAATAACATCATGAAGGATCCCACCCATCCTGCTCATGCACTGTTTGTCTCACTCCCATCGGGGAGGAGGCTATATCACATCCTTGACAGGATCACCAGACTCAAAAACAGTTAATTTCCTCAAGCAGTCAGGCTGATTAACACCTCACCCACTAATCCACCACTACTACGTTGTCATTTCCTGTCAGCCTCCTTATCTACAGTGCCTAGTGTCACTTTATGGACAATCAATCTATGTAAATAAGCTACCTTTTGTATTTATTTTGTGTTTTTTTAACTATTGTGATTTTTTTTGTGCTGCATTGGATTCAGAGTAACAAATATTTCCTTCTCCTTTACACTCATGCCCTGGAAATGACATCAAATAATTTTGAATGGTGAATCTTGAAGCCTGAGTCTTGTTAGCAATACAGGTTATTATTTTTTACTGAGCCACCTTTTGTCGACAAAATTCATTAATTCAAATTATAAACTCCTCCAACTTATAGTTTTGGAATAGACCTGTTGTTTAGTTTCCACACCTTGCCTCATTGGAGCGGGTGGGTGTACTAGTCAGCAAGTGGCAATCTAGAATCAAAAAGCATCCAGTCAGGGAACTAATTTTCCCATGTGCAAAATCAGTTCAAAATCAGCATAGATATAATATACAGCACAATGAAAGGAGAATAAATATACAGGAGAAGCAAAACTCTGATTTTAAACCTCTGCTGCCTTACGGCCACACCCACCTATTGGAAAGGCTTCGGGAGTAAATCCCAAGGAAGAAATCTGGGGCCAGGTTCCTTAAGGCAGTTTGATGTTGTTTACAACCTCTGCGACAACACTGCTGCCAAGCTGTATCAGCGCTTGCCCTTCCCTTGGACTACGTCAGTGATGTGGAGCGGGGGAACCCGTTGCACGGGCAACAGCTCTTCAAATCTTCCCGCCCAGGCTTGCACCCTGGAGAGGACACAGTCCACCAGAGGCACAAACAGATGTTCCCCCGGATCAATGACTGACTACTACTATAATATACATCACAATAAAAGGAGCATTGAATGAAGTATTTTGTAAAACTTTTTAGCTACAGTTACTAGAAAGTTTGGAGATTTTTAATGTTTCAGGACACTCTGAAGTCATAGAGTGGTCACTTTATTTGGTGCACTTGTCCACTTGCTCATTAATAAAAATATCAGCTAATCAGGTGGCAGCAACTCAATGCACAAAAGCAAGCAGACATGGTCAAGAGGTTCAGTTGTTGATCAGACCAAATATCAGAAGGGGGAAGAAATGTGTTCAAAGTGACTTTGACCTGGAATGACTGTTGGTGCCAGACAGGGTGGTTTGAGTATCTCAGAAATTGCTGATTTCCTGGGATTTTCATGCACAAATCTCTAGAGTTTACAGAGAATGGTGGGAGAAAGATAAACTGTCATTTAACTGTGTAACCAATTATGTATATAAATGAAATGCAGAACAATATAGAGCATTATCAACACTACTATATATATATAGATACAAACTGTGTATTAGTTCCTGATAGTTATTAATGGAGGAATTCATCCAGTGCATGCAGCTGTGTTCTTTTGATTGACTGTAAATGACCAAAATCAACAGTGCAGATAATGGACTGCTTTCATACAATGCTTTTGACAATTGCATTCTCTTAATCTTGATTTTCTTTGTAAACTTCAAGACAATTGTTGATGCCTTCAAATCCTTTGTAGCTTCTAACTTGTTGAAGTAGCAAAATCATTTCATTTTCATTCCTGGCCATTTCTGGCATCTCCAAGCCTGAATGCTTGAAATCGCAGTGAAGAAAGGAGTTCTGTATTGTCCTACTGCTTATTTCTCTCTGACTATCAGTGACAAAAATCACTGCTTTTTGAACACAAACACAGGCAACTGACTCTATTTAAAAACCTTGCTCTAAGCCCGGTGTAATTTCTAATGGGCACACAAGTGCATGCCAGTGACGCTAGTTAGCAACTGTTTAGCAACATCCTCCTGTCCTAAATAAAAGAAGGGAAGCCTGGCTATTTTCTCAATTTATTTTTGTTCTTTAATAGTTGTCCTAAATTAGTGGCTATGCTGATTAACTGTTGGCCCAATTAACTAGAATCTGGTGTACTGGGTGGAGAAAAATTACAAAATTGGTTGAGTTTAATTTTCATTCCTTTCATTAACCAGAATCTCACATCTTGGTTTGTGTGGTCTCCAGGTGCAGGTTATTGACTAAAATATGTGTAGGTGGATCCCATTGAACCTCAAAACTTTTGCCTTGTTTTAATGACATTTATATCAAAATTATGTTTATGTGCATTAGTTCTAATGTCGCAATGCTGGAAGTAATGATTCCATGCTTGAGTTGAGTGAAAGGTTTTATGTGCCCTGCTCTGGTCTGATGCCGCAGACATCATTAGGACCTATACCTTGCTTGATTCCTTTACCTTTAAAATAAAAAAACGTCCCACTCCTTCCAATTTTGCTGTTTCAGGGAATGAGGATGTGGGAAGATCATACTAGAGGCAGACTGAGGTAAAATTCCCCGAGAGCAAATTGTACTTAGGAATTAGTACAAATGTTCATTCATCATTCATCCAGGCTTAGCTGTCTTCTCACTGTCTAACTGGCTGCATCACCATCTGGTATGGGGGCTCCACTGCAGAAGATCAAAGTAAGCCGCAGAGAGTTGTAAAATTAGTCAGCTCCATCATGGGCACCAGCCTCCATAACATCTAGGATATCTTCAAGGAACGGTGCCTCAAGAAGGTGGGGTCTATCATTAAGGATCCCCACCACAGAGGACATGCCATCAGGGAGGAGGTACAGAAGGCTGAAGGCACACACTCAGTGATTCAGGAACAGCTTATTCCCCTCTATTTATATACAGTATGTGTGCGTGTGTGTATGTATGTATGTGTGTGCGTGTGTATATATATATAATGTATATACACACACACACACACACACACACACACACGAGTAATTTATTTATTTTTCTACATTATCATATATTGCATTCTACTGCTGCCGCTAAGTGAAAAAAGTTCACGACATATGTCGATGATATTAAACCTGGTTTTGATTCCACAGACTCACTTTCAAGGACTCTACGACTCATGTTCTCACTATTTCAAAGTTGAAAGTAAACATTATCAAAGTGCCTATATGTCACAACCATTTTCTTGTGGGCATTCGCAAAAGTATGAAGAAGCAGAATCAATGAAGAATGTTGCAAAACGCAACAAACTGCAAATGTATGAAGGTATCCCCTCTGGTTCTAGGGCCTCGGTGCAAAGAGAGCATGGCCTGGATGGTGGGGGTCCTTGATGATTATGTTGCTTTCCTGCAATAGAGCTCCTTATAGGCGAACTGAATGGTGGGGAGGGCTTTACCTGGGATGGACTGGGCTGCATCCACTACTTTTTGTAGGGTTTTTCTATTCAAGGGCATTGGTGTTTCCATACCAAGCTGTCATGCGACAAGTCAGTATACTCTCCATTGTACATCTATCAAAGTTTGTCAGAGTTTTAGGTGATATGCTGTATCTTTGCAAACTTCTAAGAAAATAGCGGCACTGCCATGCATACTTTGAAATGGCACTTACATGCTGGACCTAGGATGTAATATATCTTCCTTTGCATATTAGTTATTTTACAGTCTTTGTGAGTAGTTTTTCATTGATTCTACCATGTTTTCTTTGTTCTACTGTGAATGCTTGCAAGAAAATGAATCTCAAGGCAGTATATAGTGACATATACGTACCTTGAGCTTTGACATGTCCATGTATACGTTAGCAATAATAGGCATTGTTTATTATTTCTGAACATTGTTTATTATTTCTTGCTGTTGCCGAAACTTGAAAATGAAGTGCTGTATTGTTATCTGCCCATCTTGAAAGCTCTAATCTGAAAGGAGACCAAATCTGCTTCTTCAGGTATTCTCCCAACATGTTATTTCCTTCAGGAAATTCAGCCAAGTTAGATGAGTCATAGTTACTCCATTGCCTTTGAAGGAACCCCAGGGAAAGCCAGGCCCATATAAAGGCATTTAAAAACCTAATATAATGTGTGTCTTTGATATCGTTCAATCTTTGACCTGGAAAATAAAAACAAAGATATTAAAAAACACTTTAATGTCCTAATGTGAGGCAAGAAAGTTAAGTGGAAACAATAGGAGATATGGTCGGCAAGGTAGAGTAGTGCATAGCTTTAACACTTTACAAGATCAGGTGTAAGATTGGAGTTGAAATTCTGGTGCTGCCTGTAAAAAGTTTGTACATTCTCCCTGTGACAGCATGGGGGTTCTTCTGGGTGGTTCAGTGTCCTCCCAAATTCCAGCGATGTACGGGTTAGGGTTAGTAAGTTTGGGCATGCTATGTTGGCAAAGCTTGTGGTCTGCTCAGCACATCCTCTGACTTGATGTGAAGCAAACCAACATACTTCCCTGTACTTTTCAATTTACTTGTCATAAATAAAACTAATTTTTAAAGTTTAAAAAAATAATTTCATGGTTTTTGTGAACTTCTTTGTCTTAAGTATTTGCTATTTTGAAGTTAGCAAAGAATGTCCAATCAGATATCAAAGATTTTTTCCTCATATTCACTAATTGAATTAAATTCTCTTATTCTCTTCATATGTCCTTTTTTTAACCATCTTTCACACCACAACGTTTAAATACCAACTTCGCTTCTCATGCCATCTGGTCCTCTTGGAACTGGAGAGAGCTGAGTGCTATATATATTGTGATAAAGATAGGTGAAGAAAAATATGTCTATTTTTTAATTCCAAGTTATTTTCAAATCATTATATAAAGGTTCTTTAAATTAAGCAAAGCACAATTTATAACTCAGTGGCCATTTTATTAGGCACACCTGTATACCTGCTCATTAATGCAATTATCTAATCAGCCAATCATGTGTAGCAACTCAATGCATAAAGGCATGCAGACTTGTCAAAAGATTCAGTTGTTGTTCAACCCAAATGGCAGAATAGGAAGAAATGTGATTGACGCACAAAAAATGCTGGAGGAACTCAGCAGGCCAGGCAGCATCTGTGGAAGGGTTCTTGTTTGAGAAATGTGATCTAATCTAAGTGACTTTGACCGAGGAATGATTGTTGGTGCCAGAGGAGGTTGTTCGAGTAACTCAGAAATTGCAGATCTCCTGGGATTTTCATGCACAACAGTCTCTTGAGATTGTAAGAAAATTAAAAAAAACATCCAGAGAGCAGCAGTTCTATGGGTGAAAATGCCTTGTGAATGAGAGGGGTCAGACTGATTCATGCTGCCAGGAAGGCGATGGTAGCTCATATAACCACGCATCACAGCAATGATGTGTGAAAAGGCATCCCTGAACGCACAGCACATTGAACCTTGAAGTGGACAGGCTATAGCAGCAGAAGAGCATGAACGTGCTCTCATTGGCCACTTTATTAGGTACAGGGCACTTAATAAACTGGCCACTGAGTGTTTATGTACCTAATAAAGTGGCCACTGCATTTTTATGTACCGAATCAAGTGGCCATTGAGTGTTCAAAGGTTCTTGATTGTAAATTAAATAGTGCAGTTTATATTCTTTAGCACTGTAGGAAAGCTGCAGCAGTTACTCAGGTCACTAAATGATGTAAACATCAGTTGACATGAAAAATGAGAAATTCTGTTCAGCTGGATTTATTCTTTTTAATGCATTAATCTTTACATGTTATATTCTTGTGTTTGATGTAGGTTATGGACAAACTGGCCCGATGTCCCAGCGTGCCGGTTATGATTCAGTAGCGTGTGCTGTGTCTGGCCTTATGCACATTACTGGTCCAGAGGTACATTTTATCTTTTAATTTCAGTTGCTATAAAACTTGATATTATTCTTTTTGGTAGGCTAAAGCAAAAAGTGTAGTAGGGACAACTTTTATTGGGACAGTTGTTACTGAGATCAGCAGTAATACAATGTGCTGTCTGGTTCTGGATGTATTTGCTTTTGCAAAGTGATTCAATTGTTGGTGTGACATGCAACAAAAAACAGAAGCATTCAACAACCATACAGAAATAAGAATTATATAAAAAAAGTTAGGAGGAATATTCCCTCTAATTTTGTTTACAGCTGTAAGGACCAACCATTGCCCTGAGCAGGAAGGTTTTAGACTGCCTAAAAGCAGTGCAGCGTTTTAAATGTTATTTTTTATATGCATACTCTGAAATATTGACTAGACAATGCCTGTGTTTAGTGGGCCAGCGGTTCATTAACTATGAGCTTCCAACTCCATTCTGTGTTTATTGTTGCAATTTATAACACTTTTGTAACTTAAAACTGACAATATAAATACGTTGAAGCTCTAAAATGTTTCCAAGTTAATGTTATGCTGCATTTATTATTTAGATTTGTGGATTATATGCATTAACACATAATTATAGAGTATTTCACAATTATATTAACATAGATTTCAAAATTATATTAGCATAATTTCAAAATGATTTTAACATTACATGAAAGAAAATTCCAGCCGTGCTATGTGCCATGGGAGCGATTTAGTTACCACACATCCCCACGCTGTGCATTTTAGAGGAATCAATAACTAGAAGTACAGATATGGAATAAAATGTGCAGAATTACATAAAGCTAGCATGGTAGCATAGTGGTTAGTGCAACATTTTACCAGTGACCCGGGTTCAATTCCCGCCGCTGCTTGTCAGGAGTTTATACGTCCTCACTGTGACTGCGTGAGTGTCCTCTGAGTGCTCCAGTTTCCTCCCAAAGTCCAAAGACACACCAGTTGGTAGGTTAATTGGTCATTGTAAATTGTCCCATGATTAGGCTAGTGCTAAATTGGGGGTTGCAGTGTGGTGTGGCTTGGAATGCCAGAAGGGTCTTAATATACGCTGTATCTCAATAAATAAAAAATATAGAACCATAGAACATCACAGCACAGAAACAGGCCCTTCGGCCCTTCTTGGCTGTGCCGAACCATTTTTCTGCCTAGTCACACCGACCTGCACCTGGACCATATCCCTCCATACCCCTCTCATCCACGTACCTGTCCACGTTTTTCTTAAATGTTAAAAGTGACCCCGCATTTACCACTTCACCTGGCAGCTCATTCCACACTCCCACCACTCTCTGCGTGAAGAAACCCCCCCTAATGTTCCCTTTAAACTTTTCCCCCTTCACCCTTAACCCATGTCCTCTGTTTTTTTTTCTCTCCCCTAGCCTCAGTGGAAAAAGCCTGCTTGCATTCACTATCTATACCCATCATAATTTTATATACCTCTATCAAATCTCCCCTCATTCTTCTACGCTCCAGGGAATAAAGTCCTAACCTATTCAACCTTCCTCTGTAACTCAATTTCTCAAGTCCCGGCAACATCCTTGTAAACCTTCTCTGCATTCTTTCAACCTTATTAATATCCTTCCTGTAATTTGGTGACCAAAACTGCAAACAATACCCCAAATTCGGCCTCATCAATGCCTTATACAACCTCACCATACCATTCCAACTCTTATACTCAGTACTTTGATTTATAAAGGCCAATGTACCAAAAGCTCTCTTTACTACCCAATCTACCTGTGACGCCACTTCTAAGGAATTTTGTATCTATATTCCTAGATCCCTCTGTTCTACTCCTCAGTGCCCTACCATTTACCTTGTATGTTCTACCTTGGTTTTTCCTTCCAAAGTGTAATACCTCACACTTGTCTGTATTAAACTCCATCTGCCATTTTTCAGCCCATTTTTCCAGCTGGTCCAGATCCCTCTGCAAGCTTTGAAAACCTTCCTCAGTGTCCACTACACCTCCAATCTTTGTATCATCAGCAAATTTGCTGATCCAATTTACCACATTATCGTTCAGATCATTGATATAGATGACAAATAATGATGGACCCAGCACTGATCCCTGTGACACACCACTAGTCACAGGCCTCCACTCAGAGAAGCAATCCTCCACTACCACTCTCTAACTTCTTCCATTGAGCCAATGTCTAATCCAATTTGCTACCTCTCCATGTATACCTAGCGACTGAATCTTCCTAACTAACCTCTCATGAGGGACCTTGTCGAAGGCCTTACTATAAATTATAAGAAGTGGTTTAAGGTGTTTACAGTGCAGTACAGTGACTGAGGTAATAGATTGAACTTCACTTTCAAAGACTTTTCACTTTCACTTTTTAACGCTTACATTTTTAAGAATCCTCTCACCCACAGGTAATAACGCAGTTAGTTGCATGCTACAGATCAATCATTGTACATTGCTATGAATAATTGGGTGCTTTTGGAGCTGTGCCCCTTGTGTGCCCTACTGATTAGATTGGATGTTGTCTTGATTTTATTGTCATTTTGCGAATTGAAGTAACTCTTAATTAAGAGTATGGTGTATAGTTTGATTTAGATGCATAGCAGAGGTGATGAAATTCAGTGGGCTTAATTGCAGCACTGCACAAACTTAATGAAAGGCTAATGATGTGTGTGTATTGCAATGTGCTCATCTGTTTTTGGGACATTCAAACATCTCTAGATCAGTAGAGAGTGAGAGTTGATTAGGTAATTCATTGCAAAACAACCAATGAGCAGGTTAGTTGTTTCTTGCAACATTTTATTTGTTTATTGTTTGCTTATGGTTATTGATTGCCTACTGTTAGTTCTTCTATTTTAAAAAAAAATGATAGATGTTTGGCATAGAACCAACATGGATAACTTCAGCTTAGTCTGAACTGGTTCTATAACCTTCAAGGACTCTACAACTCAAGTTCTCAGTATTATTTATTTTCTGTATTTGCACAGTTTATCTTCTTTTGCACATTTATTATTTGTCAATTCTGTATAATTTTTAATTGAATCGAAAGTATTTCTTTGTTCTATTGTGAATGCCTGCAAGAAAATGAATCACATGATACTACAGTGGCACGTATGTACTGTAATAATAAATTTACTTTGAACTTTGAATTTTGAGTAGATGAGCCAAAGGGCCTATTTCTGTACTGTGGTGCTCCCTGACTCTCGATGACATCTTTCTTTTGAATTTCTGCTAACCTTAAAAATGATTTAATTAAAAACATTAGCTTGAACATCAGATACTATAATTGTATTTTTTCGCAATGACCTCCCTGAATTTTGTTTCTTAAGCTTCTTGAATTAATCCCAGATATGTTGGCATCTCATCTTCCAATCTGCTGAAAAGTGATCAACTAAAGCATTCATTCATATCTCTCCATCCATGGAAGTTGCCATTCATAAAAATCACAAAGAACAGTAGTCTCAGAACAGATTCCTGCAGAAAACCACTGTCCATTGACCTCCAGGCTGAAACCACAGAAATGCTGTATCCACATAGCCTCCTGACTTACTGAGTGAAGAACTTTATCAATGCCTTACTGAAATCCATAAATACCACATCTAATGCTCTACCTTCACCAGTGTGCTTTGTCACATCTTTAAAGAATTCAATCAGTCTCGTGAAGCATGTCCTGTCTCTCACAAAGCCATGCTGACAATAACTAATCAGGCAATGCTTTGCAAATGCAGGTGTCCCCTGCTTTACGAAAGTTCGCTTTATGTCACTTGGCTTTTATGTAAGACCTACATTCGTACCTGTTTTCGCTCACCGAAAGAAATCCGAAGAGGATTTTTGCTCTTACGAAAAAATGGCGCCCGCTTTAAATTTGTGTTTACCTCGAGAAAGACTACCGTGACCGTGAAGCCTTGCACGGGCAGGTGTGTGCGCATGTGTGTACATGCCGATTTTTTTTCTATAAATCGGTTTTGGCTAAATCTTCCCGATTCTGGTAAGTGAAACTACACTGTGCATACATTATTTCTACTTTATATAGGCTGTGTATTTATCATATCATTCCTGCTTTTTCTATATATTAGTGTTATTTTAGGTTTTATGTGCTTTTTGATATGATTTGGTAGGTTATTTTTTGGGTCTGGGAATGCTCAGAAATTTTTCCCATATAAATTAATGTAAATTGCTTCTTTGCTTTATGCTATTTCGGCTTATGAAAGGTTTCATAGGAGCACTCTACTTTGGATAGTGGGGGAAACCTGTATTCGTAAATCCTATCTCTAAGAATCTTCTCCAATAATTCGCCACCACTGAAATAAGATTCTCTGCTCTATAATTCCTAGTGTTATCCTACTGCCTTTCTATAACGTTTCCCACTCTCCAATCATTTGGTAATACTTCTGTGGCCAGTGAGGACACAAAGTTCGTCATCAGTCTTTTCTCTCAATTCCCGCAGTAACCAGTGGTATATCCCATCTGGCTCCAGGGACTTATCTGTCCTAATACTTTTCAAAGGTTCCAGCACATCCTCTTTCTTAATGTCAATTTGCTCCAGCATATCAGTCTGCTTTACAACTATCCTTAGAAACGTCAAGATCCCTCTCAATAGTGAATATTGAAATCCTCCAAATCCAGGTATGTTTCCTTTTCTATCACAGATCGACCCTACCTTCACTCTGGTCATCCTATTTTTTTTTCACATATGTATAGAACTCCTTGGGGTTTTCCTTAATTCTACTCGCCAAGACCGCCTCACACCCCCTTCTAACTTTCCCAAATCCATCTTAAGCTCATCCCTGCCTAGCTTATAACTTTTTAGAGCTCTTTCTGGTCCTCGCTTCATTAACCTTAGGTAAGCTTCTTTCTTTCTCTTGACTCGATGCTCCACATCTCTTGTCAATAATGATTCTTTCACTCCCCCGCCATTCCCTTGCCTCCCTGGGACAAAACAATCCAGAACCCCCAGCAAATGCTCCCTAAATAATCTCCACATTTATGTTGTGCATTTCCCTGAGTACAACCATTCCCAATTTATGCTCTGAGGTTCCTGCCTAATAGCATTAAACTTCTATTGTAATCATCATCATCGTTCTATGCCGTGTCGTATGACATGGTGATCATGGTCTTTCCTCTATTCATAACCATGATTGTCCTTGGCAAATTTTTCTACAGAAGTGATTTGCCTTTTCTTTTTTCTGGGTAGTGTCTTTACAAGATGGGTGACCCTGGCCAATATCAATACTCTTCAGAGATTGTCTGCCTGGTGTCAGTGGTGGCATAACCTGGACTTGTGATATACACCGGCTGCTTGTACGACTGTCCACCACCTGCTCCCATGGCTTCCTGTGACTCTGATTGGGGGGTGGGGGCTAAGCAGGTGCTACACCTTGCTCAAGGGTGATCTGGTAGAGGTGCATCTCCACCCCACCACCCAAATCATAATTCCACATCTCCCACTTAAATCTTCAAGTTCGAGTTGAATTGTCATTTATCCATATACACATGTGTACAATGTTCCTCTGAGGCCAGGCTACAAAACATATTATCAAAGTGAGCACATATGGTTATGATAAAACATACTGTCACTAAAAAATATTAGCACAAGTCCCTGAGTGACATGGCCTGAGAATTGATAGCATTGTCCTGGAGCCATGTTTATGCAGGAACAAGCACATAGCAGTTCCTCATTTCACCTGACTCAGCCGCAGATGATGATATTGCAGCTTGTCTTCCAGGATGTGACAACTGGAGAGCATGGATTGCAGCATGCCTGTGATGCCTCAATTCTCTCCCATGCTGCTCTTGGCATCTCCTCCCCAGGGTGACTGTAACAGTTGATGCTGTAGCATGAGGGCATGGTCCACGCAATAACCAAGGCCACGCTGCTCCCCCACTATTGGTCTTGCCAAAGAACCAATGATGCAGCTGCTATTCCTGTCCAAGGCTATGGTTAAAGTCAGGGAGTTGTGGTCACCATCTCTGAAATGCTCACCCACTGAGAGATCTGACACCTGACATGGTTCATGGCCTAGCACCAGATCCAGTATGGCCTCTCCACTAGTCAGTCCATCTACATGTTAAGGGATATGGAGTTAGTGTAGGAAAGAAGCACTGAGATTATTCATAACTGAGCCAGCACTGGGGCATATGGCCTACTCTTGATTCTGTGACTTAGTTTTATATTTAAGTTGTTTCCTTCTCACTAGAGCTGTGTTGCCTTTATGGCAGTTATTTAGTTTATAATATTTTTGCTTCATTCATTTGTTAGTATTTTCTAGTTAGAATTAGAATTGTTTAAAGTATATTCATTGCCTGTAAAATATATCGGCATGTGATGACGTCACATCCGGTTTCGCCGCGTCTTGTGGGAAAATACCGGTTTGGGATCAACGCAAAGGCAAGGGCGGGGGCTCGCACGAGGGAGACCAGAGCAAGAAACAGACTCGCGCAAGAAGTTGTTTGTATGCATTAGAAATCACAGTGAGAGCAACGCTGTAAATTAATAGATAATCGATATGTTGAATTAAAATGTTAACGCTGATCCCGTTAAAAGTAACAACGGCCGATAAGGTTTATGTTTTCGTTAGTTAAAGAGTTGCGGATAGTTTGTGTTGAAGTGTATTTAAAGCGGTCCATGGCGTAGGTAGATTCTGACTGTATGCTGCACTTTAATGCAATGTAGTTGTAGTTTACTTTTACAAGTATTTACAATGTAAATGTGATATCAAGAAGGGAACAAATGCTGTACAAATCTTGTATTGTTTTGTCAACAGTTTTCACCATACGTTAATGTGAAGAGTGAACAGTAAATGGTTAATCTTACTGCGACCTTGTTTTCATTGACTATGGTTTATCTCGGCGTTTAATTCGGCGTTTCATTACACCCGAGCGAGAACGCTACAAGAGCATTTATTGTTTGTGGGAACTTCACACTTGGCAAGTTTGTTTCCTGTACTAATGAAAATTTTTTAAAATTGCATTAAGTAAGACAATACATAGAGCAGCCACTTTATTAGGTTCTTAGTGTACCTGATAAAGTGGCCACTGAGTGTCTGTTTATGTTCTTCTGCTGCTGAACACTTAAGGGTTCAACCTGATGAAGGGTCTCAGCCCAAAACATCGACAGTGCTTCTCCTTATAGATGCTGCCCGGTCTGCTGTGTTCCACCAGCATTTTGTGTGTGTTGTTTGAGGGTTCGACCTTTTGTGTGTTCAGAAATGCTCTTGTACACTACTGTTGTAAAGTATAGTTATTACGGTTACTGTCACCTTCCAGTCTGTATTGAGGGTAAACTCTTTCCCATACAAGTACTGATTGAGATGTTTTACACTCTAAACCAGACTCAAGGCCTCTCTGTCAATCTGTGTGTAATTTTTCTCTGCAGTGATAAGGGTATGTGACACAAAGTCAGTGGGGTGTTCACTTACATCACTCGTAATGTGACATGACTGCACCAATACCGTGAGGTGAGGCATCATAGGCAAGCTTCTCTGGAGGATGTAGCTCATAATGTGTGAGTACAGTGTCTGACACACCATCTCCTTCGTCGTTTGGAAAGCCACTTCATGGTGCGTTGTCCATTGCCGTTTCTTCCTGATCTGTAGTAATGAGTTCAAGAGGTGGTGCACAGTAGCCAGGTCTGGCAGGAACCGGCTACAGTAGTTGACAAATCCAAAACAGACCACAACTGTGACACGTCCTTTTGCTTTAGGGCATCTACCACTGTTTGAATTTTCTCAGCATCCCTGTGTAATCCTGGTGTGTCAACAGTGTGACCACAGTAAGTGATGCTTGGTTTAAAGAATTCACACTTGTTGCATCATGCTCTGAGCCCATAATCTTCTAATCTTTTTTAACACGTCCTGAGGTTTTGGAGATATTCCTTCTCATCCTTACCAGACGATGTCATTTTGGTAACCCCAAGTGCTTAGTGTCACATACACGCAAATGTATCAGCAACAACAGAACACACCTGGAGTCTGGTTTTGCTGTTAACAAAACACTATTAGTAACTATGTAATATAGTAACTTAAACCAAGTAAGTCAAGAGTTAACGGTGTTATGCATATCTAGGTGTAAATATATAAACCCCCAAAACTTCTTCAAGCTTAGGTGGTAAGTGATACAGTCTTACAATGGTGTGGTAAGTAATGTTCAGTTCAGATGCATGGGATTGAAGTGAGATGTTTGTAATCATATAACAATTACAGCACAGAAACAGGCCATCTCGGCCCTTCTAATCTGTGCCGAACACTTACTCTCACCTAGTCCCACCGACCCGCATTCAACCTATAACCCTCCATTCCTTTCTTGTCCATATACCTATCCAATTTTACTTTAAATGACAAAATCGAACCTGCCTCTACCACTTCTACTGGAAGCTCGTTCCACACAGCTACCACTGTCTGAGTAAAGAAGTTCCCCCTTGTGTTACCCCTAAACTTTTGCCCCTTAACTCTCAACTCATGTCCTCTTGTTTGAATCTCCCCTACTCTCAATGGAAAAAGCCTATCCACGTCAACTCTATCTATCCCCCTCATAATTTCATGTACCTCTAACAAGTCCCCCCTCAACCTTCAAAGAAGGTTCCTTTGGAACGCTCCAAAGAATGAAGACCTAACTTGTTCAACCTTTTCCTGTAACGTAGGTGCTGAAACCCGGCTAACATTCTAGTAAATCTCCTCTGTACTCTCTTTATTTTGTTGACATCTTTCCTATAATTCAGTGACCAGAACTGTACACAATACTCCAAATTTGGCCTCGCCAATGCCTTGTACAATTTTAACATTATTTCCTAACTCCTATACTCAATGCTCTGATTTATAAAGGTCAGCATACCAAAAACTTCCTTTACCACCCTATCCACATGAGATTCCACCTTCAGGGAACTATGCACCATTATTCCTAGATCACTCTGTTCTACTGCATTCCTCAATGCCCTACCATTTACCAAGTATGTCCTATTTTGATTATTCCTACCAAAATGTAGCACCTCACACTAATCAGCATTAAACTCCATCTGCCATCTTTCAGCCCACTCTTCTAACTGGCCTAAAGTTATCCACTTTGATATTCTTTAAAAGCTCCAGTACTTCCTCTTCTTTAATCATCATAGTTTCCATAACCACCCTACTTGTTTCTCTTACCTTACACAATTCAATATCCTTCTCCTTAGTGAATACTGAAGAAAAGAAATAGTTCAAAATCTCCCCCCATCTCTTTTGGCTCCACACATAGGTGTCCACTTTGATTCTCTAACAGATCAGTTTTATCCCTCACTATCCTTTTGCTATTAATGTAACTGTAGATTAATATAAATATATCCAAAGGTGAATGTTGTGAGAAGGCAACTACATTGATATTCCACAGATTCCATGACAGCAATACAAAATAACATAGCAGTAGGTTTTATCTCCGAAGTTGTTCCACACCACACACGAAGTATCACTGACAGGGATCTTCAATGAATATCTTTTCAACACAAGTGGTACGGGACATCTCAAAGTGGTGGCCACAGGATACTCAAACAGAATCCACCTATGGATTATCACCAACAGTAGCTTATAATAACGGGGACCGTCTTCAAGGGAACTACCACCCAGGTGGACACACCGGTAGATTCCACAAGGTTACCCCAATCACACACAACGTGATAACCACTCATCCAGTTCCACGACATGTGAAATAACTACAACAGTGATTTGCCACAGGGATGCCTTTCTTCAGTGAACTACCACACCCAGACAAAGGGTAAACAAACACGTGGTATTCACAGGCAACACGAGTGAATCTGCAGATGCTGGAAATAAATAAAAACACAAAATGCTGGCAGTACTCAGCAGGCCAGACAGCATCTATGGGAGGAGGCAGTGACAACGTTTCAGGCCGAAACCCTTCATCAGGAGTGCTCCTGATGAAGGGTTTTGGCCTGAAATGTCGACACTACCTCCTCCCATAGATGCTGTCTGGCCTGCTGAGTTCTACCAGCATTTTGTGTTTTTTACGTGGTATTCACAAAGGTTTTCCCCTCACCAGAGAACCCACTCCTGCGGATTAATTGTGTGATAATCACACTAACGTATCTGAATGGAAACAAACTCGCTCCTTCCGGGCTACTTGCAGAGAGAGTCCAAACAATGATCTCTTTGTCACTAGGTTTCTTCTGTTTCAAACCTTCCTCTCTTCTCTCTGCAAACTTCTTCTAGTTGCAGCACTTGCGAGAGACATTTATCAATCTGGATCAATCTCAACTCACCCTTCTTGGGCTACTGAAAGTTTAAACCAGCGACCGACTCACTGGTGTCTTCCATTGACTAAATCCATCTTGACTCTGACTGTGTGTCCGTGACTGTACTTGTAAAAAGTAAACAAGCTGCAGAGAAACCATAAACATTCATTGTCCATCAAATAACTCCACCTCTCCCTCTCTCTCCCTCTCTCTCCCTCAGTCTCATTCTCCTGGCATTTTAAAGTGACAGTCCACAGAAAGCATGAACCCTATGGGTATGTAACACGAGACAGTCTTGATCTGAGGCTTTCTGCCAGAGTGCAGGTACCGCTGCTACTCCAACAATAAGCCTATTATAACGATAAAGCCCTTTGTGAGTGTTTATGGTGAAAAGCACTTTGGACTCTTCTTCCAGCTCTGTCTCTTGGTAGACCTCAGCTATCTCCATTTTGCTGACAACACACACAAAATGCTGGTGGAACACAGCAGGCCAGGCAGCATCTATAGGGAGAAACGCTGTCGACGTTTTGGGCCGAGACCCTTTGTTAGGACTAACTGAAAGGAAAGATAGTAAGAGATTTGAAAGTAGGAGGGGGAGGGGAAAATGCGAAATGATAGGAGAAGACTGGAGGGGGTGGGGTGAAGCTGAGAGCCAGAAAGGTAATTGGCAAAAGGAATACAGAGCTACTAGAGAAGGGAAAGGATCATGGGACAGGAGGCCGATGGAGAAAGAAAGGGGGAGGGGAGCACCAGAGGGAGATGGAGAACAGGCAGAGTGATGGGCAGAGAGAGAAAGAAATAAAAGGGAGTGGGGAAAAAAACAAACTAAATATATCAGGAGCAGACATGAGAAAATCTGCAGATGCTGGAAATTCAAACAACACACACAAAATGCTGGCGAAGGGTCTCAGCTCAAGACTTCGACAGTGCTTCTCCTATAGATGCTGCCTGACCTGCTGTGTTCCAGGTTGGCCGATAGATCCTACCTACCTACAAGGAGGCCGGCACACACCCTGTTGCACTCCTTGCTCGGTCAGTCGTTCTATCAAGACTGTGACTTCCGCGGCCCTGGTACGGGGACCTCCAGCAATGATTTTGTATGTCCATATGAGGAGAATATGCACTGTGTGTTTAATATCCAACCATTGCTTAAAATGTTATGATGCTATTGACTTAGGAGTTATAATTGTCTTATTACTATACATGCGAAGAAAATATGCGCTGTGTATTTCATATTAAATTCATTAGATAAACCCTTTTAGAAACGAAATTGAGTGTATTAGCCATTTATAAGTGACTTATAGTTGACTTATCACCTATATTCCAGCTGTGATTAATACCCCAGCCCCCCATCGGCCAGTCAGCAAGAATATTGTCAATATTAAACTGATACGTGGTGCAAAGGAGGTTGGTGACCCCTGATCTAGTACCTTTCTTAATTCGCTTTCAGTCGACTCTAATACAGGGGATGTGGTATGCAAATGGACGATGGATCTTGTGTCATGTTTCAGCCCCACAATGCTGGTCTTCCTGTTCTTACCGCAATGTGGCTTATTTGTTGTATTTCACTTTTATGAAAGTCATATCCACAGGAGTTAACTTTTCTCCAGTATTAGTTCTTAGTTGGATATCTTCAGGCTTCAGTGGAGTATCTTTGAAATGCCATTCAAACTCATTTTGTGCAATGACTGAAACAGCTGAGCCAGTGACCAATTCCATTTTCATTAATTTACTGTTCACTTCTGGTGTAAGCCATATTGCTTGTCTCCTGTTAGTCTGAACATTCTAAATCTTGAGGCTACCCATTCCTGTGTCATTCTCATCATTAACAGATTTTTCATCAAAAACATGCAGATTAGTGCTCTTTTAGAATTTGCAACATAACTTGTTATCTTTTTCTCTATCCCGTGCAGTCAATTTATTTTTGTCTGCCTGACTTCATCTTTGTATATGTCCTAATTTGTTGCATTTTCTGGAGGTTTTGCCTTTAAATCTGCATTGGTCTGGGGAACCTGAGCCCCTGCCTCAACAGTAACATTGTTTATTTGGCCAGGCCAGTTTCTGTTTAGATGTTGCAATTTTGTTCATGTTCTCTTTCAGTCCTAACTGCAACACAATTGTGTCTCTGCCTGCTCTTCCCATTGATACAGCTATTTCCACAGCTCTTTTAAAGGTAAGCTGTGCTTCTAACTGAAGCACAACTTACATTTTGAACAGATTCCATAAACTAAACGATCTCTCAGTGCATCATTATGCCCACTACCAAACTGAGAATGCCAGACAACTTCTTCAATTCAGCCACGTATGCTGAAATGGACTCACCTTCCTTTTCATTCCGTTTATGAAAACTAAAATGTTCTGCAATCAACATTGATTTGGGTTCTAAATATTCCTGCATTACTTTCCTGATATCAGCAAAGCTCATTTTGTTGGGTTGGTTGGAACAGTCAATCTTCTAAGCAAACTGTATTCCTTTAAACCCAATGCACTCTGCAAAACTAGCATTTGCTTCTTGTTGGCTATTGCATTTGCTTCAGAATACTGCTCAATTTGTTCTGTATACAATATCCAGTTATCTTTTGTGCAGTCGAATGTGTCTACCTTCCCAATGTAGACAAGTCATTTTAACTGTTTTTAATTTATGATTATTACCACCCAGTACACACTGTTTATTTAACTTGACTGTGTTCTCTCCCTCCCTTCTGAAGAGACAGATGCTGCGCTGATTTTGTTTTTAACTTGACCATCTTGTTGTGCTTTTTTTAAAACTCGAATTTCTCAGCGCACTTCAAAGGTAGGTAGTCATCACGGGTTCATTTTAAAAAAACCTCATCACCACTGTTATATTTTCTAACTCCAGAACATAAGGAATAATTAAAAGATAAAAAAACATGGAGCCAGGTGATAATTTGTGTTTGTTTGTTTTTACTTTAATTGAAGTATGCATTATGATCTGGTGGTGTGATAACGCATGGTATTTACATACTTTATAACCCACAATGCATTATGTAAACAGCAAAGAATGCTTTATCAAAAATATATTTATAAGATTACACAAATATCACTGAAATATTAAATACACAATACAAATACAGAAAAAAGTAAATAAATAATACTGAGACCATGAGTTGTAGAGTTTTTGAAAGTGCACAGGCTTTTATAGTAATTGTAGAGTTTATTTCATTTATTTTATTGAGATAAGGTGTGGAATTGGCCTTTCGAACCACGCTGCCCAACAATCCCCAGATTTAATCCTAGCCTAATCACAGGAAGTCTTTGGACCAAGGGAGGAAAGCAGAGCACCTAGAGGAAACCCACACAGTCGTTGGGAGAATGTTCAAACTCCTTACAGGCAGTGGAGGGAATTGAACCGGGGTCACCTATACTGCAAAAGGTTGTGCTACCTACTACGCCACCATGCTGTGGGTTGCATGTAAAGACAGCACCTACACGTTGCTTTGTAAATTTTACCACCAAAATGCTGTGTGAGATACCACAGATGCAGAGCCTCTCAAGAAGCAGGCAATTACAACAACTCCATTCCTACATTGAACTGTCACCAGGAGCTGCTGTCCCATTTACACTTCAACATCAGTAAGTGCTGACAGTCCATGATATCTTTGCTCCAAAATTAGCACCATTATGAACTTGTCAACAGTGAAATGGGGGGAAGAGAAGTCAAATAATATTTAAAGTCTGAGTACTTTGAGTTAAATTAAACTTGAAGAAGAGCTGTATGTTATATAATTGGAAAAACATTATTTGAGCAAAATATTCAGATGGGATGATGAAAAACACATGAGGCACTCAAGAGTTGGAGCACCACAGTGTAATCCTGCAAGCTGTCAGTGAAAAAGATTTAAAGAAAAATGTGGAATTTAGGTGTCTTAAATCAACCCAAGGACATACCAAAATATGTTTCTAAAAGTGTCCTTAATCTTCCAGGAATTGAAAGAAGCAATTTGCAACGAGCAAGCTCCCACAAACACTGAAATAAATGGCCAGATCATCTGTTTAGGCGTTTGAGGCAGAAATATTGACCACAACCCTACCAGAACTTCCTGTCTCTTCAAGGAAAAAGACCATGAGGATAGTCCGAGCCTTAATTAAACATCCTGTCTGAAAGTTTGCAGAAGTGGGCTTAAATTTGCATCAATAGGCTTAAATTATGAGTTCAAACCTCTGAAGCTGCAATTGTTCTCATTTCAGGACGAGAGTTCAGTCCGTGAGCTATGCCTTACAAAGTTCAAAGTAAATTTATAATCAAACTATATACAGTATATTTCACCATATACAGTACTACCTTGAGATTCATTTTCTTTCAGGCATTCACAATAGAATAAAGAAATACAATAGAATCAATGAAAATCTGCACACCCAGGCAGACTAACAAGCAAACTAATACAATAAAAATAATAAATAGTAAATAAATAATACTGTTCTGTACTGTTCTATGTTGTATAGTCGATACAAAAAGGGACCACGAACAGTTAAATATTCTGTACTTTATTACATTTCAACAAAAGACATACAATTTCTTGCATATGTAAAACATTATTAGTTGAATATGAAACCATTTATGTTCTGTCAAGGAACATTCTAAGATAAGTTGAAGTCATAATATAATTAGCATACAAAAAGAAAATTAATTGATTGTTAATAAAACAATCAGCAGCCAAAGGTAGATTGTTCAACAACGGAAAGTCCATGTAGATACTTTGGCATGAAGATCAAAGTACCCACTGAACAATCCAAGATGTGGATCGGTGCAGTTGGATTCCAGTTTCTTTCTGGTCTCATGCACCAAGTTCAAGTGCAAGAGGTGAGTTATTCCTGCCGCTGTTTTATATTCATGGTTATCACATGGCATTGACTCGAACTCATGGCACCAACTCCCTGTTCTGCACCCTTCTACCCAGCAGGCAGTGATTCCATGCAAATTGTCGAAATGGAACTACGCACTCTGTCGAAATGTGCAGAAGAAAATGTTAATGTTCTCAGTTCTGTCTACTGCCAAACACATTACAAGATTCAAGATTGTTTAATGTCATTTCCAGTACATAAGGGTAAAGGAGAATGAAACAGTCAAGTCAAGTTCAGCTTATTGTCATTCAACCCTATAGAGCTATACTGCCAAATGAAACAATGTTCCTCCAGACCAAGGTGCACAACAAACTAACAAATAATAAGTTGCATTTATGACAAGTTAAAACTGAGCAGTGCATTGCTACTGGCGCTTCATAATCAATGATCTTTGATGGTGGCAGTGAGTTCAGCGGTCCTGTGGCCTGGGGGAGAAAGCTGTTTCCCATCATAACAGTTCTTATCCTATGCAGCACAAAAAACACATGTAACGCAATAATTATAAATTATGATAAATATAATTACATAAGATAGCTAATATACATTGATTGTATCTGCATAAAATGACACGAGGCACAGGAGTGTCTGAACATAAGGTGACTCTGACTGGAAGTGATAAGGTAGTGGTGGTGTTGGTGTGCCTCACTGCTTGGGGAACCTAACTATTTTGAGTCTGGTGGTCCTGGCCTGGAAGCTATGTAGCCCCCTCCCTGATGCGAGTGAGACAGACGGTTCATAAGCAGGGTGGGTAGGATTCTTTATGATGTTCCTGGCCTTTATCCGGTGCTTTTCTGGATATATATTCTTGAAGGCAGGTAGGCTATTGCCAGTGATCTGTTGAGCAGTTTTGAAGTACCATCTATCTTAACCATTCATAAGAATTTGCGGGGGAGGAACTCAATGAATTGCGGTGTAGGCCATACTGTGAATGATTGGCCACTAGGGAGTGTAGTGGAACAGCGAGACCAAGGCATACAGTGCATTGTTCATTCAAAGCATCTAGCACTCTGGCTACTGTTATATCAGTTTTTGGTGAGACTGCACTGAGATTACAGTATTGTGTACAATTTTGGTCACTTTTTTATAAGTGACATGCCTAAAGTGGAAGGAGTGCAGAGGGTTACGTATTAATTGGCTGCATCACAGCCTGGTATGGAAACATCAATGCCCTTGAATGGAAAGTCCTCCAAAAAGTAGTGGACATGTCTGGCCCAGTTCATCACTGGTAAAGCCCTCCCTGCCATTGAGCACATCTACACGGAGTGTTGTTGCAGGAAAGCAGTCACCATCATCATGGACCCTCATCGCCAGGGCATGCTGTCTTCTTGTCGCTGCCATCAGGAAGAAGTTCCAGGAGCCTCAGGATTCTCACCACCAGGTTCAGGAACGTTTGTTATCTCTCAATCATCAGGCTGTTGAACCAGAGAAAAAATATCACTCAACTTCACTTGAAATGTTCCCACAACCTATGGACTCACTTTCAGTGATCCTGCATCTCATGGTTATGACATTTATTGCTCATTTATTTATTATTATTTGCTTCTTTTTGTATTTGCACAGTTTATTGTCTTTTACACACTGGTTGAACAAAAGAGAAATGGTCTTTCATTGATTCTATTATGGTTATTATTTTTTGAGTATGCCTGCAAGAAAATCAATCTCAGGGTTGTGCATGGTGACATACTGTACATGTACTTTGATAATAAACTTATTTTAAATAAATCTTTGAAGTTTGAACTTTGAGAAAAGCTTTACGAGGATGTTACCAGGACTTAAGGGTCTGAGCTATAGGGAAAGGTTGGCCAGGCTAGGTGTTTCTTCATTGGAACGCAGGAGAATGAGGGGAGATCTTATAGAAATGATTAAAAGTAAATGGAATGAGCTGCCAGAGGAAGTAGTTGAGGTACGTACCATGATTTT
Source organism: Hypanus sabinus (assembly GCF_030144855.1). Lineage (NCBI taxonomy): Eukaryota > Metazoa > Chordata > Chondrichthyes > Myliobatiformes > Dasyatidae > Hypanus > Hypanus sabinus. Next base: position 204,709,838 of record NC_082706.1, on the reverse strand, counting down.
ATTTAAAAAGTACTTGGGTAGGTACCTTGAGGGACAGGACTTAGAGGGAGGCGGGCTGAATGTAGGACATTGGGAGTAGCTGGGTCAGCATGGACTCGTTCGGCAGAAGAGCCTGTATCCATGCTGTACAATGACTCCATGATCTTGACCCTTCCTTAATTTTTTGAGTATTGTGGCTTCCTTGCTGCTCCGTAGAGTTTACTCAACTCTGTGCTGGACTGAGTCCTTCTGAATTGGCTCTGTGGACTTTTGAGTTAGCTGCAATGATGCCCGGTGTGGTGAACTTCAGTTCTGGATGCTGTTTGCTTGCTTTATTGTTTGCACGATTTGTTTTTATTTTTCTCTCTCCTCAAATTGGGTGTTCAGCGGTCTTCTTTTGTTTCTCATGAGTTCATTGTTTCATGGTTGCCTGTAAGGAGACAAATCTCAAGATTGTATGAAGTATATATACTTTGATAATAAATGTGCAATGAACTTATAGACCCTACAGGATTAATTTATCCTGGTTACCTACTGGAATTTCTTCAGCTAGAGGGTGGTGAATCTGTGGAATTCATTGCTATACATGGCCGTGGAGGCCAAGTCATTAGTATATTTAAAGTGGAGGTTGATAAGTTCTTGATCAGTCAGTGCGTCATATGGTCTGCGAAGGAGGTAGGAGAATGGGGTTGAGAGAGATAATAAATCAGCCACAATGGAATGATGGATCAGACTCAACAGCCTAATTCTGCTCCAATGTCTGATGGTCTAAATTTTTCCCAACATTATCTTTGTGTTCTTTTGCCTCACTAGCACAAAAGTGCACAATTACGTAAATAGCTGGTGGTGCTTTGTGTTGTTACACAAAGATCTTGACCACTGCTGCTGATTAAACCTTCCAGTTCTTGTATGCAAGAAAGCTTTACTGTGATCCATCCAAGGAGAGCACACTTGTAGATCAGATTTAATCTGCTCTTCCTGTTGGACAATATTTCCCACCTGACCTGTAGATAAAAGAGTGATATTATATTTGACCTAGTAGTTTTGTTTCGAAGTACGCTTACTGGCCACTTCACTTGCTACCTCCTGTACCTAATAAGCTGGGTACTGAGTGTATGTTTGTGGTTTTCTGCTGTGGTAGCTCATCCACTTCCTGTTGTAACTCCTCTGACCACTCACATCAACAAGGCATTTTTACTTACAGAGCAGTCACTCTCAGGATGTTTTTTTTTTGTTTTTTGCACCATTCTCTGTAAACTTTAGAGATTGTTGTGCATGAAAATTCCAGCAGTTTCTGAGATACTCTAACGACCTCATCTGGTACTAACAATCATTCCATGGTCAATGTCACTTAGATTACATTTCTTCCTCATTCTGATATTTGGTCTGAACAACTGAACCTCTTGAACAGGTCTGCATGCTTTTATGCATTGAGTTGCTGTCACATGGTTCCTTAAGTTTGTTATAGCCGAGACAGTAGTGCGGATAAACTCCCACTACCTATTAAATGGTCCCAATGGTGTGCATTTCAAATAGCCTCTGATAACCAAGTCCAGTTCCTGGCCTTCATGCATGGCTTAGCTATTAAGCCCAATGGAACTGTTTCTACTAACAGGAGAAGGGGCAAAGGTGGGTTACTGACACCTTAAAACCAGTAGCTTCAGGCAGATGGGGCTCACCTGATGTGGTTGGCAGCTTATCTAGGAGAAGGAAAACCCTCCTTCAGTTTGCTTATTGCTCAAATCGGTTCACTGATGATACCATAGCCTCTGCACTCCACTCTATCCTGTCCTGTCCCATCTGGAAAAAAGGTGCATCATATTCCAGAATGCTGTTTATCGACTTCAGCTTGGTATTTATTGTTGATCATCCCTCAGAAGCTGGTGGGTAAACTGTCCTTGTTAGGTTTCAGCACCTCCCTCTGTAACTTGATCTTGGACCTCTTGACAGAAAGGCCAGTCAGTTATAGTGTTGGCAGAAATATTTCTCACTGCATTATGCTGAGCATCAGTGACCCCTCCAGGGCAGCATGACTGCACTGCTGCATCACGCTGGACATCGGCAATCCCCCAGGGCTGCATGACTGCACTGCTGCATCACGCTGGACACCAACAATCCCCCAGGGCTGCATGACTGCACTGCTGCATCACGCTGGACATCGGCAATCCCCCAGGGCTGCATGACTGCACTGCTGCATCACGCTGGACACCAACAATCCCCCAGGGCTGCATGACTGCACTGCTGCATCACACTGGACACCAGCAATCCCCCAGGGCAGCATGACTGCACTGCTGCATCACGCTGGATACCGGCAATCCCCCAGGGCTGCATGACTGCATTGCTGCATCATAGAAACATAGAAAACCTGCAGCCCTTTGGCCCACAAAGTTGTGCCGAACATGTCCTTACCTTAGAAATTATTAGGGCTACCCATAACCCTTTATTTTTCTAAGCTCTATGTACCTATCCAAAAGTCTCTTAAAAGACCCTATTGTATCCGCCTCCACCACCATTGCCGGCAGCCCATTACACGTAATCACAACTCTCTGAGTAAAAAACTTACCCCTGACATCTCCTTTGTACCTACTCCCCAGCACCTTAAAACTGTGCCCTCTTGTGGCAGCCATTTCAGCCCTGGGAAAAAGCCTCTGACTATCCACACGATCAATGCCTCTCATCATCTTATACACTTCTATCAGGTCACCTTTCATCCTCCATTGCTCCAAGGAGAAAAGGCCGATTTCACTCAACCTGTTTTCATAAGGCATGCTCCCCAATACAGGCAACATTCTTGTAAATCTCCTCTGCACCCTTTCTATGGTTTCCACATCCTTCCTGTAGTGAGGCAACCAGAATTGAGCACAGTACTCCAAATGGGATCTGACCAGGGTTCTATATAGCTGCAACATTACCTCTCGGCTCCTAAATTCAGTTTCACGATTGATGAAGGACAATACATCATATGGCTTGTTAACCACAGAGTCAACCTATGCAGCTGCTTTGAACGTCCTATGGACTCGGACCCCAAGATCCCTCTGATTATCCACACTGCCAAGAATTTTACCATTCATACAATGTGTGATCAGAAAACTTACTAACCCATCCCTCCACAGAGCCTTGATCATAGCATCATCGAGGCTGTCTGGATTTATTTGGAGAGACAGAAGCAAGTAAGACAGCCAAAGTCTGCAGAAAAACTGTGGCAAGTTCTTCAAGATGCTTGGAACAACCTACCAGCCAATTTTCTTTTAAAATTCCACGTCAGTGTACTTAAGAGAATTGATGTAGTTTTAAAAGCAAAGGGTGGTCTCACGAAATACTGTTTTGATTTAGGAGTTTTACTGTTCACTGCTCTTTATAGTAAGTCTTATGCTATTTAGAAACTTTACTTTAGAGAATATTTTTACATGTGTCTACATGTTTTCCAAAGTACTGTATATCATGAAATTTGATGTTTTGAAGCTGCAGTAAATTGCAATACATAATGAAACACATTATATATACTAGTGCAAAGAAAGAGGAAGAAACAGTGAGGTAGTGTCCATAGACACTTGGCCCTTTCAGAAATCTGATGGCAGAGAGGAAGAAGTTGTTTCTGAAACATTGTGTCTTCAGGCTCCTGTATCTCTATGATGGTATTAATTAGCAAAGGACATGCCCTGAGTGATGAGTGTCCTGAATGATGGATGCCCTGTTTTTGAGACAGAGCCTTTTGACATTGTCCTCAATGCTGGGGAGGCTAGTGCTATGATGAATGAACTAAGTTTACAACTTTCTGCAGCTTTTTCTGTTCCTTTGTAGTGCCTCTCCATATCAAACAGTGATGCATCCAGTTAGAATGCCATGGTACATCTGTAAAAATTTGTGAGTGTCTTTGGTAACATACCAATTCTCCTCATACTTGGAATGAAATATAGTTGCTGTCGTGCCTTCTTAATTGCATCAGTATGTTCGGCCCAGGATAGATCTTCAGAGATGTTGGCACACAGAACTTGAAACTGCTCACCTTGGGGTTCCGGTGACATCATCGTCCAGAATGGCAGCTTAAGTCACTAGCTCCTCCAGAAAAACACATATTTTGCCCCGTTAATCCATCAAATATAAGATCTTTCAAAAATATCTGAATTGATAAGGGGGCAAGAATGGGGAAAAAGAATGGTTAAAAAAAGCATCACTGCGGAGCCTGTGGACGAAAGGGGTGCAGCGAGCAGCTCCCCTACCCGAACGTGTGGCAGTGAGGCTGACAATGGGCTTCGTTCAGCCAAAGCGGCAAATATGGTAAACATTCTGGAATGGATACGGGGATTCCAAAAAGACATAAAGCAGCAACTAAATGATATCAAGTCAGAGCTCACCAACGTCAATCAAAAAATAACAGTGGCAGAGACACGAATTGAGAAGGTGGAAGATCGCGTGCAAAACATGGAACGGGTACTAAGTAAGATGGTAAAAATATTAAATCAACAAGAAAGTAAACTGCTTAACCAGGAGGGAAGATTACGGCGTAAAAATATCAGGATATACAATGTTCCGGAAGGAGTGGATGGTTTGTCTATGATGGAGTTTGTACGAAAGTTGCTGTGGGACCCACTAGAAATTCCTTCGACTATGGAGCTTGAAAATGAGAGGGTGCATCATGCACTCTGGCCTCCTGGAGACAGAGAAGATACGCCACGCTCAATAGTAATTAGATTCCTTTGATACAATACAAAGGCGCAGATTCTATGAAGGGCCTGAGGAAAGAAGAGGATGTTTTTGGATGGTAAATCAATATATATATTTAGATCAAGATTACCCTCCGGCGATCCTGCAGAAATGTAAAGAATACTCTAAAGTAAAGCGAATATTAAAGCAAGGAAAGATTAGATTCTAAACTCCGTACCCTGCTAAACTGTGAGTGTTTTACGAAGATGGGATGTAACTATATCAGACAGTGGAAGCGGTGACTAAAGACGTGAAGACCAGAGGGTTGCCTGTCAGCGGGATCAAACCGAGGGAAATCCAGGCTGAGCAGTTATCCCGCTCTGCTTGGGAAATAGTGAGAGAATCGAGAAAGCAGGGGACAGGAGGAGGGCGAAAGAAGTATATCAGGAAGAGACTGTGAGTTTTCCAAAGACAGTCCTCACCCCCTCCAGAAGAGCCATAAGGTTTGGCTAACTTTAAAAGTGTTGATAAGCTAAACAGAAGCAAAAATAGATGGTGCTATACCTATTTGAAGAAATACTTCTTATAATGTGGATTTTATGTTACTCAATTATTCCTTTTTATTCATTCATTCACTCCTTTTCTCCACCTAAATGAGAATATATATGTATATGGGAGGAATACACAGGAAAATCTTTTCTGTGTAATGGACATAGATTTATTCACTTACTTTTATGAATACTGCAATGGGGGCCCTCAACTCACAGGTAGGAGAAGCTATCCCCCACATCTAGACATTTCCTCTACCTCAACTCAGGGTCATCTACTAGAGATCTCAGCCTTAGAATCACACCTTGGTTGCCTTTTTCTTGGTTTTGATCAAGAGTACCCTCCGGCGATCCTGGTTCATGGTTTGTGTTTCTTGGTTCTTATTTGTTCAGGGATTAGATCGATTAAGTTTTATTCTGCTAATTTCAATGATATATTGACCGGTAAATACACATGGCTAAGGACAAAGCAAAATTCATTTCTTATAATGTCAATGGGCTGTTAAATCCAATCAAATGCAGTAAAATTCTATCCAAAATGAATAAAGAACAAGCGCATGTAGTATATTTACAGGAAACTCACTTAAGTGGTAATGAGCATGGAAAAGTAGTTTGTCTTTCTCCTCATATAAATCAGGACATGGGAGAGGAGTTGCTACTCCTATCTCAAGCAAGCTAAATTTTGAAAAAGTATTCGAAATGGGAGATAAGGAGGGAAGATATATTCTGGTAAGGGGGAATATAGACGGAAATTCAGTTACTTTATTGAATATGTACGCACACCCGGAAGTGATATTAGTTTCCTTCAGAAAATTACTAATATTATGGTAATGGAAACAGAGGGTCTCCTGAAATGTGGGGGAGACCTAAATTTACAAATATAACCAAAGTTAGACTCTTCCAATAGAAAAACCTATGAAACAAAGTCCTTACATAAGGAAGTTACTGTAGTGGTGTGCTACACGCAGCGCTGAAATAATGACAGGGAGTCAATAAACTGCAGTTAAAGAATATTTTATTTGAACTTCACGGCTTCGCTTTAAAGCCTCCCTGATCCTGCCTTCCCAGGGCGCGGATGCTGTAGGAGGCACGTATTCACAGTCCCGCACGAGCTTTTCCCTTTGTTAGTGAAGCAGACCTGGCGCCCTTTTGAGACTGGATCTTTATGCCGGCGTGCTGGCTATTTGTGAGCCGGTTCGAGTGCGCTAGGAAGTGGGTCGCCACATAACCCCACCCCCCCCCCCCAGAACCGGCGATACACCCCCCAATGTCCACAGTCTGGGCTGGACCCCGTTTGGGAGGTCTGCCCCTGCGCCACGGTGCCGGGAACTCGACCGGTTGCGCCACGTCCACATAGGCCGGTTTGAGTGAGTCCACTGTGAAAACCTCCTCTCTCCCCCCAACGTCCAGCACGAACGTGGACCCGTTATTCCTGATCACCATAAACGGCCCCTCGTAGGGCCGTTGCAGCGGTGGCCAATGCCCGCCCCTTCGTACAAACCCAAACTTACAGTTCTGCAGGTCTTTGGGTACGCAGGTTGGGATCTGCCCATGCTGCGAAGTGGGTATGGGGGCCAGGTTACCGAGCCTCTCGCGTACTCTGCCCAGGACTGCTGCGGGTTCTTCATCGTGCCCCCTTGGGGCTAGTATGAACTCCCCGGGGACAACCAGGGGTGCGCCGTACACCAACTTGGCCGACGAGGTTTGCAGATTGTCTTTGGGCGCCGTGCGGATGCCGAGTAGGACCCAGGGAAGCTCATCCAACCAGTTAGCTCCTCTCAGGCGAGCCATGAGAGCTGACTTTAGGTGACGGTAGAAACGCTCCACCAGGCCGTTTGATTGTGAGTGGTAAGCAGTTGTGTGGTGCAGCTGTGTCCCCAAAAGGCTGGCTACAGGCTGGAGGTGAACTGGGCGCCTCTGTCGGAGGTAATGTGGGCTGGTACACCAAAGTGGGACACCCAGGTGGTGATCAGTGCCTGGGCGCAAGATTTGGAGGTGGTGTCGGTGAGCGGGATCACCTCTGGCCATTTGGTGAACCAGTCCACGATAGTGAGGAGGTGCCTAGCTCCGTGCGACACTGGCAGGGGGCCCACAATATCCACATGAATGTGGTCGAAACGCCGGTGGGTGGGGTGGAACTGCTGCGGCAGGGCTTTGGTGTGCTGCTACACCTTGGCTGTCTGGCAGTGCATGCACGTTTTGGCCCATTCACTGACCTGCTTGTGGAGACCGTGCCAAACAAACCTGCTGGAGACCATCTGGATGGTTGTCCTGGTGGAGGGGTGCGCTAAGTTATGAATGGAGTCGAAAACATGGCGCCGCCAGTTTGCCGGGACAACGGGACGGGGTTGGCTGGTGGTGACGTCACAGAGTAGGGTCCTCTCACCTGGGCCTACTGGGAGGTCCTGGAGCTGCAAACTGGAGACTGCGGTTCTGTAACTAGGGATCTCCTCGTCTGCCTGCTGCGCCTCTGCCAGCGCCGCAAAGTCTACCCCTTGGGAAAGGGCATGAATGTTAGGGCGAGTGAGCGTGTCCGCCAAGACATTGTCCTTACCCGAGACGTACCGGACATCTGTCGTGTAGTCAGAGATGTAGGACAGATGGCGCTGCTGGCGGGACGACCAGGGGTCGGACACCTTCATGAACGTAAAGGTAAGCGGTTTGTGGTCTGTGAACGCGGTGAAGGGCCTACCTTCCAAGAAGTATCTGAAATGCCGGATTGCCAGGTATAGTGCCAACAGTTTCCAGTTGAAAGCACTGTATTTGAGCTTGGGCGGTCGCAGGTGTTTGCTGAAAAACGCCAGGGGTTGCCAACGATGAGTTGCTCCAGTACCCCACCGACTGCCGTGTTAGATGCGTCCACTGTGAGGGCGGTAGGGATGTCCATTCTGGGGTGCACTAGCATCGCGGCGTTTGCCAAAGCTTCTTTCATTTTAATGAAAGGGGGGCGGACTCCTCGTCCCAGGTAACATCCTTGCCCGGACCCGACATCAGGGCGAACAGGGGGCGCATGATTCGGGCAGCTGAAGGGAGGAAGCGGTGGTAGAAATTTACCATACCCACGAATTCCTGAAGGCCTTTGATTGTGGTGGGTCGGGGAAAATGGCGGACTGTGTCTACTTTAGCGGGCAGAGGGGTTGCCCCGTCTTTTGTAATCCTGTGGCCCAGGAAGTCGATGGTGTCGAGCCTGAACTGGCATTTGGCTGGGTTGATTGTCAGGCCGTATTCACTCAGTCGGGCGTAGAGTTGACGGAGTTGGGACAGATGCTCCTGACGACTGCTGCTTGCTATGAGGATGTCGTCCAAATAGATGAAAGTGAAGTCCAGGTCGCGTCCCACCGCGTCCATTAACCGCTGGAACGTCTGTGCGGCATTCTTCAGGCCGAACGGCATGCGGAGGAATTCGAAAAGGCCGAACGGGGTGATGAGTGCTGTTTTGGCGATGTCGTCCAGATTCATCGGGATTTGATGGTATCCCCGGTCGAGGTCTACCTTGGAGAAGATCCGTGCGCTGTGCAGGTTTGCTGCAAAATCCTGAATGTGCAGTACAGGTTAGCGGTCTGGTGTTGTAGCCTCGTTCAGCCTGCGGTAGTCACCGCATGGTCTCCAGCCCCCTGTTGCTTTGGGCACCATGTGCAGGGGGGGAGGCCCATGGGCTGTCGGAACTCCGTATGATCCCCAATTCCTCCATCCTCTTGAACTCCTCCTTCGCCAGGCGGAGCTTGTCCAGGGGAAGCCTTCGAGCACGGGTATGGAGGGGTGGTCCCTGGGTCGGGATGTGGTGCTGTACGCCATGTCGGGGCATGGCTGCCGTGAACTGCAGTGCCAGAATCGATGGGAAATCAGTCAGGACCCTGGTGAAGTCGTTGTCGGACAGCGTGATGGAGTCGAGGCTGGCAACTGGGCTGCACCCAGGGAGAACGTCTGAAAGGTCTCAGCGTGGACCAGTCTCTTCCTGGGCAGGTCGACCAGTAGGCTGTGAGCCCGCAAAAAATCCGCACCCAGAAGCAGTTGGGCTACGGCGGCCAGTGTGAACTCCCACGTGAACCGGCTGGAGCTGAACAGTAGTTGCACCGTACGGGTCCCATAGGTCCTTACTGTGCTGCCGTTCACGGCCCTCAGGGGAGGACCCGGTGCCCTGTTGCGGGTGTTGTAACTCGTCGGAGATAAGACACTGATCTCGGCACCGGTGTTGACCAAAAAACGGCATCTCGACCGCTTGTCCCACACATTCAGGAGGCTATCCCGATGGCCAGCCACCGTAGCCATCAGTGGCGGCTGGCCCTGGCGTTTCTCGGGAACTTGCAGGGCGGGCTACAGCGGCGGGCTTCTGCGCCCCACCGCTGGTGGTAAAAGCACCATTGTTCGTTGGGCTCCCCACCCCTGCCTCTGGGGTTAGCGGGCTCTGTGGCCGGGCCGGGTCTGGTTTGCTGCTGGGAGCGTGGCCTGGTGATCTGTGCAACGGACACCCCACTCACCTTCTTGGCTTTCCACAGCAAGTCCGCCTGGGCTGCCACCTTCCGGGGGTCGCTGAAATCTGCGTCAGACAGCAGCAGGCGTATGTCCTCAGGCATCTGCTCCAGGAATGCCTGCTCAAACATGAGGGAGGGCTTGTGTCCTCCGGCCAGAGACAACATCTCATTCATTAAAGCCTATGGAGGTCTGTCCCCCAAACCATCCAGGTGCAGTAAACGGGCAGCCCGCTCGCACCATGAGAGTCCGAAAGTCCTTATGAGCAGGGCTTTGAATTCCATGTACTTGCATCCGCTGGGGGAGACTGTACGAAATCCTCAACCTGGGCCACTGTGTCCTGGTCGAGGGAGCTCACCACGTAGTAGTAACGTGCGTCCTCTGAGGTTATCTGCCAAACGTGGAATTGGGCTTCTGCTTGCTGGAACCATAGGTGAAGTCGCAGCGTCCAGAAGCTTGGTAGTTTCAATGAAACTGCATGAACAGATGCGGCGTTGTTCATCTCCAGTCCAAAAATCGTTTGGACCGTCGGGGTCACCAATTGTAGCGGTGTGCTACACGCGGCGCTGAAATAACGACATGGAGTCGGTAAACTGCAGTTAAAGAAGATTTTATTCGAACTTCGTGGCTTCGCTTTAAAGCCTCCCTGATCCCGCCCTCCCCGGGCGCGGATGCTGTAGGAGGCACGTACTCACAGTCCCGCGCGGGCTTTTCCCTTTGTTAGTGAAGTAGACCTGGTGCCCTTTTGGGACTGGATCTTTATGCCAGCGCGCTGGCTATTTGTGAGCCGGTTCAAGTGCGCTAGGAAGTGGGTCGCCACATTACTACAGGTTTTGAGAATGTTGGTCTAATTGATATATGGAAGGACCTTTTCCTCAACAGAAGGGATTACACTCAATATTATGCCCCCTATTCTGTATATACTGTACAAGAATAGACTATTTCATAACATTTGGAAAAGACAAAGACAAAATAAACATCTGTGGAATTGGGACAATAGATGTAAGTGACCATGCACCTATATACTTATCTGTTGATTTTGAGCTAAAACCAAGAATACTATTTGGAAACTAAATTCAAGTCTACTCAATGATCCCTACTTTTAGGAACAAATTAAAAAAGAAATTGGTCTTTACTTAGAATTCAATGATAATGGAGAGGTTTCACCTCCCATATTATGGGATACTCTGAAGGCTGTTTTAAGAGGGAAAATTATAGTGATATCTTCATATAAGAAAAAATAAGGAATAGAATACTAGAGGAATTACAAAATAGGCTGAAGGAACTAGAAAAAAAACTCAAATTGAACTTGGCACAGGGTACATGAGAAAAATATTAGGAATTAAATTAATAGTTTGTCTACGCAAGAAATCAGGAAAAATTTAATGTTCCTGAAAACAGAGACATTATGAAAATGGATCTAAGTCTATGAAAATACTGGTGTGGAAACTGAAAAAAAATAGAAAATACAATTCATAGAATTAGGGATCCAAGAACAAAAATGATAAAAAAATAAGCTAATTCAAGAAGGTTTTGAAGTGTTTTACAAAACTCTATATTCCAAAGTTCCAGGCGAAAGCATAACCCAAATTGACACCTTCCTGAATTCTCTAGAGTTACCCACTTTAAGCGAAGAACAAAATAGACATAACTGAAGTTGAACTAAAAACTGCAATTAGTAGGCTTAAAATAAGCTGGTCATTAGGATCAAATGGGTATATGGCAGAGTGGTACAAAGAATTTAAAAATGAGCTAGTCCCTGTCTTACTCCCCACATTGAACTGAGCTCTAAAAAAGACACAAATGCCACCCAGCTGGTAGGAAGCTATACCGATAGAAGGCAAGGATAAAATGGAATGTGGCTCATTTAGACCAATATTCATTCTTAATGTAGATTATAGATTATTTACCTCCATCATGGCCAAACGATTAGAAGAGTTTCTACCCATACTGATACATAACGATCAGACAGGTTTTATACAGCAATGCCAAACACAAGACAATATACGAAGAACATTTCACATTATGGATCATATACAAAAAAATAAAATTGAAGCAATAATGATAAGCTTAGACGCTGAAAAGGCATTTGATTCAGTTAATTAGAGTTTTCTTTACAGAGTTTTACATAGATTTGGTTTCCATGACACAATTATTAAAACCATACAGGCACTATATGACAACCCTACTGCTAGGATTAAAATCAATGGATATTTATCAAATAGTTTTACCCTAGAAAGGGGCACGAGACAGGGTTGTGCATGGTCACCGTTACTCTTCACATTATACCTGGAACCATTAGCTCAATACATCAGACAAAGTGAAGATAACAGGGGAATTACTATTAAAGGGACAGAGCATAAATTGGCTTGTTACGCGGATGACATTTTGATCTATCTAGGGCAACCAAAGTACTCTTTACCTAAATTTATGCAATCCTTTGAACAATATGGTCAATTATCAGGATACAAGTTCAACATAGATAAAACCCAATTACTTTCATATAACTATAGCCCACCAAGAGAAATTGAAAGTAAGTATCCCTGGGCATGGCAGGGTCTTTCAAATATTTGGGCATCATTATGCCAAAAGATTTGGCAAATTTATCAGAATGCAATTACAGCCTATATAAAAAAATTAAGCAAGATATAACAAGGTGGAACCTAATTCCTTTTTTCAGTCTCAGTTCAAGGATTGAATCTATTAAAATGAATATACTTCCCAGTCTATTATATCTCTTTCAGACCCTACCAATAGAGATTAATCAAAATCAATTCAATGAATGGAACAAAATGTTACCAAGATAAATTTGGCAAGGTAAAAGGCTAGTGTTCGTCTCAAAACTTTGCAATTAGCCATGGAAAAGGGGGGATGGGGCCTAACTTCTCTCAGAGATGATTATTTTGCAGCACAGTTGAGAGCTGTGATGTGTTGGTGCAACCCATCATACGATGCTCAGTGGAAAAACATTGAGGAGGGGATACTTCTCATTCCCATACAGGCAATTTTGGCTGATAACAACCTACAAAGGTACATAAATACTATTGATAACCCATGGGTGAAATGGACTCTTAAAATATGGAAATCTATTATAAAAGAATATAAACTAGAGGGAGATATTGCAATTCTCAAATGGTGTGCATATGACTCGGATTTAACGCCAAATAAACTGGATGCTAGATTTAAGGACTGGACAACTAAAGGAATATCAGTTCTTTGCAATATAATGAAAGAAGGAACACTGTTCAATTTTGAAATGCTTAAAGAGAGACACTTATTAGAAAAACAAGACTTTTATCGGTATTTACAGATGCAACAATATGTTAATAGGATGGTTAAAAATGTAACCAAGGCAAGAACATGCTTGATAAAGCTATTTAGAAAAGCATATAACTCAGATAACGGTAGTAGACTCATTTCAAGTGTGTATAAGGGTTTGTCAAATCTTAAAACATATTTGACTTCATACATTGAAACAAAATGGGAGGAGGAAGGAGGGATAATTATATCTGAGGAAGAATGGACAATAATATGGAGGTATCAATGGAAGTGTACTAGTTCACAGAAATGGAGGGAGTTCAGATGGAAAAACTTGATAAGATATTTTATTACATCCTGTCAGAAATCCCATTATGATAGTAACCTCCCTGTTTGCTGGAGAAATTGTGGAAATGAAAATGCAAACCATTATCATATTTTCTGGGAATGCCCTGCTATCAAAGACTATTGGAGGGGGATACACAATGCCCTACAAAACATCTTTAAGTGTGAACTACCCTTAGAAAGTAAGACCATATATTTTGGGTATATACCTCAAGAATGGTTGAAAAGAGATAGATATTTAATGAATATACTGCTGGTGGCTGGTGACTTTTACTAGGAAATGGTTATCACAGGAGAGCCCAACAAATGCATGGATGCAAATTACAATGGACATTTACAAAATGGAGAAGATAACGGCATCTGTTAATCATAAGTTGGAACAATTTGATTCCTACTGGGACAAATGGTTTAACTACTTAACACCTCATAGGCCTGATTTTATTCTCACAAATGAATGAATATGTTGTAAAAAAATCACTCCCTACTTGTACATAGTTTTCTCCTTTCGCTTGTTCTTTCTTTCCTCTCCTTTCTATAAGTGTGTACCTCAGATAAATATTATGTGGAGATTTGTGGCATATATGACAATATGATATGTATGTACAATATCTGAAATACATCATAGAAATGCTTGTTTGATGATAAACTTCAATAAAAAAATAAATTACAAAAAATAGAAACTGCTCACCTTTTCCACTACTGATCCCTCAATGAGGACTGGTGTATGTTCCCTTGACTTTCCCTCCACAATCAATTCCTTGGTCTTACGGACGTTGTGTGCAAGGCTGTTGCTGCGACACCACTCAACCAGCTTTTCAGTCTTACTCCTGTATGCCTCCTTGTCACCATCTGAAATTCTGATAACAATAGTTGTGTCATTAGCAGATTTAAAATGGCGCTTGAGCCATGCTGAGCCACACAGTTGTGGGTAGAGAGATAGTAGAGCAGTGGGTTTAGCACGCATCCTTGCCATGTTCCAGTGTTGATGGTCAGCAAGGAGGAGATGTTATTTTCAACCTGCACAGACTGTGGTGTTCCGATGAAGAAGTAAGGATCCAGTCGCAGAGGGCTTGATGGCGTGATCTGGTATTTCCTCCGTCAGCCAGGTCTCCACAAAGCACAAAATGTTACATTCCTTTGTTTCCTGCTGGTAGAAGTTTCTGTCTGTAAGTTCGCACAGTTTATTGTCTGAGGACTGAACGATAGCCAGGAGTATGCCTGGGAGCGGTGGCCGATTAGCACGCCACCTCAACAGGATGCCAGCCCTTCTCCCTCCCCTCAAACACTGCTTCCTAGGGAGCGGTGGTGTAGCAGGTGACTCTCCCATTGATTGTGCAAGCAGGGTATCCCATTGTAGAAAAGGCAGCATGTAGTGGGTAAATGGCATCTTCCTGATGTTCATTAGAGTCAGTCTATCGTATCTGATGTGACTATAAGCTACTTGAACAAGAACTGCGAAGGAAATCGCAGAAATCAGAAGTATACTGTAAAGTTGGAACGGAGCTTGCCCATGGTATGCGGCACCATTCCCAGCATCTGCAGATTTTCTCTTGTTTGAGGCTGTAGCGCTCTGTCCAATATTGCTGCTGTGAGCCATCTATCCACAAAGCAGAGTACACAGCAGTCCCTGATATCCCTCTCGTACAGCAGTCTTGCTCTATAATTATATTTTCCAGACTGTAAAGTCACCAGCAGGATAGTCAGGAATGAAAGTCTAAGACTCTTGATTAGTAAGGTCATTAAAAATTATGGGAAGAAGGCAAGGGAATGGGGTTGAGAGGGATAATATATCACCCATGATTGAATGGCAGAGCAGATTCAATGTCCAAATGGCCTATATCTACTCTGGTGTCTTAAGACCTTGCCCTTTTTGTCACTTCAGTACAACTGCTGATAGTTTGCCTCACTATTCCTTGGTTTAGGATAGAAACAAAACCTACAGCACAATACAGGCCATTCGGCCCACAAAGTTGTGCCGAACATGTCGTAACCTTAGAAATTACGAGGATTACCCATAGCCCTCTATTTTTCTAAGTTCCATGTACCTATCCAAAAGTCTCTTAAAAGAACCTATCGTATTTGCCTCCACCGCTGTTGCCGGCAGCCCATTCCACGCACTCACCACTTTCTGCGTAAAAAAACCTACCCCTGACATCTCCTCTGTGCCTACTCCCCAGCACCTTAAACCTGTGTCCTCTTGTGGCAACTATTTCAGCCCTAGGAAAAAGCCTCTGACTATCCCCATGATCAGTGCCTCTCATCAGCTTATACACCTCTATCAGGTCACCTCATCCTCCGTCGCTTCAAGGAGAAAAGGCTGAGTTCACTCAACCGTCTTTTAATGAGATAATGGACCATTTTCTGTTTCAATGAAATAGCTATCTTGACTGTAGAAAAAAATGTACGAGGTGTATAAATTGAGGCAACAAAAAATATTGAAGCCTCTAACAGTGCCTGACAATAGTTTAGGTGTATATCAGATTTCAGACCAGTAGTCAGGAGGTGTTTCACTGAGCCAATGATCAATCCTAGAACGGAATCCAGGTGTAATTGGTTGCAAACCATAGTTTAAGTTATTTTACTGAAAGTTATATACTAAAACCTCTCATAGATTGCTGACCAAGAATGAGCCAATGTCTTTGTTGAAACCTGTGCATATACTTTCACTTTCTATTTCATCACTGAGGCTGCCTGACAGCTGTGTCTTTTTTCATTTTAATCTTTTACAATAGCACAGAAAAAGATCATAAGAGATGAATTATATGTTTCAGCCCATTGAGTCTTCTCTGCCATTCAATCATGGCTGATTAATTATCCCTTTCAACTCCATTCCCCTGTCTTCTCCCTGTAACCTTTGATTAATCAAGAACCTATCAACCTCCACTTTAAATATACCCAATGACTTGGCTTCCAAAACTGTCTGTGGCAGTGAATTCCATAGATTCACCACCATCTGGGTAAAAAGATCCATCTCAAATTGTTCTAAAGGGCTGTCCTATTCTGAAGCTGTGCCCTTGGGTCCTGGACTCCCCCACTATATGAAATATCCTCTCCACATTAGCGAGCACTTCCCAAGTCCCATGTAATCTAACTTACCATGTGAAAATTTATCAAAGCCCTGCCTGAAGTCCATATAGACTGGGTTTATGATCCTGTCCTCATTGGCTTCCTTGGTTATTTATTGAAAAAAATTACTCAATTACATTCATGAGATACAATATCCTGTGCACAAACTTGTAATGGTGATGTGTATCTCAGCCATGGTTCTTGCACTTTTTTCCTAGCTTCCCACAGTGCTCTTGGATAAAATCAGCCCCCAGAGATTTGGAAATTTAAAGTAAATTAATTATCAAAGTTCATACATGTTGAGGTTAATTTACTTGTGGGCATTCACAGTGGAGATGTAAATACATTAATTCTTTTGTTCACGGAATGATACCTGTGAACCTCCCCTGGACTCTCTCCAATGCCAGCACATATCTTCTTAGATAATGGGCCCAAAACTGCTCATGTTATTCCAAGTGTAGCCTGACCAAAGCCTTATCTAAAAGAGAAGTTATTAAATTGAAATCAATATTAGTGTATATGTAATCCTAATCAATATTAAGGCAGACAGGGTAAATGCAAGCAAGCTTTTTCCATGGAGGTTGGGTGAGGCTAGAACTAGAGGTCATAGGCTAAGTGTAGAATGTGAAATATTTGAAAGGAGGGGCTGAGGCTCTTCATTCATAGGAGGTGCGAGAGTGGAAGTGGTGGCTGTGGGCTTCATTGTAACACTTAAGAAGCTTGGAAAGATACATGGATTTTATAGGCTGTGGTCTAGGTGGGTTGATGGGACTAGGTAAAATAATGGTTTGGCATGGATTAGATGGGCTGAAGGACCTGTTTCTGAGCAGCAGTGTTGAATACAGTTCCCATGTGATTATATGTGTCCTCTTCTAAACATTCTTGATATGTTGATTCAAAGGGGATTGTTTGAGGAATGTTTCGCTTCAGTGTATTGAGCAGTACTCCAAGAGGACACTAATCAGATATAAAACATCAGAAAGGTGAGCAAATGCAAACAAACCCCTAGAACCACAACATATTCCTTCACATCTGTTTGGGCCATGATTTCAAACAAGCTTTAGGATTTACACTGTCTCAATGACATAAGCACTTGTCTTAAATCTGTAAGAGATTTTCAATTTGTTTTTGCTTTCTCATTAGGATGGCAACCCAGTTAGACCTGGAGTGGCCATGACAGACCTAGCTACAGGTTTATACAGTCATGGAGCCATAATGGCAGGGCTGCTACAGCGACAGAAGACTGGAAGAGGTCTACATATTGACTGCAATTTGCTTTCATCCCAGGTATGTCAATCAATTAAATATTTTCTGTACAAAACTTATGCAAAATGTTGACTGCTCATATACTTAACATTACGGCAAGGACATTGGGAAGCCATATGTTGCAGAATAGCTTTGGTTTAGCTGATGCAGTAACTTCTTCAGTTTGAACTTCCTTCACATAGAATAGTGGTGAAACCAATTGTTGAGAAAAGTCTCGCGACATTAAAGGAAAAAGTCCAACAAGGCTTTACTGGATTCCTTAGCAAGCAAGGTACAGGCAAAGTCAAAATACAAAAAAGGAATCAGCTAGAGTTTCAGAAACGAGAGATTCCTACATACAAAGGCAAAACTTCAATAACAAAAGATGATTCCAAGATGGAACAAAAACAACACAAGGGACATGGAATTTATATCGGGCTACAAACAAGTGACAGGTGATAACAATGAAGTAATAATTACCTAACAGGTGGGTGAGCAGGAAGGGGTTGACACTGTCATCACAGCCTCCTTTTTGTGGCCAGATTGAGGTGTGACACGTCCAGTAGAATAATATCATTTTGTGTGAACGGCCAACGCAGATTGAGGATTGTGTTGGGGGCAGCTTGCAAGTATTGCCACACTTCCAGCGCCAGTGTAGCCATCCTAACCATATATCTTTGGAATGTGGGAGGAAACCAGAGTATCCGGAAGAATCCCACATGGCCATAACAAACTGCTTACAATCCCTCAGTGGCAGGAATTGAACCTTGATCACTGATTGTTGGCACTGTAAAGCGATTATGCCAACTGCTATACTATCTTGCCTCTCCTTGGATGCTCATACATCCTGTATTTGTGTCTTTGCTAACATGAAATAATTTTTCACTGCAGCTTATTGTAAAGTTTCTGCCATTACTTTTTGCATTTTAACCAGTAACTGATATTGATGTATGCTATAGGTAAAAAGCCTGTTGGCTATTGAATACTGAAAGCCTTGATAGAGTGGGCATGGAGAGGATATTTTCTATACTGCGGAATCTAGCACCAGAGGCTCAGAAGAGAAGGACGTCCCTTTACAACACAGATGAGGAAAAATTTCTCAGAGGGTGGTGAATCTGTTGTATTAATTGTCACCAATGGCTGTGGAGGCCAAATCATTGGATTATTTAATCTGAGGTACTTGCTTTGTGGGAGGTCAAAGGTTACAGAGAAAAGTTACAGAAAAAAGAAGAGGGACAACAAGAGGAATTAAGTTTAGGAGTAAAGAGGTCCTTCTGCAGCTGTAGAGGGCCCTGGTGAGACCCCACCTGGAGTATTGTGTGCAAATTTGAGGAAGGACATTCTTCTTATCGAGGGAGTACAGCGTAGGTTCACAAGGTTAATTCCCGGAATGGCGGGACTGTCATATGTTGAAAGATTGGAGCGACTGGGCTTGTATACACTGGAATTTAGAAGGATGAGAGGGGATCTGATTGAAACATATAAGATTATTAAGGGATTGGACACGCTGGAGGCAGGAAGCAAGTTTCCGCTGATGGGTGAGTCCAGAACTAGAGGCCACAGTTTAAGAATAAAGAGTAGGCCATTTAGAACAGAGATATGGAAAAACTTTTTCACCCAGAGAGTGGTGGATATGTGGAATGCTCTGCCCCAGAAGGCAGTGGAGGCCAAGTCTCTGGTTGCATTCAAGAGAGAGTTAGATAGAGTTCTTATAGATAGTGGGGTCAAGGGATATAGGGAGAGGGCAGTAACGGGGTACTGATTGTGTAAGATCAGCCATGATCACAATGAATGGCAGTGCTGGCTAGAAGGGCTGAAGGGCCTACTCCTGCACCTACTGTCTATTGTCTATTGATATATTTCGGGCTGAAACCCTTCATCAGGATTGGAGAAAAAAAGATGAGGTTAGATTAAGAAGGTGGGGGGAGCGGAGGAAGAAATACAAGGTAGTAGCCGATAGGTGAATTCAAGGGAGGGGGAGGGGTGAAGTAAAGAGCTGGGAAGTTGATTGGTGAAAGAGATACAGGGCTGGAGAAGAGGGAATCTGATCGGAGAGTATCGAAGTCCATAGAGGAAAAGGGAAGTGGGAGGAGCACCAGAGGAAGGTGATGGGCAGGTAAGGAGACAAGGTGAGAGAGGGAATAACAGGGAATGGTGGCGGGTGGGTGTGCATCACTGGAAGTTTGAGATACTGCTGAGGCAACACTCAGGTTGGAGGAACAAGACCTCATCTGATGAAGGGTCTTGGCCTGAAATGTCGACTGTTTATTTTTGACCATAGATGCTGCCTGGTCTACTCAGTTCCTCCAATATTTTCTATGTGTTACTTGGATTTCCAGCATCTGCATATTTTCTCTCGTTTGTAAATGAGTGTTGAGTTTGTTGAGGAATGGAGAGGAATGAACTGTCTTGGACTGACTCTTTATTCATTTCCAGGAAGTAAGTCGGAATAAAAAGATGTGGGGAGGGGAAGGAGGATAGTTAGGTGATAGGTGAAGCTAGAAGGTGATTGGAAAGATAAAGGGTTGAAGAAGAAGGAATCTGATAGGAGAGGAGAGTGGACCACAGGAGAAAGGGAACCTGGGCAGGTGATAGGCAGGTGAGAAGAGGTCGGAGGTAAGGGGTCAGAGTGGGGAATAGGTGAAGAGGGAAGGAGAATTTGATATTCATGCCATCAGGTTGGAGGTAATGCAGATGGATTATAAGGTGCTGCTCCTCCACTTTGAGCGTGGTCTCATCATGGACCAACATGTCAGAATAGAAATAGGAATTGGAATTAAAATGTTGGGCCTCCGGGAAGTTCCGCTTTTGACAAATGGAGCAGAGGTACTCGATGAAGTGGTCTGTCAGTTTCTCCTTTCTAACCTCTCCACAGTGTTTGTAAAATATTTCTGAACCATTTCCACAGCTGTTATCATGGCAATAGATCATCTAATAATTTCTCTCACTTTTTTGAAACCTCACTGTGAGTGAGTGGCAATGAGTGGCACAGTTTCCTGCCCTTCAATGGTGATAGCCTTCCAGAAATACTTTGTAGAAATCATGATAGGTGTTATGTAAATGTAAGACTTCATTAGCCTAAGGTGTAGATTATTTTAGTTCTACTAAAATTGTTGACTACTTGGCTTGTTTGAGTTTAAGATCATAAAACATAGGAGCAGATTTAGGCCTTTCTGCCCATCGTCCTCTCTATCATTCCAACATGGCTGATTTATTATCCCTCTCAACCCCATTCTCCTTCTTTGCTCCACGTAACCTTTAAGACCTTGACTTATCAAGAACCTGTCAACTTTACTTAAAATATACCTAATAACTTGGCCTCCACAGCTGTCTGTGGCAAATAATTCTACAAGAGTTATCGCTCTCTGGTGAAAGAAATTTCTTTTCATCTCTTTTCTGAAGGGGTGTCCTTTCTGTGGCTGTGCCCTCTGAACTTAGTTCCTCCCACTATCGGAAACCTTCTCTCTATGTCCACTCTATAGGTCTTTCAATATTTGATAGTTTTCAATGAGGCCCTCACCAACCATTCTTCTAAAGTCCAGCGAGTACAGGCCTAGAGCCATCAAATGCACCTCATACATTAACTCTTTCATCCCCAGGATCATCTCTTGAACCTCCTGTGGAACTTCTCCAATGCCAGTACATCCTTTCTTAGATAAGGATCGCAAAATTACTCACATAATAATGCAAGTGTGGTCTCTGCAATGCCTTATAAAGCCTCAGCTATGAAGAAAAATTGTTTTAGTGTTGTAAGCATTCTTTAAACTTTTAACCTTAGACAGATGTGTTATTTCATGTATTAGTGCTGGACGATTTCAAGTTTTAAAAGTCAAGACCCTTGTGCTTTTTGCAGCTCAACGATGTCCTTTGAATGCTACTGGTAAACAATAAGGATGTGGGTTTCGGATATGGTTTCAATTATGTTTTTTCATTTATTTCTTCTGTAGTGGTTATCATACTTTTAGGAAGTTTTCAATATCCTTCCTGTGTTTAATTGCAACCAGCACTTCTATCACAAGTAGTCTCAGACTCTGTGGATATTGACAGTAAGTTTTGAAGTCCCTGACATTTGGAAAAGTTTCTAAGCAAACTGTCTTGTTCATTTTTTTTTTACAAATTATTGAAACATATACATTTCTTCCTCAAGGAATTTTTATTTTGTGTATTAAAATTTGGAGCTGTATTTGCCAAATTACCATTCATGGTCCCTTGTTTCAAGAAGAGTTGAAGTAAACCCAGAAACAATTTAGAGGAAGCAGAAACCCAGCAATCCCTGATGCTGCTTTAAAACTTGTTGCTATTTGTACATTTAATTTTACTTTGATTCACAGGGAAGGAAAAAATTTTAGATTCATGTAAAGTTCTCAATGGTATTTGCTTACTTTTATTGTTTGTATGATTTGTTCTTTTTTTGGACATTGGGTGTTTGATGGTCTTCTTTTAATGGGTTCTATTGTTTGTTTTTGTTTTGTGGATACCTGTCAGAGACGAACCTCAAGGTTGTATATAGTGTACGTACTAAATATTCTTTGGACTTTGATCTTTAAAACTTTAATTTCATTTTGTAACCATAAATCTGTGGTCTGTTTTTTTTTTGCAGCTTTGAACATGCTTAGATCCATCTCCACAAATTTTTTCTTTTTGACAAAAACCTAAGAAAGTTGACAATAATGGACTGGAAACATGGTTAAGTGGCTAAGGCAGTAGAGCAGTTGTGGCAGGCATTTCAAGAGATCCAATAGTTCATGTATCCCAGAAAAGAAATAGCAGATGGATTTTAATCTGGAAAAGTGCCAAGTGATCATTTTGGAAGATCGAATTTGAAGTTAGAGTACAGGGTTAAAATTAGCAGCATGGGGGAAACAAAATAAAATAAAAAAAATTATAAAATAAAATAAAATATAACTCTTGTTAAACACATTTGGGAGTATTGTGTTCAGTTCTGGTCAGCTCATTTCAGGAAGGATATGGATGCCTTAGAGAGGGTGTAGAGGAGATTTACCAAAGTTCAAAGTACATTATGAAAGTATGTATAGCACATAAGTCCTTGAGATTCATCTTCTTATAGGCAGCCACAGAACAAAGAAACACAATAGAATTTCAACATTTAAGAGAAATGTGGATAGGTACGTGGATGGGCGGGGTATGGAAGGCTATGGTCCGTGTGCAGGCTGATAGACTAGACAGATTAATGGTTCAGCACAGACTAGATGGGCTGAAGGGCCTGTTTCTGTGCTGTAGTGTTCAGTGACTCTATAACCCTAAATCCACGGCCATGGAGCTAGGTCAATGCTGCAGCCAGTCCAGGAGCCTGATGGCTACTGGCCACAGCCGTTGAGCCAGGTTCAGCTCTGCGATGAGTGCCGATGCAGTCAGTTCAGGAGTAAAGCCTCAAGGAGGAGTGAATATCAGACCACTACCTGGATTACAGACTATGTCTTATAAGGAAAGGTTGATTGAGCTTGGAATTTTCTCATTCTAGAAAGGATAATGAGAGATGACTTGATAGAGGTGTATAATATTATGAGAGGCAAAGGTAGAGTGGATAGCCAAAGACTTTTTACCCCAGTCCAGCAATGGCCAATACTAGAGGTCGTTGTTTAAGGTGAATGGAGGAAAGTATAGGGAGATGTCATCGAGTCATTGAGCAATACAGCTCATATACCTCTCCCATCAATGGACTTATCCAAACTGCTCTTAAAATTTGCAATTGAAATGACATCCACAACTTCCGGATGCAGCTTGTTTCACACTCTGATTGAAGAGTGTAGAAGGAAAGGGTTAGATTGATCTTAGAGTAGGTTACAAGGTTGGCATAACATTGTGGGCTGAAGGGCCTGTACTGTCTGTTAAGTTCTATGTAAAATTCCTCCTCAGGTTCCCCTTAAATATTTCACTTTTCATCCTTAACCTAGGAGCCCAAGTTCTAGTCTCACCCAACCTTTCCATTCCTCTCTTAAGATGCACTTTGAGATAATAAATCATAATCACAGTTATTTTTGCAATTAAGAGTTGCTTATAGCTTTCTAAA
Organism: Hypanus sabinus; assembly: GCF_030144855.1. Taxonomy (NCBI): domain Eukaryota; kingdom Metazoa; phylum Chordata; class Chondrichthyes; order Myliobatiformes; family Dasyatidae; genus Hypanus; species Hypanus sabinus. The sequence continues at coordinate 204,686,252 of NC_082706.1, read as the reverse complement.
TCCATTATGAGACTAAATGTACCATGGTGTCTGGCTTGAACTTCTATCAACAAACAATGTTTAAAGCTCATGTTAGGTAATGTTAATTTGTTGTCTGAAACCCAGAGCTCCTTTTCCTGTTTAATGTTGGTATAGCTTTGGAAAATCTGTATAATAAATACTTAGGAATTAAATTGCTGTCATATATAATAATAATAATGGTTGTCTGTCGGGGTCTGAGGAAGACTACATTGTGCAGGGTGGCGGTGTTTTTTTTATGAGGCTGAGTTGCGAGCTCGACATCAACCCGGCACGGATGGAGAGCGCGCTCGGGGACGGCCTGTCACTGGATCGAACTCCGGAACCTCCATTCTCGAGCCTGGTGCTGTTCTCACTGCGCCACCAGCCGACCTTGTTGCACCATGTAACCAGTGCATGAAAGATATTAAAGTGGAAAAGCCTTGCACTTCTCTGACTTCTCTCAGCCTCAGAAGTCAGGATCCAGTGGCACGAAGAACCATTACGTCTGACAACTTCCTTGACTGCATCGGATGGTCGCGTCTTCTTAAGCGCTCTGCCGCGCCCTACGCACCCCACATGCACTGCTGCAACACCTTCTCAGGCCGTTGAACCCCCGGGGTTTCCTCCGCCTGATCCAACAAAGCAGTCTTCGCATGCTGGGATGAGCAAATTCCTATCTCACCGAGGGTTTCAGACCCCTTGGCTACCCTCACCTGGTTTAGCCGGCCTGTCGAAGGCGTTGCCCGGGGTGTGGCCGCTGTTGCATGCAGGCAGCTACCAGGAGCCACAGGTGAGAGCTGGGAATTGGTGGGGACCAATAGATGACGAGCCACTCCAAGGAGTGTGACAAGCCCCCCATCTAGAGGTGCTACCCCTCCCATGCACTCCAGTATATAAACAACTATATACCATACTGTCCACATCAATCTATATAAAACTTAATCCCAATTACTGCTAGTGTTAGGGTGCCATAGGAGCATAGTGGACAGTGCGACACTATTACAGCTTGGGGCAATCTGGAGTCTGGAGTTCAATTCCAGTGCCATCTGTAAGGAGATTGAATGTTCTCTCCGTGAACTGCATGAGTTTCCTCGAGGTACTCCGGTTTCCCTGCACAGTCCAAAGATGCTCCGGTTAGTGGATTAATTGGTCCTTGTAATTTATCATGTGATTCCTGTACTTAATATGCGTATGTTCATGGTCTGCTGCGGTGGCCCATCCTTTTCAAGTTTCAATATATTGTGCATTCAGAAATGCTCTTTTGCATACCAATGTTGTAACACTTGGTTATTTGAGTTATTGTCACCTTCCTGTCAGCTTGAACCAGTCTGGCCATTCTCCTGTGTCCTCTCTCATTAACAAGGCATTTTTGCCCACAGAACTGCCACTCACTGAATGTTTTTTTGTTATTTTTGCACCATTCACTGTAAATTCTAGAGACTGTTGTGTGTCAGAATTCTAGATAATCATCAGTTCCTGAGATACTCAATCCACCCTTCTGGTTACCACAATTATTCCACGGTGGAAGTCACTCCGATCACTTTTCTGCCCCATTCTGAAGTTTGGTCTGAACAACAACTGAACTTCTTGACCATGCCTGCATGCTATAATGCATTGAGTTGATTATATATTTACATTAATGTGCAGGTGTACAGGCATACCTAATAAAGTGGCCACTGAGTGCAAATGGTACCAAAAAAAAAGGATACTATTCATGGAGTACATGCATATTAACTTTAAGGAGTGGCGTTTGTCAGTCCATGAACTGTTCATAAATCTGACAGTGGAAGGGAGAAATGGTTTCTGACTTTTTACACGTGGGTCGTCAGTCTCCAATGGTAATAATGAGAAGCAGGCATGTCCCTTGTAGTGAGGGTCCGTAATGATGGATGCCACCTTCTTGAGACACAGCCTCTTGAAGATGTCCTTGATGGTTGAAGAGTTCAACAGTTCAAAGTACAGTTATTGTCAGAGTAATTATACAAAATGCAACTTGGAGACTCTTCCTCCTGCAGACAGCCAGGAAACAAAGAAACACCATGGAACTCACTCAGGAAAACATCAAAAACAACCAATGTGCAAAAAAAGAACAAATTGTGCAAACAGCAAAATGTAAGTGAACACCAGGAGTATTCTGTCCAGTTCAGTTTAGCACCGCTAACCAACTGACAGACAGACAGACAGACATACTTTGTTGATCCCAAGGGAAATTGGGTTTCGTTACAGCTGCACCAACCAAAAATAGTGAAGAAATATAGCAATATAAAACCATAAATAATTAAATAATGAGTAAATTATGCCAAGTGGAAATAAGTCCAGGACCAGCCTATTGGCTCAGGGTGTCTGACACACCGAGGGAGGAGTTGTAAAGTTTGATGGCCACAGGTAGGAATGACTTCCTATGACAGTGTTACATCTCGGTGGAATGAGTCTCTGGCTGAATGTACTCCTGTGCCTAACCAGTACATTATGGAGTGGATGGGAGTCATTGTCCAAGATGGCATGCAACTTGGACAGCATCCTCTTTTCAGACACCACCGTCCACCCTCACAACATCACTGGCCTTACGAATGTTGTTGTCTGCTACCCTCAGCTTGCTGCCCCAGCACACAACAGCAAACACAATAGCACTGGCCACCACAGATTCATAGAACATCCTCAGCATTGTCCAGCAGATGTTAAAGGACCTCAGTCTCCTCAGGAAATAGAGATGGCTCTGCCCCTTCTTGTAGACAGCCTCAGTGTTCTTTGACCAGTCCAGTTTATTGTCCATTCGTATCCCCAGGTATTTGTAATCCTCCACCATGTCCACACTGACCCCTTGGATGGAAGCAGGGGTCACTGGTGCCTTAACCCTCCTCAGGTCCACCACCAGCTCCTTAGTCTTTTTCACATTAAGCTGCAGGCTGCAGAGCCAATTTTCACCAAAGCGCCCTAGTCTGTACCAATTGCCTCGTCCAACAGCTCAAAAAAGCAACAGAAGAACAATAACTATAATCTAGAAAATTATGTAACTTGAACTTCAAAGTCCCCAGAAACAAGTCCAGAGCAACAAGCCTTGTAGATCAATCCTTGCAACAGAGGATCCCATGACTCCTGCACTTTCCCTTGACAGCAGCTAGCACGAGGAAGAGGAAAACCGGTCAACACTGGCAGACGGTGCCAAGCACCTGCCTGAAATCTACTCTTGTATTCATCAGCTTTGCTTGATGCCTTAATCAGAGAGAAGCAATGGCATCTCCAGGCCACCCACTCTGCTCCCAACCTCACCAAACTCCCTCAGAGACAGGAAAGCAACAGATTGCTGAATTGACTCAAAAACACACCATCAAAATGTAAATCTCAGGTTGCAATTGCACGCAGTTTAGTTATATAATTGTATTTGAAAGAAGTAAAAGGAATAGTTTTGTGAACAGTCTGCAGGACTTCGTCGTTGGTCATGTTGTTCATTAGGATGATGTTCGTTGTACCCATGATGGAGCTGGCCGAGTCTTAACCCTCTGCAGCATCTTGTAGTGCATTGGAACCTCCATACCAGACTGTGATTTCAACATTTAAGAGAAATTTAGATAGGTACGTGGATGAGAGGAGTATGGTCTAAATGCAGGTTGATGAGACTTGGCAGTTTGGTACAGACTAGATGGGCCAAAGGGCTTGTTTTTATGCTATAATGCCCAATAACTATGATTATTAAAGAAGGCATGGAACTTACTCACATCAATGTACAATCGTGGTGTAAACACACAGTTAAATGTTGATGAGGTCACACCACATGCCCATAAGCTCATTTCCAAATTATATCTGCAGGCTCTGTATCCATTTTCAATTCAAATCAAAGTATGTTTAAATAAAGCCACTAGATGCTTACTAGATGTCCTGCAGAAGGGTCTCGGCTTGAAACACTGACTGCTTATTCATTTCTATAGGTGCTGCCTGACCTGCTGAGTTCCTCCAGCATTTTATGTATGTTGCCTTCTTTTTGAATGCAGAAATATTTCAGGTGAATGCAGGAGCTATTTTTTACCTTAGTAATTTATAGAAAACTGTGAAAAAGAAATGATCCCTTTCCCAGGACTTTCGACTTAACCTCAACAGAATGTGTTACTTCTGTCAGATTTAATTTAGTCAATGTTTTTTCTAACCTATGATTTTTTTTAAAGTGGTTCTTGTCTTTTAAGCTCTTTGTATTTTCAATAATGATCAAGATTTGTCCAGAACTTATGTTTCATTGTTTCCAGAGCTAGGAAATCTTCTGAGTCATATCAAAGCCAGAATCCTTTTTTTATGCCTTACTTAATAATTCAGGAGGTGATTCAGTCCATTGGTCTTTGTTAGTTTCCAGAATAGCATCCTATTCCTCCTCTTATTTCTCTATAAAGTACTGCCTTTCATGCGCCCATCAACTTCCGTATTCTTTTACCCGTTATCTCTACACTAAGGGTCATTTTACAGTGGCCAGCTAACCCACTGGTGCATCTTTCTAGAGTGGAGGGAAAGTGGGGTGTTTGGTGGAAACTCAACACGGGCAGCACCAAAATTAGAACAGAGTACAGGCCCTTCCACCCACAATACTATGCTGACCTTTTAACCTTACTCTAACCCTACCCTCCTCCATAACCCTCAAAGTTTCTTTCATCTGTGTGCCTATCTAAAATTCTCTTTAATGTCCCTAATGTATCTGCCTCTACCACCAGCCCTGGCAGTGCCCTCCCCGCACCCACCGCTCTGTGTAAAAATCCTGCCTCCAACATTCTCCTTATTATTTTCTCCAATCACTTCAAATTTGCGCCCCCTTGTATTATCCGTTTTCACCCTGGGAGAAAGCCTCAGGCTATCCACTCAATCTGTCCCTCTTAATACCTTGTACACCTCTATCATGTCATCTCTCATCCTCCCTTACTCCATAGGGAAAAGCCTTAGCTCACTCAACCTATGCTTATAAGACATGCTCTCTATTCTAGGCAGTATCCTGGTAAATCTCTTCTGCACCCTGTCTAAAGCTTCTACAGCCTTCCTATAATGAAGTGACCAGAACTGAACAGTTTTTAAAATTAGGATTGAACTCAGTTTCTTGGAACAATGGGATAACAGCACACCAGCCTTTCTTCTCAGCTGCTATTCCCACAAACTGCTGGTCATTTGGAATTGACTATTGGAATGGTCTGGAGTACATTGCAGGACAGTTTGTAGCAAGGGGGAATGGAGGTAAAATACTGCAAGTCTGGTTCACTGGTTAATTGGCAAGATCGACGCTGTGGGGCCTGCGCGGACTCGGTTGTAGTGAGACCAAGGTCTCATGCTGTGGGCTTGCTATTTGCAACAGTCCTTAGAAACATAGAAAACCTATATCACAATACAGGCCCTTCGGCCCACAAAGCTGTGCCGGGCATGTTCTTACCTGAGAAATTACCTAGGGTTACCCATAGCCCACTATTTCTCTGAGCTCCATATACCTATCCAGGCATCTTTTTAAAGACCTTATTGTATCCACCTCCACCACCATTGCCGGCAGCCCATTCCACACACTTACCAGTCGTAAAAAAAACTTACCCCTGACACCTCCTCTGTACCTTCTTCCAAGCACCTTAAAACTGTGCCCTCTCGTGCTAACCATTCCAGCCCTGGGAAAAAAGCCTCGGGTTATCCACATGATCAATTCCTCTCATCATCTTATACACCTCTATCAGGTCACCTCTCATCCTCCATCGCTCCAAGGAAAAAAGGCCGAGTTCACTCAACCTATTCTCACAAGGCAAACATGAGGAAATCTGCAGATGCTGGAAATTCAAGCAACACACACAAAATGCTGGTGGAACACAGCAGGCCAGGCAGCATCTATAGGGAGAAGCACTGTCGACATTTCAGGACTGACGAAGGGTCTCGGCCCGAAACGTCGACAGTGCTTCTCCTTATAGATGCTGCCTGGCCTGCTGCGTTCCACCAGCATTTTGTGTGTGTTGCTATTCTCATAAGGCATGCTTCCCATCCAGGCAACATCCTTGTAAATCTCCTCTGCACCTTTTCTATGGTTTCCACATCCTCCCTATAATGAGGCGATTAGAGCTGAGCACAGTACTCCAAGTGGGGTCTGACCTGCCTTTAACAAAGCCGTGCTGACTATTCCTAATCATATTATCCCTCTCCGAATGTTCATAAATCCTGCCTCTCAAGATATTCTCCATCAACTTCCTGACCACTGAAGTAAGGCTGACTTGTCTATAATTTCTTGGACTATCTCTACTTCCTTTCTTGAATAATGGAACAACATCTGCAACTCTCCAATCTTCTGGAACCTCTCCCATCCCCATTGATGATGCAAAGATCATCACCAGAGGCTCGGCAATCTCCTCCCTCGCATCCCACAGTAGCCTGGGGTACATCTCGTCCGGTCCCGGTGACTTATCCAACTTGATGCTTTCCAAAAGCTCCAGCACGTCCTCTTTAATATCTACATGCTCAAGCTTTTCATTGTGCTGTAAGTCATCCCTACAATTGCCAAGATCCTTTTCCATAGTGAATACTGAAGCAAGGTACTCATTAAGTACCTCTTCTGTCTCCTCTGGTTCTTTAGATACTTTTCCACTTTCACACTTGATGGTCCAGGAGGAGAGACACTGGAGGCAGTGTGGCATGACATCCATGCTGGATTGGGGGCTGGCCCCTCTTATCTCTGCTTGCCTCCAGTGTTTGCTCGGTAGAAGACAAGCTGGATTGCGTACGTGCATGCATGCATATGTTCATCTGCAGACTGCTGGGAACTGCTTGCTCTTCTCGATAACACCCATGCACCATCAGTTTGCTGGACGTGTCAGTCAAGGACTTGGGTTACATATTTTTTTGTGTGACTGTATCTTTACTGCTATTGCAATTATACATGCTATATGTGCCTTGTGCTTTGTATGACTGTTGGGTCTGTGTTTTGCACCTTGAACCCAGAGGAATGCTGTTTCATTGGTTGTATTCATGGGTGTTCATGCATGGTTGAACGATAATTAAACTTGAGAGTCAGAAGGAAGATTCTTGTGTCCGTTGTTATATTAACATTTTTACAATTGCTCAACCACAAAAAAAGTTCATATTATTGCAGAATAAGGATTTTTGGTTTGTTCTTATGACTTCTGCACAATGGGATCAATAGGCAGAATGGCTTAATTCTGCTCCTGGTTCAAGTTCAAGTTTAATTATCATTCAACATGATACATGAATATCAATGAATACAGGCCAAATAAACAGTTTTACTCTGGGGCTAAGGTGCAAAACACAACACCAACAATCACACACAACTCAAGGCATATATAGTACATACGTATATCAGTAATATAGAGTCACACCCAAAAAATACAGTAGTCCAAGACCCTGAGTTCATGAATGTTGCAGCTGTCTGCTGTCAAACACAGTCCAGTTGTCTTCTGCCAAGTGAACACTAGGGGCAGCACCGACTCCAGCTTAGACGCTGCATTGTGCTGACTCCAAGGCCTGTTTCCTGGTCGGCTCCAAACAGGTGAGACCAGGTCCTCGTCTTATGGCAGTAATCATGTTATCAGCTTATTGAAAACCTAGAGACAGGGTGCGGGAGACTTCTGTCCTAAATGCTTTGATGCATAAAGGCCGTTGTAGCTCAAACAGCCAAGAGAATTCAGTCTGCAACCAACCTGTGAATAGTTCATAATTTCTTTTTGTAGCACTGCTGAGGGTGTGCATGATCATCCTGTGATTGTTTGAAGTGTCAGTCTCCAAAATAGCAGCATGACCTGCCTGTAACCCATACTCCTTGTGGATGTCTGCTGTAGACTTGTAAAGACACCATTGCCAATATGCTGTCCAACCTAATTTACGCTGTGGATATTAACTTATATCACCCAGGCTGCTACCGTCAGGCACGAGATACAGAAGCCTTAGTCCCTACATCACCAAGTCCAGCAGCAGTTACTATTGTAGGTTGCTGATCTTTTTGATCTGCCACTCCTTCAGAAGTCATGAATATGCATTGTTACGTACCCCGTAACTGGGTCACTTACCAGCAAAGATAGAGAGGTCCATTGAAGTCTGATGGTACTATTTTTAACAGTATTTATTGATAAAAATACACAAAAATAATATCAACGCAAACATACAGATAATATACGTCGTCAATACTAAATCTAAAATCGCGGGTGTAATAATAATCGATAAGGAATAGCTCTATCATTGTCTAGGAGATAATGTATTGTCCAATGGAAATATAAAAGTCACTTTAGTTCATTCAAGCTGCAGCTTTTTGGTTGGAGAGAAAGACGGGTTAAAATTTGCCCATTCCTTTTATGATGTCAATCCGTTGAGAGTCGTTGGGAGTTGATTTCCCCGTTGTTAGCTAAAGACCGTTCTTCCGTGGTAAAGGCTCACCGATTCCAGGGCAAATGGAAATGGACGCACGTGGCCTTCCCACCGGCTTTTGCTATTACAGGATTGCTGGCGTTTCTTCTGGTGCGTTTGAGGGGCTGTTCCCACAGACCCTCTTTTATCCTGACTCACAGGGTCTCAGATGTCAATCAGGTTGGGATGATGCAATCCCTCCACCAACCTCCCCCTTGGTTCATTGCCTGGGGGCTTCGATGCATCTTACAGGATTCAATACCCAAGTCCGTCTCCAAGAGACAATAGCCGGTATCAATGGCTTTGCCTTTCGGAGGCCAGGACACATTCCAACTCTTTGTGGATTCCGCATGTCTTTCTCTCATTTCCTGGGTCTCCTGAGCTGACTCAATAGTGATCTTGCGATTCTCAAAAAGGAGGGGGCTACCCCGCACCCTTCAGCCCCTCAGAGCTGTGGCACAGTCATAACAACATAAATTCTGTTGCTCACAATTGTTAATTATGCACTAAGAGAACAAAGAGATTGAGAAAGGAGAGTAGTGAAACAGAAGGCGATGACAGGGAAGAATTACAAAGTAAAGAGGCTGAACCCACGTCTTCTTGCATCTTATGAATTTGCTAATTCAAATGAGTTTCCATGGGTATGAGTTAACCAATCAAATAGCCCCATTCACATAATGCAATACTTGCAACTGCCACCAAGTAGTTACAAAAGGAATTGCAGCCACTAGAAAACACTGAACAATTACTGCAAAGAAGATAACAATTATAGAGCCTAACATTACTTTACAACCATTAGGCTCCTGAGCCAACATAGATAACTGCACTCACCACAACACTGAATTGATTAACAACCTACAGACTCACTTTCATAGACTTTTTACATCTCATGTTCTCAATTTTTTTATTTGCCAAGTTTTCCTTCTTTTGCTCATTGTGGTCTTTATGGATGTTTTTTCATTGATTCTAATCAGTTGGGGTGGCCTGGTAACATAGAGGTTAGCACAATGCTTTATAATAGCAGTGACCAGTGTTCAATTCCTGTCACTGCCTGTAAGGAGTTTGTACATTTTTACCGTGACCACGTGGGTTTCCTCTGGGTGCTCCTGTTTCCTCCCATAGACCAAAAACAATCCAGTTGGTTGGTTAATTGGTCTTTATAAATTGTCCCGCGATTAGGCTAGGATTAAATCAGGAGGCTTGAAGAGGCAGTAGGGCATATTCCACACAGATTCTCAATAATAAATACATTTCTTTATATTTTCTGCAAATGTCTGCAAGAAAATGGTTCTCTAAGCAGTTTAGGATAACATATACGTACATGGATAATAAATTTACCTTGGAATTTTCAACTTTGTGTATCATTTTAGAGCAGTTGCTGTGCAAAAAAAAAAAATTGTTACCTGGTCCAGCTTTCAGCCAGAAAGATAATATTCAGGTGGTTTCACAATGGTGCAACATTTATCTTCACAGTAGAGTTCCAAGTTGTTGGCTGCAAAGTTTTCTTAATATAGCTTAAAGTGAATTTGTGTCTAAAGTCATTGATGAAGAGACCCTGATGAAGGGTCTCGGTCTGAAGTGTTGACTATGTTCGTTTCCGTAGATACTGCTGGATTTCCAGCATCTGCAGATTTCCTCTTGTATGTAAAGTCACTTAATAATAGTTTTCCCTCCAAGTGTATAGTAGTTAAAGTTCACTAATTGATTTGGACGTGATGTGGCATGTTTTCCTTTTCCTAAGTCTCCTGGTCATCTGCAAAAATGGAATGTAAAAAGAATGAAAGAGAAGATGATTGAAGCACTTTCATGGATTAACAAACACTCGGTGGCCATTTTTAGTAGTTACCTTCTGTATGCACATGATCTTCTGCTGTAGCCCATCCATTTCAAGTTTCAATGTGTTGTGCATTCAGAGGTGCTCTTCTGCACACCACTGTTGTAATGTGTGGTTACTTAAGTTGCTGTCACCTTCCTGTCAACTTGAACCATTTAGGCCATTCTCCTCTGACTAACAAGGCCTTTTCACCCACGGAACTGCCACAGACTGGGTGTTTTTTTTTTGCTTTTACCATTGTTCTCTGTAAACTCTAGAGACTGTTGAATGTGAAAATCCCAGGAGTTCAGCAGTTTCTGAGATACTCAAACCACCCAGCCTGTAAGCAACAATCATTCCACGGTCAAAATCACTTAGATCACTTTTCTTCCCCATTCTGATATTTGGTCTGAACAGCAACTGAACCACTTCATCCTATACTGCTTTTGTACACTGAGTTGCTGCCACATGTCTGGCTGATTATATATTTGCAATAATGAGCAGGTGTATATGTGTACCTAATAAAGTGGCAACTGAATGTGTAGTCATATCCACACAGAGCCTCTTTAATTTACCAACCTAGTCTCAGGCACAGAAACATTGATATTTTTCGGCTTAATATGTTAAATAACTACTGGGAGCACTAATTGCTGAGAACAGCAATCTGCTGGAGGAACTCAGTGGAATTGTCGACATATCAGGTCAAAATATGCCAAATGCCAGACAGCTAGGATTTCAGAACAATCAGATGGCAGATGAAATTTTATTGTTCTTCATTTTTTATTCCTAAGAGCAATATGAATTTGAATAAACAATGGTCCTTGCAAAAAATTTGAAACTTAACAATCATCTGTTTCAGGTTCAAATTCAGGTTTAATTGTCACTACAATGCCCATGAATACAGCTAAACGAAACAGCTTTACTCCAGGGCCAAGGTGCAACACATAATATCACCAGTCACACACAGCAAAAAGCACACATTGCTCATATAAGATAGCAGTAGCCATACAGTGACACATAGAAATATATATATAGCCCAAATCCCTGAGTGCCATGTTCTGTAAATTAATGGTACATGGTGCTATTGGCAAGAACAAGCAGTTCTCAGCAGTCAGCAGACAAATGTAAAAATAATTATAAATGTCTTCAATATTCTCTGATGATTTCAGCCCAGTTCATCACTGGAAAATCTTCCTTACCTTTGAGCACATCTACAAGGAGAGCTGCGACAAGAAAGCAGCATCCATCACCAAGGACTCCCTGCATAAAGGCCATGCTCCCTTCTCACTATTGTCATTGGGAAGGAAGTACGGGAGCCATACTACCAGGTTCAGAACAGTTAGTAACCCTCAACCATCAGGCTCCTGAACTAGAGGGGATAACTTCACTCACCTCAACCCTGAACTGATTCCACAACCTATGGACTCATTTTCAAGGACCCTACAAATCATGTTCTTAGTATTATTTATTTATTTATTTTATATATCGAAAGGGACAATCTTATTAATGATTAGGAAATAAATTTGTGATGTATTCAGAAATTTTAAAAATACCCTTTAATTCTGGCAATCCTTGTTTTGACCAGGTTGCGTGCCTGACCCACGTGGCTGCAAATTATCTCAGTGGTGGTAAAGAAGCAAAGCGATGGGGTACAGCACACGAAAGCATTGTTCCTTACCAGGTATGTAACTACCAAAATAAAAATGGTAATTGTTTTCAGCAACACACACAAAATATTGGAATAGCTCAAAAAGTCAGGCAGCATCTATGCAGGAGAATTAACAATTAGTGTTTTGGGCCGAGACCCTTCATTATTAATTTTTTTAAAGTAGACCTACTGTACTTAATGAAATGGCCACTGAGTGTAGGTTTGTGGTCTTCTGCTGTGTTCAATGTGTCGTGCATTCAGAGATGCCCTCTGCGCATGGTTATTTGGGTTACTATCTCCTTCCTGTCAGCTTGAACCAGTCCAGCCATTCCCCTCTGACCTCAAACAAGAGAAAATCTGCTGAGGCTGGAAATCCGAGCAACACACACAAAATGCTGGAGGAACTCAGCAGGCCAGGCGGCATCTGTGGAAAAAAGTACAGTTGAAGTTACAGGCCGAAACCCTGCTTAGACAATTTTCTATCCATACTGCTCTTGTCCCTTTTATACAATGGCCTTTAGTCTCAATGGTAGGCCTAATATGTGGTATCTTGTCAAATACGTGTGACCTGTATTCACCTTGTCAAATTTGAAAGTAAATTTATTATCAAATTAGGTATGTATATGTAAGCGCACAGTATATTACCCTAAGATACGTTTTCATACTGGCGTTCACAGCAGAACAAAGAAATACAACAGAATCAATGAAAAGCTACACACAGACAGAGACTGACAAACAACCATTGTGCTAAGCACTGACAGACCGTGCAAATGCAATATATTACAAAATAATAACTAAATAAGTAAATTAATAATACTGAGACCATGAGTTGAAGAGTCGTTGAAAGTGAATCCATGGGTTGTAGAATGTAGCGCGCTTTATGGTGTCTTTCTTTAAAGTTTCTTACATAAAATAATACATGTGGTGTGATGAAAGAATCAGCTAAAGAGGTCAGACTTTATTGCCGTGTTTGCTTGTGACTCATCAAATCAGTCCAATTTTGCTCTTCTGTCATCTTCCCACTTTCTTTCCAGCTCTGACGAAGGGTTGAAACATCGACTGTTTATTCCTCTCCATAGATGCTGTCTGGCCTGCTGAGTTCCTCCACATGATGTGTGTGGCTCTGGATTTTCAGCATCTACAGAATCTCTTGTGTTTATCTAACCTCATCTTTTCTATTTTTGCCATATATTGAGAATCACAGAAAATATCTTTTTCTGTATTTCCTGTCCCCTTCTTCTTTGTCCCTTCCAAACTTTCACCTCCCATCTTCTTATTTCCCCCACTTGTCCGCTCCCCACTTGATCTCATCCACTGCCTTTCAGCTTGACCTCCTTCCTCTGCCCTCACCTTCTTATTCTGCCTTCTTTCCCCTTCCTTTCCAGTCCGGATGGAGGGTCTCAGCCTGCAACATCCACAGTTTATTCTTCTCTGTAGATGCTGCCTGACCTGCTGAGTTCCTCCAGCATTTTGTGTGTGTTGTTCTAGATTTCCAGCATCTCTTGTGTTTACAGTTTTGCTCTTATCTTGTTTTAATAGAATGTCCCAGGAAAACCATGCATCTTGAGTTAAACTCCCAGATTACTGTTTGTACTACTTCCTACTAGTTACTAACACGTTAAAACTGACTACCCTTTGCAAATTTAAATGTAGAAGTAGGTAGGTTGATGTTAGATTTCTGAAAAAAAGCACTTCTAACAGACTGAATGCACCCATCTGCTTGCAAACACAACTGTTCACAAGAATTAAAATGCACATCCCTCACTCCATGTGAACTATATTAGGATCACTATGAGATGCCCCTGTAATTGGATAGGACAGATCTGGCATTGGCAGAGAAACAGTGTTGGAAATTCCTTTCATTCCAGCTGGCAAAACAGCTTTTACTGCTATTCTGAATTCTAAGCTACGAAGATTTTCACTGTGAATTTCTCTGTTTTAATATAGCTAGCTGAAGCTATATCAGTTTTCCATTGAGTCTTTAATGCAATTGACTTGAGAACCTGAGTTATAGGGAAAGGTTGAATAGGTTAGGACTTTATTCCCTGGACTGTAGGAAAATGAGAGATGTGATAGAGGTATACAAAATTATGAAGGGTATAGATAAGGTACATGCAAGCAGGCTTTTTCCACTGACATTGGGTGAGACTAGAACTAGAGGTCATGGGTTAAGGGTTAAAGGTAAACTGTTTAAGGGGAACTGTTTAAGCTGTTTAAGAGTGAAGCGAATGTGGAAAGAGCTGCCAGAAGAAGTGGTGGATGCAGGTTTGACTGCAATACTTAAGAGAAACTTGGAGAAGTACATGGATGTGAGGGGTATGGAGGAATTTGTTCCGGATGCAGGTTGATCGGTCTCTGCAGAATAACTGTATACATGAACTAAGTGGGCTGAAAGGTCCTGTTTCTGTGCTGTTGTGCTCTATGATTCTGATCCAAATTTCATGTGTAGACATAACTATTATTTAGCTGTGGTCTTAATTTTGTCCAGCTCCTGTCTATTTGTCACACCAATAATTTGTATTTATGTAGCACCTTCTGTGTATGTACCGGCTTGCTTCCCAAGTAATGGGAAAAGTAGAGAAAAGGTGGACAAGGCAGAGATGGGGTGATGCTCTTTAACTGAAATGATGGACTATGAACAGTAGCTCAAGGAGTCACAAGAAACTGCAGGTGCTAGAGTAAAAGGCAGTACTGGAGGAACTCTGTAGGTCCAAGGTGAGGGGTAGAAGACTGACTTTGACTCTCAGTCCCAATACAAGGTCTTGACTCAAAATGCTGACAGATGGTCAGCTTTCCTCCCACAGCTGCTGCACGAACCACTGAATTCCTCCAGCACTGCTCCTGACCTGCTGAATCCCTCCATGGGTTCATGGAACCTGCCTGACCTGCTGAGTCTGTCCATGGATCCTGCCTGACCTGCTGAGTCTGTCCATGGAACCTGCCTGACCTGCTGAGTCTGTCCATGGATTCTGCCTGACCTGCTGAGTCTGTCCATGGATTCTGCCTGACCTGCTGAGTCTGTCCATGGATCCTGCCTGACCTGCTGAGTCTGTCCATGGATTCTGCCTGACCTGCTGAGTCTGTCCATGGATTCTGCCTGACCTGCTGAGTCTGTCCATGGATCCTGCCTGACCTGCTGAGTCTGTCCATGGATCCTACCTGACCTGCTGAGTCTGTCCATGGATCCTGCCTGACCTGCTGAGTCCCTCCATGGATCCTGCCTGACCTGCTGAGTCTGTCCATGGATCCTGCCTGACCTGCTGAGTTCCTCCATGGATCCTGCCTGACCTGCTGAGCCCCTCCTTGGAACCTGCCTGACCTGCTGAGTCTGTCCATGGATCCTGGCTGATCTGCTGAGTCTGTCCATGGATCCTGGCTGATCTGCTGAGCCCCTCCTTGGAACCTGCCTGATCTGCTGAGTCTGTCCATGGATTCTGCCTGACCTGCTGAGTCTGTCCATGGATCCTACCTGACCTGCTGAGCCCCTCCTTGGAACCTGCCTGACCTGCTGAGCCCCTCCATGGATCCTACCTGACCTGCTGAGTCTGTCCATGGATCCTGCCTGACCTGCTGAGTCTGTCCATGGATCCTGGCTGATCTGCTGAGTCTGTCCATGGATCCTGCCTGACCTGCTGAGTCTGTCCATGGATTCTGCCTGACCTGCTGAGTCTGTCCATGGATTCTGCCTGACCTGCTGAGTCTGTCCATGGATCCTGCCTGACCTGCTGAGTCTGTCCATGGATCCTGGCTGATCTGCTGAGTCCCTCCATGGATCCTGGCTGATCTGCTGAGTTCCTCCATGGATCCTGCCTGATCTGCTGAGTCTGTCCATGGATCCTGCCTGACCTGCTGAGTCTGTCCATGGATCCTGCCTGATCTGCTGAGTCTGTCCATGGATCCTGGCTGATCTGCTGAGTCCCTCCATGGATCCTGGCTGATCTGCTGAGTTCCTCCATGGATCCTGCCTGATCTGCTGAGTCTGTCCATGGATCCTGCCTGACCTGCTGAGTCTGTCCATGGATCCTGGCTGATCTGCTGAGTCTGTCCATGGATCCTACCTGACCTGTTGAGTCCCTCCATGGATCCTGGCTGACCTGTTGAGTCCCTCCATGGATCCTGCCTGACCTGCTGAGCCCCTCCATGGATCCTACCTGACCTGCTGAGTCTGTCCATGGATCCTACCTGACCTGCTGAGTCTGTCCATGGATCCTGCCTGATCTGCTGAGTCTGTCCATGGATCCTGCCTGACCTGCTGAGTCTGTCCATGGATCCTACCTGACCTGCTGAGTCTGTCCATGGATCCTGCCTGACCTGCTGAGTCTGTCCATGGATCCTGCCTGACCTGCTGAGTCTGTCCTTGGAACCTGCCTGACCTGCTGAGTCCCTCCATGGATCCTGCCTGACCTGCTGAGTCTGTCCATGGATCCTGCCTGACCTGCTGAGTCTGTCCATGGATGCTCCTGACCTGCTGAATTCTTCCAGAATTTTGTGTGTGTGACCCATACCTTCTAGTTTTTAAGTTCCCTTTCACTGGGAAAACGATTATGTATATTAACTCTCACGATTTTATCCACCTCTATTAGGTCATCCCTCACTCCTACATATAATGGAATATAGTCCAAGCCTGCCCAAACTCTCCCTATAACTCAGACCTTTGAGTCAAGTCAATAAATCTAGTCATCACTATTTCTAGTTTAATTGTGTCTTTCCTATATCAAGGTGACCTCTTAGGGGGGCAGCAATCTCGGTTCAATTCACATCATTGTCTGTAATAAGTTTGTACGTTCTCCCCGTGACTGTGTGGGTTTCCTCCAAGAGCTCTGGTTTCCTTCCTCCCCCCAAAAATGTACGGGTTAGTTGCTGCGTTGGTCACATTGATGCAATTGGCTGGTGCAGGCTTGTTGGACCAGAAGGGCTTGTTACTGGGCTATGCCTAAATTTACAAAAAACAAAAATTGTACACAATATCCCACCACCTTGTCCATCTGTGATGTTGCTTTCTGCAGACTATGTACTGGCACTCTTACGTCCTTGTGTTCTACAAAACTCCTCAGGGCCTGACTGTTCACTGTACAAGTCCTATGCTGGTTTGACTTCCAATCAGTATTAAATTGGAGATTACCAAGAATGATTTCAGAGATATTTGAAATGGGGAAATCAGTACAGTAGGGAAAGACTACAAGCAGTGTTGATGCTTACATAGTGCTGTACAAAATGGAGAGGGGTGATAGCCAGAAGAAAGAGGATAGGGGGAAGGGGAGGCAGGGGCTAGTAGAAATAAGATGGATTGGTGAGAACATGGACAGCTCAAAGTCCAAGCTAAAGTACTTTTTATTACCAAAATACGTTTTGTTGGATGCTATGGTAATGTAGCGGTTAGCATGATGCATTTCAGAGTTCGGAGTTCAATTCTGGTGCTACTCTGTAAGGAGTCTCTGTACTCCGTGCTGTATAGCTAAAAGTAAATAAATAAATGAATGAATATATGTATGAAACCTTGTGATTCAATTCTTGCAGGCACATATGGGAAAATAAAGAAATTCATAAGAGTTTATGAAAAGCTATACATAAACAGATCAAGAAACAACCAATGGGCAAATTGGGTTAATAAAAAAACTAAGTCATATTGAGAACACGAGTTGTAGAGTCCTGAAAAGTGAGTCTGTAAGTTGTGGAATCAGTTCAGAAATGTGAGTGAAGTTATCCAAGCCTGCTCAGGAGCCTGATGGTTGTAGGGTAACAATTGTTCTTGAATCTGGTGCTTGTGACCAAATGCTCAAATGGTGGTGAGGTTCTTGATGATGAATGCTGCTTTCCTGTGACAGCTCTTCATCTAAATATATTCATTGGTGAAGAGGGCTTTGGCTGTGATGGACTGGGTCGTGTCCACCACTTTAAGACCATAAGACACAGAGGGGGGGAAATAGGCTATTCTGCCCACTGAGTCTCCCTGCCATTTGATCATGGCTCATTTATGATCCCTTTGAACCCCATTCTCCTGCCTTCTCCCTTTAACTTTTGGTACCCTTACTAATCAGCAATCTATCAACCTCCACTTTAAATATATCAAATAACTTGGTCTCCACTGCCATCTGTGGCAGTGAATTCCACGGATTCAACCACCTTGTATTCTAAAGGGTCGTCCCTCTATTCTATTCTGAAACTCTGTCCTCTGGTCCTAAACTCCCCACTATAGGAAACATCCTCTTCCTGTCCACTCTATCCAGGCCTTTCGATTTTCAGTAGGTTTCAATGAGATCACTCCTTGTTCTAGATTCTGTTGAGTCCAGGCCCAGAATGGGTGGCAGGGTGGAGATATGTCTCTACCAAAGGAGGTGTAAGGTGTTCCTTCCCTCTGCTAGCCTGCATCACCTTTGGGCAAGCTGTAGCACCTGCTTAGACCCCCTCCCTCCCCTCCAACCAGGGTCACATGAAGCTATGGGAGCAAGTGGTGGATGATTGTATCAGTAACTGGTGCAGATCACAAGTCCTGGTTATGCGACCACAGACACCAGGCAGACAATCTCTGAAGAGAATTTATAATGGTTGGGGTCACCTGTCTTGTAAAGACACTGCCCAGAAGAAGGCAACAGCAAACCACTTCTGTAGAAATATTTGCTAAGACCAGTCATGGTCATGGAAAGGCCATGACATGGGCACATAATGAATGAACAGGCCCAGAGCCACTTCTCATACACCAACCTTTTCATTTTGGAGATAATTTTCATGAATGTCCTTTCTGTATTTAAAAAGATTGTTCACTTAAGAAGCTGATCACATAAATGTACTTCTTATATCTTGATCCTGCTGTGCCACCATTAACCAGTTATGCAAGAAAGGCAAGCATGAGTCTGAGTTCCCAAAATGCACTGCCAGTGGGAGTAGTTCGTGCAATACAAACTCATATGACCCTTGTGTTGTTGGCAGTAACACTGGCATCGACACCAAAAGTTATTTGCTTTGAAAAGCAAGATGAGAAGCAAAAGCAACGTGAATTGCAACCTCTGATCTTTATCATGTCAGTGTGCCAGCTGCCTGCAGCTTACATCCATATAAAACCTTTAAAAGCATGTTTATGATTTATCATTTACTCACAGCACCATTTATTGTGTGTAAACAATTTATAAGCCAGTAATTAGAAAACATTTTTTCTTGTGGCAGGCATTTCTGAGGACAAGGCATGATTACAAGAAGCTCTGTGAGGAATCTGCCTTAAGAGCTGGGATGTTTTCTCTTAATTACTGACATATGTTTATTTATATTATTTTTAACTTGTTTTGAACCTCTGAAATTGCCAAAGACACATCCAAACACTTGCTTCATATATAAAAGAGTGCTCAGCTTCAGTAATCCAGATAGTTCAGGCTTTTCTTCCCTACATCTGGTGACCTACTTGTGCAGCACGGGTACCCTGGAAAACTGAGAGGTTGGACACTCTGTTCCCTTTCGCTAACATTTCTTCTTTGATTTGCAAAATTGAATTTTGGCAATAATGCCAAACAATTGCATCAGAGTAACATTTGGGATAATTGCATTTGGTATTGTGACAAAAGACAATTGGGACATTTCTCCGAGGATCGTCACCTTGTTCTAGTGGAGAGGCTAGTGAGTTCCTGACATCCCAAGAGCGATGCTGTCTGGAGTTTTGCCATCTGGTGTTTAGCTCCTGATAGGGTCACCCATGGCAGTAAGGTCAAGGGGGAGGTTCCAGACAAAGGGCGATCCAACCAAGACAACGGTGGAGCTGGTGGAAGATGATGGCACAGCACCACAGCAGTGAAGGCGGAGGAAGACTACAGCAGTGAAAGGTCCTCAGTGGTCTTGCATTCCATGCCACTAGACCTTGACCACAATCTTTCAAAGACCGTGTGGGGCTGCCCGTGCATTAATCTCTCCACATTAAATAGTCACACATAGACGTTCTTCATGAGGGTAAAACACCCTAACATCCCATGTTAAGTCCTGTGGTGATCAGCAAGTGGCAAAGAGGGCAGGATTATGTGGACTCTGGAATGGCCTTTCTCAGCCACATGAAGACCCACGATTGGACAACCACTTGGGAGAACATTGTACTTGACTCGAGTGATCGCACTATAAAAATTCTACTTTGGGTCATTAATTTTGTTGGTGAACAAAGTTGAGAAATAATTTACAACTGTCTGGAGTGGAAATAGTGCTAATTTCCACATTCCATATCAACCTATCTTCACATTCACTAAGCTCAATGGATAGACACTAAACAACAAGCTTTACGCCTCATTCTTGAAGAGAATCCGAAGAATCTTTGGATCGCCAGTGAATCAGGATCCAACGCTTCCCGAGAGTGATCAGTTTTTGCAATTGCAAGGTGCAGCTTTGCAAACAGACAGACTTCTACTAGAATAACATCGGCAGTGTTATAGGGCAGGCAGACATTACCAAAATCCCCACCATCCAGGCTATGCCCTCTTCTTGCTACTACTATTAGACAGGAGGTTCAGGAGCCTCAGGTCCTATGCCACCAGGTTCAGGAACAGTTATTACCTTTCAACCATCAGGCTCCAAAATCAGCATGGATAACCTCACTCACCTCAACTCTGAATTGATTCCACAATCTACAGACTCACTTTCAAGGACTCTTTACAACTTCTCAGTGTTATTTTTTGTTTGCACAGTTTGTTTTCTTTTGCACTTTGGTTGCCTGTCAGGTTTTTCTGTTTACCGCAACCACAGCCCTGAACTGATTTGACAATCTACATTTTCACTTTCAGGGGCTCTACGACTCATATTCTCAGTATTATTCGTCTTTTTTTTGCACACTTTGTTATCTTCTGTGAATTGGTTGTTGACCAATCTTGTCAATCTTTGAACTTCAGTCTGCAAACTGATCACTGTTATCAGGGACAGTGCTGGGCAGAAATTGATGGTGTTGTGGATAGTTTGGTGGGGAATTGAGACGATATTCAGCCACTCTGCCCATTGAGTCTACTCCACCATTCCATCGTGATTCTAGTGATACAGCATGAAACAGGCACTTCTGGCCCTTTGAGCAGCTACTGACGAGTCTAATTAATCCTAACCTAAACACAGGGCAACTTACAATGACCAGTCAACCTACTTGGTACATATCTGGATTCTGGGTGGAAACTTTGGGAGAAAACTCATGCATTCCACACGGAGGACATTACAGAACGGCACCAGAATTGAACTCCGAACTCTAGAATGTCCTGATGTGTAATAGTATTGCACTAACTGCCACACTACCGTGGTGCCCACTCATCCCCATTCTCCTGCCGTCACTTTTGATGTCCTGACTAACCAAGAATCAATCAATCTCTGCTTTAAATTTACTCATTGACTTGGCCCCCACAACCATCCTTGGAGGTATTCCACAGATTCACACTATCTGGCGAAAGAAATTCCTTCGAAAAGAAATCTCTGTTGGAAGTGGACATCCCTCTATTCTGAGGCTGTGGCCTCTGGTCCTAGACTCAACCACTATAGGAAATATCCTCTCCACAGCCACTCTCGGCCTTTCAGTATTCGATAGGTTTCAGTGAGATTAGCCATCATTCTTCTAAGCTCTAGTGAGTACAGGACCAGACCTATCAAAAGCTCCTCATACATTAACCCTTCCATTCCTGGAATCGTTCTCATGAACCTCCTCTGCACCGCCTCCAATGCCAGCACATCCTTTCTAGATAAGGGGCTCAAAGCTGCTCACAATACTCCCAGTGCGGTTTGATCAATGCCTTTTAAAGACTCAGCATCATATCCTTGCTGTTATATTCTCGTCCTCTTGAAATGAATGTTAACATTGCATTTGCCATCTTTACTTCTGACTCAATCTGCAAGTTGACCTTTATACAATCCTGTACAGGGATTCCTAAATGTTTTTGGCACCACTGGTTTTTCAGTTTTCTTACCATTTAGAAAATAGTCTGTGCCTTTATTCCTTCTACAATGTATTCCATCTGCCACTTTTTGCCCATTCAACAAATCTATTTAAGTCCTTCTGCAGCCTCCCTGCTTCCTCAACACTACCTGTCCCTTCACCTATCTTTCTATTGTCTGAAAACTTGGTCACAAACTCATCAACTTCACCATCCAAATTTTTGACATATAATGTGAAAAGAAGCAGTAACAATACTGACAACACACACAAAATGCTGGTTGAACGCAGCAGGCCAGGCAGGATCTATAGGAAGAAGTACTGTCAACGTTTTGGGCCGAGACCCTTGGTCAGGACATGTCGAAGGGTCCTGACGAAGGGTCTCGGCCCAAAATGTCAACTATTCTTATTCCTATAGATGCTGCCTGGCCTGCTGTGTTCCATCAGCATTTTTGTGTGTTGCTTGAATTTCCAGCATCTGCAGATTTCCTCGTGTTTGAGTACCAATACTGACCCCAGTGGAACATTACTTGTCACCGGCAGCCTTTATGCAGTCACTTTGCCTCCTCCCAATCAACCAATCTTCTATCCATGCTAGTATCTTTCCTGTAATACTATGGGCTCATATTTTGTTAAGCATCTCATGTGCAGCACCTTGTCAAAAGCCTTTTGAATATCCAAGCAAACTGACTCTCCTTTGTCTATCCTGCCTTTTATTTCCTTAAAGAATTCCAGCAGATTGGTCAGTTAAGATTTCCCCTGAAGGAAACCATGATGACTTTGGCCTACTTTATCCAAGTATCCTGAAATCTCATTCTTAACAGTTGACTCCAGCATTTTCCCTACCACTGAAGTCAGACTAATTGGCCTATAATTTCCTTTCTTCTGCCTTCTTAAAGAGCGGAGTGACATTTGCAACTTTCCCTTCCCTTGGAACCATTCCAGAAACGAGAGATTCTTGAAAGATTTTTATTAATGCCTCCAATAGTTTCAGAGCCCTAGGATGTTATCCATCTGGTCCAGGCAACTTATCTACCTTTAGATCTTTCATCTCCCCAGGCACCATCTCCTGAGTAATAGTTCTGCACTTACTTCTGCCCCTGACACTCGCAAATTTCTGACATACTGCTAGTGTCTTCCATAGTGAAGACTGATACAAAATACCTATGCTCTTCCCTCATTTATAACCCACCTGGACAAACAAGGCACATATGTTCAGATGCTGTTCATAGACTTCAGTTCAGCATTCAACACAATCATCCCTCAGAAACTGATTGGAAAGCTGAGCCTACTGGGCCTGAACACCTCCCTCTGCAACTGGATCCTAGACTTCCTAGCTGGGAGATTTCAGTCAGTCCGGATCGGGAGCAGCATCTCCAACACAATCACACTGAGCATGGGGTCTCCCCAGGGTTGCGTGCTCAGTCCACTGCTATTCATTCTGCTGACCCACGACTGCTGCAACACACAGCTGGAACCATATCATCAAGTTCACCGATGACATGACCGTGGTGGGTCTCATCAGGAAGAACGATGAGTCAGCTTACAGAGAGGAGGTGCAGCGGCTAATGGACTGGTGCAGAGCCAACAACCTGTCTCTTATGTGAACAAAACAAAAGAGATGGTTGTTGACTTCAGGAGGGCATGGAGCGACCACTCCCTGCTGAACATCGACGGCTCCTCGGTAGAGATCGTAAAGAGGACCAAATTTCTTGGTGTTCACCTGACGGAGAATCTCACCTGGTCCTTCAACACCAGCTCCATAGCAAAGAAAGCCCAGCAGCGTCTCTATGCTTTGTGAAGGCTGAGAAAAGTCCATCTCCCACCCCCCATCCTCATCACATTCTACAGGGGTTGTATTGAGAGCATCCTGAGCAACTGCATCACTGCCTGGTTCGGAAATTGCACCATCTCGGATCACAAGACCCTGCAGCGGATAGTGAGATCAGCTGAGAAGATCATCAGAGTTTCTCTTCCTGCCATCACAGACATTTACACTACACGCTGCATCCACAAAAGAAACAGCATTATGAAGGACCCCATGCACCCCTCATACAATCTCTTCTCCTTCCTGTCATCTGGGAAAAGGCTCCGAAGCATTCGGGCTCTCACGACCAGACTATGTAACAGTTTCTTCCCCCAAGCTATCAGACTCCTCAATACCCGAAGCCTGGACCGACACCTCGCCCTACTGTCCTGTTTATCATTTATTGTAATGCCTGCACTGTTTTTGTGCATTTTATGCAGTCCAGTGTAGGTCTGTAGTCTAGTGTAGCTTTCTCTGTGATTTTTTTTATTACGTAGTTCGGTCTAGTTTTTTGTACTGTGTCATGTAACACCATGGTCCTGAAAAACGTTGTCTCATTTTTACTATACACTGTACCAGCAGTTATGGTCGAAATGACAATAAAAGTTGACTTGACTTGACTTGACTATTTTAGATGTGGCCCACAGAGCAAAGATGCCTGTGCGTGTATTTGTTTAACGTGTACTCGATGTTGCACTCCAAGAAGCACACGACACTTCACTAATCAACCAGCTGATTCTAATAGCATGGAAACCACGGCGATTGGAGCTGATAGATTTGTTGCAGCCTTCATCCACCTTCACAGCCATTGAGTTCAAAGTAACTTCATCCACCTGTTCCACCATTGTGGTCTTGGTTGGATTATTCTTTGTCAGGGACCTCACCCTCGACCTTACCGCCATGGGTGACCCTACCAGGAATACAGCTCCAGACGGCATCGCTCTCGGGATCTCAGGACCACACAAACTTCTCCACCATGACAAGGTGACAATCCGTGGTTGAGGGGTACCATCAAGAGGTAATGCAAGAGGCCATAACTTTAAGGTGTTTGATGAACCTGGTGGTGTGAATCCTGAATACCTTCTTCCTGATGGCAGGAGTGAGAAGACAGCATGCTGTGGGTGGTGGAGATCCTTGTTGTATTACTGTATGTTTCACTGATTCCATTTTGTCTGTCACCTTAACCAACATCCAGGGCTCTAAATCCAAAAGTTCACTTATTGTCGAAGTTTGCATGTACAATACAACTCTGATATTTGTCTTCTCCAGATACTCTGATTGCAGTATTTGCTAAATTTGTTGAATTTGGTTGAATTTATCACCAAATTGATAATGAATACCAAATCTAAGCCAATTTTACTTTGCATGTTCAGATTCTAAGAATATTAATGTATCTGTCTCATTATTTATTTCAAATTACCTGATGTATTTTTTCTACTGTTGGGTATTCCATTAAAGTTTTTAACAAGTAATATAATATAAAAAAAAGTCAAATATATTCCACATCTATTGAAAGGCATTTAATACCTAGTTTAATGCAGTCAACAAACTATAGTTTTATTAGTTGAATTTAATGAGAACACCAAGAAACACTTTGGAAACAATTCTTCAGATGAATGGACAAAGCTTTCTGAATGCGTTAATGAGTGTAGTTCTGAGCATAATTGGAAGACTGGAAGTATTGTGTGGATAATGAAAAGAACTTTTATCATGAAAGAAAGCTTTACATTTGGGAGAACACACATAAAATGCTGGAGCAACTCAGTGGGTCAGGCAGCCTCTACGGAGGGGAATAAACAGTCGATGTTTCAGGCCATGACCCTTCATCAGGAAGCAGTGGCATTCGGAACCAGTGAAAGTTAATAATTATACAGGATGAGAAAGATGTAAATTCTGGGTCAGAGTTAGAATTATTGATGCCGACAGCTCCTTAGTTCTTCTGGAAAAGTTGTCAAGTGATTCACTTTGGAAGGTCAAATTTGAAGAGGGAATTAGGGTTCGTGGCAGGATTCTTAGCAGTGTGGGGAAGTAGAGGGGTCTTGGGGTCCAGGGTCTCCCTCAAAGTTGTCACTCAAGTTGATATAGAATTTAAATTTAAAGTTTTTATATTTATTTACATCTTCCATCAATCCTGCAACATGAGGGAGTAAAAATCTTTGTGTTATAACTCTGTCGCATTGTACAGACATGTGAATTTATAAGTCTATATGGATTGTAGAAAGAAGCTGCCCTGTAGCCTGTTGGTCCTGGTTTTAATGCCACAGTACCATTTGCCAGACGGAAGCAGCTGAAACAGTTTATGGTTGGGGTGACTGGTGTCCCTGATGATTTTCTAGGCCTTCTTTCTGCACCTGCTGCTATAAACCTCCTCAGTGGAGGGAAGTTCACTTCCACAGATGTGCTGGGCTGTCCGTACCACTCTCTGTGGTGCCCAGCGATCAAGGTTGGTGCAGTTCCTGTCAGTATGCTCTCAATGGTGCCCCTGTAGAAGGTGTTGAGGATTTGAGGGGGCTCATGTCAAACTTCTTCAATCGCCTGAGGTGGAAGAGATGCTGTTGTGCATTTTTTGCCGCTCATCCAGTTCGACAAGCCAGTCCTGATGAAAGGTCTTGGCCCGAAAGATGTTGCTCTGGATTTCCAACAACTGCAGAATCTCTAGTGTTTATTATTTTGTCTCCTTTACAGTTCTGATTGAAACATTGACTCAGTTTCCTTCCCAAAGGAGTGGACTGGCCTACTAGTTCCCACATCTGCAGAATCTCTACGGATTATGATTTCTCATATCTTCAAGCATTGCTATTTTTCCCTCTTTTTTCTTTGATTCAGACATTAGAATAGATGGCTGACCAAAAATAAATCTGAACTCAAAAGATTCTCTAGATCATGGGTTCCCAACTTGGGGTCCATGGACCCCTTGGTTAATGGTAAGGTTCAATGGCATAAAAAAAAAGGAAGGAACCCCTGGTGTAGATGTTAGAAATCACCACACACACACACACACACACACACAAACACACCATCTATGGAGGGGAATAAACAGTTGGCGTTTCGAGCTGAGCCGAGACCCTTCATCAGGACACCTGAACTTTGGAATGGCAGTGTAGTTGATCGAACAGCATGTTTAATTGTTGCTGTCCATTTCAGAAAATAAATTTTCTTCATTTTAATCATCACTTTGGTCAGCTTTAAAACAAAGCTTTCTTCGCTATAATTGCAGAAACAATATTGAAGTATTATTGTAAACATTAGAAAATCTGCAGATGCTGGAATTCCAAAGCAACTCACAAAAAATGCTGGAGGAACTCTGCGGTCAGGCAGCATCTATAGAAATGAATAACTGGTCGACTGTAGTTAATTACTTACAGAATTAATGCCAGATTCAAATTTATTGTTTTGTCATGGAAACCCTCAGCAAAATGCCATGTTTGCGTTAACAATCAGCACAACCGAAGGATGTGCCGGGGGCAGCCCGCAAGTGTCGCCACACATTCCAGCACCAACATAACATGCCCACAGAGTTCAGCAGAACCACAGTCACAAAACAACAACAGCAAAACAATCCCCTTTCCTCCCTCGCATCCTCCCACACACACCCCCAGAGAGACAGCCACATTTACTTGTCAGCAGATCCAAAGGACAAACAAAGGCCGAATTTCCATTAGATAGCTTATTAATAGATAATGATTAATTTACAATAGGTGAGACATTACAGCTCTCTTCTTAAAATATTATTTTTTAAATATTGTCTTAACTTAGCAACTTGCCATTCCATTTTTCAGAGTACTTACATTAATATTTTCATCTTTTTCAGTAGAAAAGTTTGTATTGAACCATGTGAATTCAGAGTATTTATAGGATTCTAAAGGGTCACCTAAAGGTTAACAATTTATCACGGGCAAGGTTGGGTCCTAGCTTTGTGTGTAAAGGACCTTTAAATGCTAATTTGAAGTAATTTGAGCTGACAAAACAGAGCTTGTCAAAACAGGATCTCATTAAGTGTTGTTTTTGTGCATTTCCACTTGTACATGGTTGAATGAACCTTGGTAGATGTACAGACTGTATAAAGTTAAATAATTATGAATGAAGTCTCTATTGCTGATTCAACATTCTTGGGAAATGATCACCATCCGAAAAAGGAATTTGTGTTTGAGAGTACGAATAAGATCAGGTCTGTGGGACTCGTATTCTGCATACAGCAGGGAAAGCCAGTTATTTGCATCTTTTTGAAAGAATTGCTGGCAGTCTTTTGTTGGTCAGCATAATTTATAGTTGCACATTTTATTGATATAGAGAAGGAAATGATGTTCCCCCATGCACGAGAAGGTAATTGAAACAGAACTTTGAAGGAATGCAGTTTTGAAAGTGAAAACAATGAATTAACTAAGCCTTCAAATTACAATTGGAAAATTTTGTGTGCAATTTGGTAAAATGGTCTTGTAGAAATAAATATTACTTGTATTCTTTATCAATTGCTGTTTCCTTAAACTTAAACCTGCTTATACTTGAGAGCAGGAAGAGAAATAACAACCAAACTAAGACCGCACTATATATCATGAAATTATGCAGATACTGGAAATCCAGAATAATACACAAATCTGCTTTGAGAACTTGCCACAATGCTGAATAAGAATCAGAAAAAAATTAATATCACTGGCATATATCGTTAAATGTTAACTTTGTGGCAGCAGTACAATGCAATACATGATACTATAGAGAAAAATACAACTGTGAATTACAGTTAGTATATACACTAAATAGTAAAATTAAATACGAAATGCAAAAAAAAAGGATATTTAAAAAAAGTAGTGAGGTAGTGTTCATGGATTTAACGTCCACTCAGAAATTGGATGTCAGAGAGGAAGAAACTCTTCCTGAACTGTTGAGTCTGTGCCTCCAGGCTTCTGTAGCTCCTTCCTCATAGTAGCAATGAGAAGAGGGCAGGTCCTCAATGATGGACAATGCCTCTCTGAGGCACCACTTCTTGAAGATGACCTGGATACTATGGAAGCATATGACATCGGTGAGGCCTAATTTGGTGTACTGTGTGCAATTTTTTCACCTACCTACAGAAAAAGTGTAATAAGGTTGAAAGAGTACAGAGAAAATTTACAAGGAATTTGCCGGATCTGTAGGACCTCAGTTATAAGGAAAGACTGAATAAGCCAGGGCTTTATTCCTTAGAACATAAAAGATTGAGAAGAGATTTGATTAAGGTGTACAAAGTTATGAGGGGTATAGATAGGGTGCAGGCTTTTTCCTCTGAGGTTGGGTGGGATTACAACCAGAGATCTTAGGTTAAGGGTGAAAAGTTTAAAGGGAACATGAGGAGAATCTTCTTCGCTCAGAGAGTTGTGAGAGAGTGGACGAGCTGCCAGCATAAGTGGTGCACGTGAGCTCGATTTCAACATTAAAGCGGTTTGGATAGATACGTGGATGGGAGGGGTATGGAGGGCTGTGGTCCTTCTGCAGGGTGATGGGAGTACGCAACTTAAGTGGTTTTGGTAAGGACTAGATGGGTTGAAGGACCTGTACTTTTATATAACTTGTAATTGACTCATTATGGCAGATTCTACTGTCACGAATATGGGCACTCTCAGGTTGGAGGAGAAATACTTTATATTCCGCCTGGGTAGCTTCCAAGCTGATGGCATGAACATTCTTTAACTTACAGTGTGTTTGAGTGTTGTAGTAACACTAAGTATAGAATATGTTTTAAGGAATGTGCCCACCATTGGTTATTGGTAATTGAGTAGTGGAATTGTGGTGCATGCAGGAATGGTTGGGAATGGTTGGGATTTTAGAATTTGTCAGCAGCTGGGATTTTTTACTGTTTGCATTGACATGGGCTATGTATTTGTGCCTGGTCGAACTTATGAATTAAAGGATTCAAAGTACATGTATTATCCAAATATGTATGCAGTATACAACCCTGAGATACGTCTTCCTCAAAGACAGCCACAAAACAAGGAAGTCATAGAACCCATTCAAAGAATGGGCTTTTCTGGCCCAACAAGACCGCACCACCAGTTACACCCATGAGGGATACAGATGGGGTAAATGCATGCAGGCTATTTTCAGTGAGGTTAGGTGAACGAGACTGGAACTTAGGGTGAAAGGTGAAATATTTTAGGTGAACCTCAGAGAGTGGTGAGAGTGTGCTGGTGAGAGCCAGCAGAAGTGGTGGATGTGTTCAATTTCAACATTTAAACGTATGTAGATGGAAGGGTTATGGAGGGCTATGGTCCAGGTGTGGGTTGATGGGACTAGGCAGAAAAGCAGATTGGCACAGACTAGATGGGCCGAAGAGCCTGCTTATGTGCTGTGGAGCTCCATGACTCTATGAATGAAAGTCATGAGTAACTGGCTCTGGAACACACTGGCACTTGTTTCTCACAGTGCAAGTTTGATGGGTTATTGAATTCCTAGACTTTAATGAGGAGATAGTAATTGTCTTGCTTTTACTGCGTTTATTTGATTTGACTTTACTTGTACTTTACAGGCATTTAAGACAAAGGATGGATACCTTGTGGTTGGAGCTGGAAACGATCAGCACTTTGCAATTGTTTGTAAGGTAATGTGATTTTTTTTTTCAGGTTGCTTGGTGCTTAATTGGGAAGAAGCTTCATTTGTGAGAACTTGTTCAAGAGCCACTGCAGGAACAATCAAAGACCATAGGGCACAGGAGCAGATTTTGGCCATTCACTTTTCTTCAATCGGAGGGCAGTTTGAGTGTGGTTGAACTGCTAGCAGAAGTGGTGGATGTGGGTTTGATCATAGCATGTAAGAGAAAGTTGGATAGATACGTGGATGGGAGAGGTGTGGATGGGAGAGGTATGGAGGGCTACGATCTGGGTGCAGGTCGATGGGACGAGACAGATTAAAAGTTCAGCATGAACTAGCTGAGCCGTAAGGCCTCTTTCTGTGCAGTAATGCTCTCTGACTCTTTGACTCTGAATGGCTAATAGGAGGGGCATAATTTTAAGATGAGGAAAGAGTAAGGTTATATCAAAGGTATGGTTTTTACACAGAGAGTGATAGGTGTGTTGGACAGCATGTATAGAGGGGTATGAACAGCCTTACGTTTGTTGATTTGCATCCGCATTACAGTGCAAAGCATCAAAATTGCTCTAAATTACAATAAGAAAATATATCAAAATAAATAAATGATAGATAGTTCGATAGATAGGTAGTGCAAAATGTGAGCAAAATAGCGATGTAAAGAGAGCAAAATATTAGGACCATGTTACCCTAAAGAAGGGTTTCGGCCCAAAGTGTCAACTGTATTATTCTGCATTTGCCTTGTATTTGCTCATTCACTCAGCTTATCTAACTCGCTCTGAAGTTTCTTTCCATCCTCCTCATGACAAGTGTAGGGAAAGGGGCTGAAAAAATATTGTCAGATCACAGAAGATTAAAAATTAAGATGATCGAAGGGTAATGGTAAATTTTAGCAGACAAGAACAAGAGTTCGGATTTGTTGGTTTGGAAGTGGGGCACATAAGATTATTGAAAGTGATGCAACGTGTTGGGAGCTTAGTATAATGCAGAATTGTGGACAGGCTTTTTGACTGGGCTGGAATTCATGTTACATCAGAGATTGTGTTATAAGGTTAAAAGTTTGTTTTATTTGTCACATGACAGTGAAAAGCATCAATTTGTGTCAATGACCAGCGCAGTCTGAATATGTACTCTGGGTAGCTCACAAGTGTTGCCATGCTTTCAACACCAACATTGAATGCCTACAACTTACAAATACTAACCTGTACATCTTTAGGAAACGAGAGCATCTAGAGGAAATCCATGTGGTCTCTGGGAGAACATATAAGCTCATTACAGACAGCAAAGTAGTCAAAGTAAATCTATTATCAAAGTATGTCTTTGTTACCATATACAATCCTGAGATTCATTTTCTTTCAGGCATTTGCAAGAAAATATAGAAATTCAGTAGAATTTGTGACGGAAAGAAACTAACAAACACTGATGTGCAAAAGAAAACAAATAGTTCAAATAAAATAAAGATAATACTAAGGAAATGATTTGTAGAGTTCTTGAAAGTGAGTCTGTAAATTTGCGGTGAATGAAGTTATCTACTTTGGTTCAAGAGTTTAAAAGGTAATAACTGCTCCTGAACCTGGTGGTGTGGGACCTGAGGCTCCTGTACCTCCTGCACAATGGCAGCAGAGAGAAGAGGCACGGCCTGGGTGGTGGATGCCCTTGATCATGAATCAGTGGGAATTGAAGACCAATCGCTGATTGCTGGTGCTGTAAAGCATTATGCTAACCATTGCACTACCCTACTGCAATTTTACATGACTCTGCCTTTCTTATATCAGAGTGATTCATGAAATGTTTTTCAGTTCATCAAAATGTTACGAACCCCGTAACTGGGTATCTTACCAGCAAAGATAGGAGTATCCGTTGGAGACTGGTGATACTATTTTTAACTATATTTATTAGTAAAAATACACAAAAATAATATCAATGCAAATATATAGATAATATTCGTCATCAATACTAAACCTAAAAGTGCAGGTATAATAATAGTAAGAAATAAGCTCTATCGTTGTTTAGGGGATAATGAATTGTCAGATGGAAATATAAAGTTCAGTTCAGTTCATGCAGGCTGCGGTAGTTGTTGGTCACTGTGTTGCAATTGTTGGAGAGAGAGAGAGAGAGAGTAACAGCTATTGACTTGCCGACTTTCCTTTACGATCTTGATCCGTTGATGTGTTGTTGTTGTGGCCATTCACGTACGACCCCTCTGTCCTTTAGCTAGACCATTCTTCCATGGCGGACTCGTCACCCAGGCAAGGGTGGACACACACACAAGCCCCCACCGGTCTCGTAGCGTCTCTCCTGGAGCGTCTGAGGGGTGTTGCCCCAGACCTTACTTTTATCCCCACTCACGGGGTCTCAGGTGTCAATCAGGTTGGGATGAGGCAACCCATCAAACCCACCCCTCTGGTTGCCCCCTGAGGGGTTTCAATGAATAGAACAGTACTCAATACACAATCCTTCTCCAAGAGACAATAGCAGTAATCAGTGGTTCCATTCTGCTTTTGTTAGGAGGAGACATTCCACTTTTGTGTATCTCTGCGTTGTCTCTCTCTCATTTCCTGGGTATCAGACCCAAAATAGTAGCGATTTTGCGATTCTCAAAAAGGGGGGGGGGGCGACTTTGCACCCTTCTGCCCATCAGAGTTGCTTCTCATTCGTAACAAAAAAAAATTAAAGTGGTATTTGATCTTTGCTGTGCAGTCAGAATTCAAAATGTAATAGTTAAATTTAAGAAGATAACAATGAATTTCATGCATATTTTAGTTAATCATTAATGTTATTTTCTAGATCTTATCATTACCTGCTTTAAGTGAAGAACCCAGGTACAAGACAAACAAGCTCCGAGTTCAGAACAGAGGAGAACTAATCGATGTTCTGAGTGCAAGGTTAGTCCTAAGCATGGACAGTCATTGTGGTCAATAATGCACATTTTAGGGAAGTAACTATTCAAGTTTGAGGGATTCTGCATCATTGAGAGCTGACTTTGGGATTGATTGTGAGCATAAGAATTCATTGTGCTTTAAGAGCCTAAGATGTTGTACTACACAAAACGCACTATATTGATGAAACAGGCTGAAATTTGGAAGAATGAGTACATGACCTAATGAGACGTATTACAGAAATGCATTACATATTACAAGCTTACAAGACATTACAGAACTTAACATATCTGGTAAGATGGCGGCATGATTAGTCGCAGCAGCCTCTCTGGGTTCAACAAATAGTGCAAATGCTTGTCTTAAATATGTTTCATGCGATTGTAAGACCCTATTGGATACTGGTACTACAGAACACTGCAAGCCCCATTCATTGGTTCTGTGGGGAGACCGATGGCGGGGAAGCTGAGGTGGCCTCAGTGGTTGCACAGACCACACTTTCATGCCGCGTTGTCATCTGTTGCAGCCACCCCGGGGAGGAGGTGCTTGAGGCAGTGTGGAAGCGAACAGTGGCGCGTAGGGCATGCTAATATCTGTGCTGGGTTGGGGCCTGGCCCCTGCAGGCTAATTGTCAGGAGAGCTCTCTATATTCACTCCTGGAAGACGAACTGGAATGCCTTTAGCTATGGCTGAGCCAGACGAGATGAGAAACTGCTAACCGCATGTTCTTGCTGAAAACTGGCTTCAGGACAACATACCCTATGCAATCTATCTTAAGCCCGTGCCACTCAGAGACTTGCGTTAATATTATTTTGTGACTATATGTGCTGTTTGTGACTGTAGAACTGATTTTTGCACCATAGTCCTAAAGGAACAATGTTTTGTCTAGCTGTACACAGGTATATGGTTCAGTAACAATTCAATTTGAACTTAGAACTATGGTACATACTGTCAGAAAAACATATCATCTAGTTATTTAAGGCTATAGTAGCCGGGGTGGTTATGGGGATAAGCTCTCAGTATTTATTAAATACTCCCAATGGCGAGCACCTCAGATAGCCTCTGACAACCAAATCCAGGCCTTTGCGTGTGGCTTAGCAACTAAGCCCGGCGGATCTGTTTCTACTGACAGGAGAAGAGGCAAAGGTGAGTTACTAGATTCTTGAAACCAGTCACTTCAGGCAGATGGGCCCCTTTAGCCATGGGTTGGCAGCTTATCTAGGAGAAAGAAAACTCTGATCTCAAACCTTCACTGCTTTGCATCTATTCCCACTCATGGGGAAAGCTTTGGGAGTAAACGCCAAGGAAAAATCAGAATCTGATATACCTTAGGCTGTCCTACGTTGATTTCAATGCTGACTGGCAACTCCTGTGATGCTGTAGGTGCCAAACTGTATAGGCCTCTGTCGTTCCTTTGGGTTCATCAGCTGTGTGGATGAGAGAGGAAGAGCCTGCTACACAGGAGGTAGCTTGCTCTCCGCGTCATACTACCCAGGCTTGTGTATAATGTAGAGAGCTGGGACACAATATCCAAGGTCGACCTCGATCCAACAGAGGGCCTCAAACGAATCATCCAGTTAATGAAGGGTTGATGAGCAGTGTGTTCTCGCAGAGGATCATGAACCTTTGAAATTCTTAAACCCAGAGAACAATTGAGCCATTAAATATATAAAGGCTGAAACAGACTGCCTATTGTTCCATGGAAGAATGTTGTTGTGAGATGTTACAGTAGATTAGGGTGTAGAATTGTTATGTTTCTTGTACTTTTCTTGTAGTTTAACTTTCCTATATTTGCTTTTACTCTTATATAATTGCCGTTCTATGTGTAGTTGATCAGTAAATTTTCTAGTAATTGCAGCATAGCTGATTCTGTATTTTTCTGTACTTCACTCATCTCTTTCTTGCCCCTCCCAGTTTCACCTATCACCTCCCCCATCTTCTTATACTGATCTTCTTTCCTGTCCTGATGAAGCATCCTGGCCTGAAACATCAACTGTTTGCTCTTTTCCATTGATACTAACTGGCCTGTATTTTGTGTGGGTTGCTTTGGATTTTCAGTATCTGGAGATTTTCTTGTATTTTTATCACTGGAATATTGTTATCTTTTCAGTCAGTGCTAGTATTTGTAGAGGACGGCCCCACTACTTCCTCATTCCCTGCTGTTCTTCTTTGTTCTGGTAACATTAAATAAAACAACAAGCAACAAGCAAAAGCTTTATGCCTCATTCTTGACTTCCTAACCTCTGGATCACGAAAACGGCAGGATCCAAAAGTGAAAAGTGATCCAGGACGGTGGAGTTGATGCAAAGCTCTGATCAGCCGTGAACTCATTGATTGCTGGATATGGCTTTCCTGAGACCAGAGGACACAGCCTCAGAATAGAGGGGCATTTATTTCAAATGGAGATGAGGAAGAATTTCTTTAGCAAGAGGGTAGTGAATTCGTGGAATTCATTGCCACAGGTGGCTGTGGAGGCCAAGTCATTGGATATACTTAAGGTAGAGGATGATAGATTTTTGATTAGTCAGGGCATGAAGAGATACGAGAAGAAATTTTGAAAGGGATAGATAAAATAGAAGTAGAAAAGTTGTTTCCATTGGTGGGTGAGACTAGAACTAGAGGACATTGCCTCAAGATTCAGGGGAGAAGATTTAGGATGGAGATAAGGAGAAACTTTTTCCCAGAGTGTGTTGAATCTGTGGAATTGTCTGCCCAGAGAAGCAGTTGAGGCTTCTTCACTAAATGTATTTAAGATACAGTTCGATAGATTTTTTCATAGTAAGGGAATTAAGGATTATGGGGAAAGGGCAGGTAGATGGAGCTGAGTTTACGAATAGATCAGGCACGATCTTATTGAATGGTGGAACAGTCTCGATGGGCTGGATGGCCGACTCCTGCTCCTGTTTCTTATGTTCTTATGTAAGCAGGAGATTGGGGCTGAGAGGGAAATGGATCAGCTATGATGAAGCGGCAGGGCAGACTCAGTGGCCAAATGGCCTAATTCTGCTCCTATATCTTATGGTCTTATGTTCTTATGTCTCCAGCTGCAACCTGAAGTTGAACTTGCCTGACTACACTGGGCATGAATCAAGAGTTCTGTGACAGTGAGGTTTACCAGTTCAATACTCAGTGTACCAGTGCTATGCTTGTCACTCATTCTGCACTAAAATAAGAGCTAAACTATTTAATGGTGTAATGATGGTCATTTGGTTATGTAAGATAATATTTTTATTGAGTACATCAGCCCAAGTTCAAAGTACATTTGTTATCAAAGTACATATATGTGACCATATATTTACAAGGATGTTATCTGGATTGGGAAGCATGCCTTATGAGAATAGGTTCAGTGAACTCGGCCTTTTCTCCTTGGAGCAACAGAGGATGAGAGGTGACCTGATAGAGGTGTATAAGCTAATGAGAAGCATTGATCATGTGGATAGTCAGAGGTTTTTCCCCAGGGCTGAAATGGCTAGCACGAGAGGGCATAGTTTTAAGATGCTTGAAAGTAGGTACAAAGGAGATGTCAGGGGTAATTTTTTTCCGCAGAGAGTGGTGAGTGCGTGGAATGGGCTGCCGGCAGCAGTGGTGGAGATGGATACGATAGGCTCTTTTAACAGACTCCTGGGTAAGTACATGGAGCTTAGAAAAATAGAGGGCTATGGGTAAGCCTTGATAGTTCTACGGTAAGGGCATGTTCAGCACAGCTTTATGGGCCGAAAGGCCTGTATTGTGCTGTAGGTTTTCTATGTCTATAACAACTCTGAAGTTTAATTTTTTTGCCGACATAGTCAATAAATCCAATAACCATAGTAATAAATAATCAATGGAAGATTAATGACGTACACACAGGGTGCAAAAGACAACAAACTCTGCAAATATAAACAGAGAGAAATAATAATAAATGAATACTGAGAACGTGAAAAGTGAGTCCATAGGTTGTTAAAACATTTCAGTGATGGCGCAAGTGAAGTTGAGTGAAGTTATCCCCTCTCTGTTCAAGAGCCTGATGGTTGAGGGGTAATAACTGTTCCTGAATCTAGTGGAGTGAGTCCTGAGACTCCTCTACCTTCTTCCTGACGGCAGCAGCAAGACATGTTTCTGAATTGTCGAGTGTGGGTCTTCAGGCTCCTCCCCGATGGCAGTAAGAAGAAGAAGAAGGTGAAATCTTGAGCAAAACACCACAGATTGCTGGGGCAAGCACGAGGAAATCTGCAGATGCTGGAAATTCAAACAACAACATACACAAAATGCTGGTGGAACACAGCAGGCCAGGCAGCATCTATAGGGAGAAGCGCTGTCGACGTTTCGGGCTGAGACCCTTCGTCAGGACTAACCGAAAGGAAAGATAGTAAGAGATTTGAAAGTAGTGGGGGGTGGGGGAAATGCGAAATGATAGGAGACCGGAGGGGGTGAGATGAAGCTAAGAGCTGGAAAGGTGATTGGTGAAAGTGATACAGAGCTGGAGAAGGGAAAGGATCATGGGATGGGAGGCCTCGTGAGAAAGAAAGGGGTGGGGGGGAACACCAGAAGGAGATGAAGAATAGGCAAACAACTAAATATGTCAGGGATGGGGTAAGAAGGGAAGGAAGGGCATTAATGGAAGTTAGAGAAGTCAATGTTCATGCCATCAGGTTGGAGGCTACTCAGCCGGTATATAAGGTGTTGTTCCAACCTGAGTTTGGATTTATTTTGACAGTAGAGGCCATGGATAGACTTATCAGAATGGGAATGGGACGTGGAATTAAAATGTGTGGCCACTGGGAAATCCTGCTTTCTCTGGCGGACCAAGTGTAGGTGTTCAGCAAAACGGTCTCCCGGTCTGCGTCGGGTCTCACCAATATATAAAAAGGCCACACCGGGAGCACCGGACGCAGTATACCACACCAGCCAACTCACAGGTTAAGTGTCACTTCACCTGGAAGGACTGTCTGGGGTCCTGAATGGTGGTGAGGGAGGAAGTGTAAGGGCAGGTGCAGCACTTGTTCCGTTTACAAGGATGAGTGCCAGGAGGGAGATCAGTGGGAAGGGGTGGGGGGGGGGGACGAATGGACAAGGGTGTCGAGTAGGGAGTGATCCCTGTGAAAGGCAGAAAGGTGGGGGAGGGAAAAATGTTTGGTAGTGAGATCCCGTTGGAGGTGGCGGAAGTTACGGAGAATTATACGTTGGACCTGGAGGCTGGTGGGGTGGTAGGTAAAGACAAGGAGAACACTATCCCGAGTGGGGTGGCAGGTGGATGGGGTGCGGGCAGACGTGCGGGAAATGGGAGAGATGCGTTTGAGAGCAGAGTTGATGGTGATGAAGGGAAGCCCCTTTGTTTAAAAAAGAAAGACATCTCCTTCGTCCTGGAATGAAAAGCCTCATCCTGAGAGCAGATGCGGCAGAGATGGAGGAATTGTGAGAAGGGGATAGCATTTTTGCAAGTTAGGGTGGGAAGAGGAATAGTCCAGGTAGCTGTGAGAGTCTGTAGGCTTATAGTAGATATCAGTAGATAGGCCGTCTCCAGAGATGGAGACAGAAAGATCAAGAAAGTGGAGGGAGGTGTTGGAAATGGACCAGGTAAATTTGAGGGCAGGGTGAAAGTTGGAGGCAAAGTTAATGAAATCAACGAGCTCAGCATGCGTGCAGGAGGCAGCGCCAATGCAGTCATCGATGTAGCGAAGGAAAAGAGGGGGATGGATACCGGTATAATACAGAATGCTGGGGGTTGGGCAGGAGTGGGTGGATCTCAGCAGGTCAGGTCACGTCTATGGTGGGAAATGAACGTTAGCCCTGCTGGCTTCTGCAGTGAGCCATAGAGCATTGGGTTCCTCTGTTTCTTGAGAATCTGTATTTACTAATTGTTGTCTTAAGAAGAGTAGTTAAGCTCGTGCACTTTCTGTTTAATCTTGTCAAGTGGATTTTGACCGGCACGGGCTTTCTGCATTTTTGTGATGATTTAAAGTGCACTTCCAGTTAGCTCTCATTGCAGGATACTTGTGTTAAGAATGATTCGTCTCGCAGTATCGCTCAGTTGTGCTACTGACGTTCTATTCATATTCCCATGTATAAGCTCTTGTCTCTGTCTCTACATGGGAGTCTGCTGTTGATCCACACTGAGGTTCAGTCATTGCCTGTAATCATGTCCGGTTTATTGTCACTGTCTTAAATGCTGTGAAACTTGTTGTTTTGCATCAGCAGTATTGTGTAAAACCATAAAATAACTGTAACTACGAAATAAATAAGTCGTGCCAAATAACAGGAATGGTGAGGTAGTGTTCTGGAGCTCACTTCTCTACTCTCTCTACATCCACGATGGTGTGGTCAGGCACAGGTCAAACTTCATCTATAAATTTGCCAATGTCACAACTATTTGCGGCAGTATTTCAGATGATGATGAGGAGGCATACAAGAGTCGAATAGATCAGCTGGGTAAGTGGTGTTGCAGCACTCAATATCAGTAAGACCAAGGAATTGATTGTGCACTCCAGGAAGGGGAAGTTGAGGGAACACACACCAGTTCTCCTCGAGCAGTGGAAAGAAACATAGAAAACGTGCAGCACAGTACGGGTCCTTTGGCCCACAAAGTTGTGCTGAACATGTACTTACCTTAGAAATTACTAGGCTTACCTATAGCCCTCTATTTTTCTAAGCTCCATGTACCTATCCAAAAGTCTCTCAAAAGACCCTGTTGTATCCGCCTCCACCACCATTGCCGGCAGCCCATTCCACACACTCACCACCCTCTGAGTAAAAAACTTACCCTGGCATCTCCCCTGTACCTACTCCCCAGCACCTTAAACCTGTGTCCTTTTGTGGCAATGATTTCAGCCCGAGGAAAAAGCCTCAGACTATCCGTACAATCAATGCCTCTCATCTTGTACAGCTCTATCAGGTCACCTCTCATCCTCTGTCGCTCCAAGGAGAAAAGGCCGAGTTCACTCAATTTATTCTCATAAGGCATGCTCCCCAATCCAGGCAACATCCTTGTAAATCTCCTCTGCACCCTTTCTATGGCTTCCACATCCTTCCTGTAGTGACGCGACCAGAACTGAGCACAGTACTCCAAGTGGGGTCTGACCAGGGTCCAATATAGCTGCAACATAACCTCTTGGCTCCTAAACTCAATCCCACAATTGATGAAGGCCAATGCACCGTATGCTTCCTTAACCAAAGGGTGAAATCCTAAGGACCCTGTGTTTGCAGTGCTCCTGATAAATGACCCTGCTAGATGGTAGGAAGACCATTCAGACTTTGTCCTGACGAAGGGTCTCGGCCCAAAATGTTGACAGTGCTTCTCCTTATAGATGCTGCCTGGTCTGCTATGTTCCACCAGCATTTTGTGTATGTTGCTTGAATTTCCAGCATCTGCAGATTTCTTTGTGTAACCTCACACTTATCTGGTTGAACTCTATCTGCCACTTCTCAGCCAAGCTTTGCATCCTATCAATGTCCTGCTGTAACCTCTGACAGCCCTCCACACTATCCACAACACTTCCAACCTTTATGTCATCAGCAAACTTACTAACCCATCCTTTCACTTCCTCATCCAGGTCATTTATAAAAATCACAAAGAGTAAGGGTCCCAGAACAGATCCCTGAGGCACTCCACTAGCGACCAACATCCATGCAGAATATGACCCGTCTACAACCAGCCTTTGCCTTCTGTGGGCAAGCCAGTTCTGGATCCACAAAGCAATGTCCCCTTAGATCCCATGCCTCCTTACTTTCTCTTTAAGCCTTGTATGGGGTACATTATCAAATGCCTTGCTGAAATCCATATACACTACATCTACGGCTCTTCCTTCATCAATGTGTTTAGTCACATCCTCAAAAAATTCAAACAGGCTCGAAAGGAACGACCTGCCCTTGCTAAAGCCATGATGACTATTCCTAATCATATTATACCTCTCCAAATGTTCATAAATCCTGCCTCTCAGGATCTTCTCCATCAACTTACCAACCACTGAGGTAAGACTTGCTTGTCTATAATTTCCTGGGCTATCTCTACTCCCTTTCTTGAATAAAGGAACAACATCCGCAACCCTCCAATCCGCTGGAACCTCTCCTGTCCCCATTGATGATGCAAAGATCATCGCCAGAGGCTCAGCAATCTCTTCCCTCGCCTCCCACAGTAACCTGGGGTACATCTCATCAGGTCCTGGTGATTTATCCAACTTGATGCTTTCCAAAAGCTCCAGGACATCCTCTTTCTTAATATCTATATGCTCATGCTTTTCAGTCTGCTGCAAGTCATCACTACAATCACCAAGATTCTTTTCCATAGTGAATACTGGTATTCATTAAGTACCTCTGCTATTTCCTTTGGTTCCATACACACTTTCCCACTGTCACACTTGATCGACCCTATTCTTTTAATTCTTATCTTCTTGCTCTTTACATACTGTATTTATAGAATGCCTTGGGGTTTTCCTTAATCCTGTCCGCCAAGGCCTTCTCATGGCCCCTTCTGGCTCCTTCTTAAGCTCCTTCCTATTAGCCTTATAATCTTCTAGGTCTCTAACATTGCCTAGCTCTCTGAACTTTTTGTAAGCTTTTCTTTTCTTCTTGACTAGATTTATTACAGCCTTTGTACACCAGGGTTCCTGTACCCTACCATAACTTCCCTGTCTCATCAGAACATACCTATGCAGAGCTCCACACAAATATTCCCTGAACATTTGCCACATTTCTCCATACTTTTCCCTGAGAACATCTGTTTCCAATTTAAGCTTCCAATTTCCTGCCTGATAGCTGCATAATTCCCCTTACTCCAGTTAAACGCTTTTCTAACTTGTCTGTTCCTATCTCTCTCCAATGCTATTGTAAAGGAGATAGAATTATGATCACTATCTCCAAAATGCTCTCCCACTGAGAGATCTGACTCCTGACCAGGTTCATTTCCCAATACCAAATCAAGTACAGCATAGGCTTATCTACATATTGTATCAAGAAACCTTCCTGAACACACCTGACAAACTCCACCCCATCTAAGCCCCTTGCTCTGGGGAGATGCCAATCGATATTTGGGAAATTAAAATCTCCCATCACAACAACCCTGTTATTATTACATTTTTCCTGGATCTGTTTCCCTATCTGTTCCTCAATATCCCTGTTACTATTATAAAAAACGCCCAGTAAAGTTATTGACCCCCTTCCTATTCCTAACCTCCACCCACAGAAACTCCGTAGACAATCCATCCATGGAGTCCACCTTTTCTGCAGCCATTACACTATCTCTGATCAACAGTGCCTCGCCCCCACCTCTTTTGCCTCCCTATCCTTTCTGAAACATCTAAAACCCAGCACTTGAAGTAACCATTCCTGTCCTGGAGCCATCCAAGTCTCTGTAACGGCCACCACATCATATCTTCAAGTACAGATCCATGCTCTATGCTCATCTGCTTTGTTCAGAATACTCCTTGTGTTAAAATAGACACATCTCAAACCTTTGGTCTGAGCACGTCCCTTCTCTATCACTTGCCTATCCTCCCTCTCGCACTGTCTCCAAGCTTTCTCTATTTGTGAGCCAATCTCCTCTTCCCCGGTCTCTTCAGTTCAGTTCCCACCCCCCAACAATTCTAAGGTGAGAAAGTTCAAATTTCTTGGTGTCAGCAGCTCCCAGAATTTGTGCAATTGCTATGAAGGCACGGCAGCAGCTATATCTCATTAGGAGTTAGAATCACCAAATACACTAGCAAATTCCTACAGATGTGACATGGAGAGTATTCTAACTGGCTGCATCACTGTGGTACGGAGGTGGGGGCGCTGCATAGGACTGAAATTTGTAACTCAACCAGCTCCATTATAGGCACTAGTCTCTCCAGCGCTGAGGACACCTATACAAGACAATGCCTGAAAAAAGCAGCATCTATCATGAAGGACTCCACCATTCAGGATGTGCCTTCTTTTCATTGCTACCATCAGGGAGGAGGTACAGGAGCCTAAAGACACACACTCAACTTTTCAGGAATAGCTTCTTCCCCTCTGCCATCAGATTTCTGAATGGACAATAAACCCATGAACACTTCCTCACTATATTTTCTCATTTTTATGCACTATGTATTTAATTTATATACTTATAATTGTAATTTATCGTTTTTATTATTACATAGTGCAACTTTGAAAGGGTACAGAGAATGTTTACAAGGATGTTGCCAGATCTGGAGGAGCTGGGTTATAAGGAAAGACTGAATAGATTAGAACTTTATTCCTTGGAACATAGAAGATTGAAAGGAGATTCGTTTACAAAATTATGAGGGGTTTAGATAGGGTCAACACAAGTAGGCTTTTTCTACTGAGGAGGGACTACACTAGAAGTTATGGGTAAAGGGTGAAACCTGAAAAGTTCAAGGAGAACATGAGAGGAAACTTCTTCACTCAAGAGTGTGGTGAGAGTGTGGAATGAACTGCTAGCACAAGTGGTACATGCAAGCTCAATTTCAACACTTAAGAGAAGTTTGAATAGGTACATAAATAGTAGGGGTATGGAGGGCTATGGTCCTGGTGCAGGTGGATGGGACTAGGCAGTTTAAATGGTTTGATATGGACTGGATGGGCCTCTTTCTGTGCTGTACTTTCTCTATGACTATTACAGCATAGTACAGGCCTTTCTGCCCATGATGTTGTACTAACTTTTAACCTTTAAGATCAATCTACCCCTTCCCTTCCACATGGCCCTCCATTTTTCTATCATCTATGTGCCTCTCTAAGAGTATTTTAAATGTCCTTAATATGACTGCCTCTACTACCACCACTTTCAGGACATTCCATACACTCAACTCTGTGTTTTTAAAAAAAGAAAAAAATACCTCTGACATTTTCCCCTATACTGTTGTCCAATCACCTTAAAATTATGACCCCTCATATTATCTATTTGTGCCCTGGAAAAAATTACTATTGAAGTTTCTTCTGCAACCTTTATTTTCTAGAGGTGATCCTGAGAAAGACAGGGTTAATTAATGTATGAGGAACATTTGATGGCACTGGGCCTGTACTCACTAGGGTTCAGCAGAATGAGGGGGGACCTCATTGAAACTCATCGATTATAGAAAGACTTAGTTTGACTGGATATGGAGAAGATGTTTCTTATAATTCAAGTTCAGTTTTATTGACATCTGACTGTACATAATATAAAAGCAAATGAAACAACGTTCCTCTGGACCACATTACACCCACAATACATATATCTCACACACAGC
Source organism: Hypanus sabinus (assembly GCF_030144855.1). Lineage (NCBI taxonomy): Eukaryota > Metazoa > Chordata > Chondrichthyes > Myliobatiformes > Dasyatidae > Hypanus > Hypanus sabinus. The sequence goes on along the minus strand of NC_082706.1, from coordinate 204,642,150 downwards.
ACATAAAACAAAATATTACCACAAATAAGTTAATAAAATATAATTCAAAATGCATGTGAAGAGTACACGCAGCACAGATAAACAGTAAATAGCTTGCTGACTTAGTGACAATACCTTAATGGTGACAGGGTATTAGTCTCACAGCCTGAGAGAAGAAGGTGTTATCCAGTCCCACAGTCCTAATCCTGATGCTCCTGTAGCTTCTTCCTGATGGTAGTGGGTCCGAGAGATTGTGGGACGAGTGGCAGGGATCTTCAACAATCCTTTTGGCCCTTCATATACAACGCCAGGTAAATGTCACAAGTAGTGGGGTGGGAGACCCCAGTGATCCTCTCCATGGTTCTTACAATCCTCTGAAGGACCTTGTGGTCTGATGTCCTGCCATGTCCGTCCCACACAGTGATGCAGCCAGACACTTGATGGTGCTCTTACAGAAAGTTGATGGAAAGGGTTGGGGAGTTATGCACACCTCAAACTCACAAAGTATGGATGTCGCTGTGCCTTCTTGATGAAAGAAGAGGTGTTGTGGGTCCAGGTTAGATCGTCCGTTATGTTCACATCAAGGAACTTTGTGCTCTTCACTCTCTTCATGGCAAAACCATTGATGTGCAGTTGAGGGTGGTCCACAATTTTCTCTTTTGTTCTGTCCACGTTATGACTCTTGTTGTAGTTCTGAAACCATTTGACCAGTCTCTTCTGTACCTCCTCGCTGTATGCTACATTCTCATTGTTGCCGATGAGGCCAACCAGTGTTGTAGCGTTAGTGAACTTGATGATGAGGTTTGAGCTAGAGTTGGCAGTACAGATGTGAGTCAGCAGCATGAACTGGTGCCCCAAGGGGCACCAGTGCTCAGTGCGATGGAGCTTCAGCTGTTGCTTCTAACTCAGATTAACTGGGCTCTTTCCATGGCAAAGTCCACGATCCAGTTATAGAGACGGGTGTTGAGCCCAAACAGGGACAGATTACCCACCAGCCTCTGAGGGATGATCATATTAAACATTGAGCTGAAGTCAACAAATAGCATCCTGGCCTCTGAAGCATTGTTTTCGAAGTGGGACAGGACAGAGTGGAGGGTTGAGGCTATGTCATCTTCAGTGGATCAGGTTGAGCGGTAGGTGAACTGGAAAGGGTGTGGTATAGCTGGAAGGTGGGATCTTATCTAATCCATGACCAGCTGCTTGAAGCACTTCATGGTTGTTGAAGTCAGTCCCGCTGGGTAGTAATCATTCGGGCCAGTTACTATTATTCTCTTGGGCACCGGAATGACAATGGCTACCTTCAAGCCTGCGGGGACAGTGGACAGTTCCAGAGATGTAAAAAAGAAGTTAAGACCTCTGTTAGCTGGACCACGCAATCCCTCAGCACCAGGTATGTTGTTTGGCCCTGCAGTTTTGCGTAGTTTTATTCTGGCTACAGTGCGGGAATCTAGGGCTAGAAGGTACACCATCTGAACACAAGGACATCCTTTTAGAACAGTTGAGAAATTTCTTTAGCCAGTGGGTGGAAGTCTGTGGAATGGCTGTGAAGGCCAAGTCATTTTGGATATTTGAAGTGGAGGTTGATAAGCTCTTGAATAGCAAAGGCATCAAAAGTTGCATGGAGAGGGTAGAAGAATGGGGTTGAAAGGGAAAAATGTCAGCCATAATGGAATAGTGGTGTAGACTCAGTGGGCTGAATGGTGTAATTCTGCTCCTATGTCAAATGGTCTCATGGTCTTAGATTATAACACCATACAGCAGAGATGTCCTGTGATTTATGGCTTTCCAAACTTCTGTTCATAGTCATTTCAATATAAAATGTAATTTTCCTAGCATATGTACTACTACCAGAGATAAAAGCCAAAAAGCAAAATGAAATGCAGCTTATAAAGTTTTCAAGTGTTTGTGAAAAATGGAAATAAACATATCTATAAAAATATTTAAGGTCCTGCTGACAATATATTTTTGCTTGCTTTGATTGTTTTCAAATCAGGAAACATCTTATCTGGAGAATATCTCTCACACCCTCAGGACAAGTGTCTAGTTCTGCAAAGAATTGTGTATTTTTATTTTTTTGCTGGCTACTGCAAATTAAGTCATCTACTGCTGTTCAAATCCAAAATCAGTACATTATGTTTAAACCACAAAACTCTTTTATGACTAGATTTTCAGAGAAGACAACACAAGAGTGGTTGCAACTGCTTGAAGGTAGTGGGATACCATATGGTCCAATAAACAGCATTCAGCAAGCATTCTCCGAACCTCAGGTCAGTTCGTTGTCTTACATGCCAAATGGGAAATTGAATGAAAATCATCTTCATCAAAATGAAAGCCTTGTGTTCATGTATGTCTATAGTTAATAATTAATTTTCTAATTGGAAAGAACCGACAGTAGTTCCAACTATCTTCTGAAGAGTGTCCTCATCCATATAAAACATTGGTGAGACCTGTTGTAAATTGGAGGACTGATTTATCATGCACCTATACTCCATGCACCAAAAGTGGAACTTCCCCATGGGCAAACATTTTAATTCCCATTCCCATTCCACTTCCTACATGTTGGTCCACGGCCTCCTCTTGTGCCACCCTCAGAGTGAAGGAGCAGTACCTTGTATTCCATCTGGGTAGCCTCTAACCCAATGACATGAATATCAATTGATCTTTCCTTACAGTAAATTTTTTTTCTTTCCCCTCTTCTTGTGTTCCCCACTCTGGCCTCTTGCCTCTTCTCCCCTGGGTTCCCTCCTTCTTCCCTTTCTCCTATGGTTCATTCTCCTCTTCTATCGGATTCCTTCCTCTCCAGCCCTTTAGTTTTCTCCCCTACCAAGCTTCACCTATCATCTATCACATGTCACCTTCCGCCCCGCCCCCCCACCTTTTTATTCTCGCATCTTCCTTCTTACTTTCCAGTCCTGAAGAAGAGTCTCAACCCAGAGCATCAGCTGTTTATTCATTTCCATAGACACCGCCTGACCTGTGGAGTCCCTCCAGCATTTTGTATGTGTTGCTTTGGACTTCCAGCATCTGCAGAATTTCTCGTGCCTCAGAAACAAGTGTTGGATAGCTAAACATTGAGTTTTATTCAAAGGGCTGGCTTTTAATAGGCAATGATCAAGCTAGAAATGCTGGTATTAAGATGCTATTCCTGTTTCTTAGTGTCTTCACTTCTGCTGCATTTGTTCTCAGGATGTGGCTTTACAATTCAGGGCATCAGAGATGTCCTCCTCCTTTGAAGAATTTGTTTCCCTCCCTCTTTTATTGATGCAGCGCTCACTTGCATCTCCTTTACTTCACATACACTTGTGCTCACTCTCTCTTCTTGCCGTCGTAATAGCGATTGCCCCGCTTGTCCTTACCTACCACCCCATCAGCCTCCGCATCCAACACGTCATCCTCCACAACTTCTGGCATCTCCAAAGAGACCCGGCCACTAAACATATCTTTACGTCTTCCCCTCCGTTTCCTACAGGGATCACTCCCTCCGTGTCTCCCTTGTCCATTTTTCCTTCCCCACTCATCTCCCTTCAGCCACTTACCCTTGCAAGCAGCCTGTGCTCTACCTTCCCATTCACCTCCTCTTTTACCTGTATTCAGAACTCCAAACAGTCCTTCCAGGTGAGACAACACTTCATCTGTGAATCTGCTGGTGTTGTCTGTTGTGTCCAATGCTCCTGGTGCGGTCTCCTCTGCATTGGTAAGACCCATCGTAAATTGGGGAACCATTTCATTGAACACCTCCACACCATCTGCCGCAAGTGGGACTTCCTGGTCATCAAACATTTAATTTCAATTCCCATTCCAATGTGTCAACCCACGGCCTCTTCTTAGGCCAAGATGAGGCCAACCTCAGGGTAGAGGAGTAACACCTTGTATTCCATCTAGGTAGCCTCCAACCTGATGGTATAAATATTGATTTCTCCTTCTGGTGAACCAAATTCCAGCCCCCCTCCTGTATTCTCTACTCTAACCTTTTACATTTCACCTGCCTATTACACCGCCCTGTGCCTCCTCCTCTTTCCCTTTATCCTGTTGTCCACTCTCCTCTTCTATTAGACCCTTTCTTCTCCAGCCCTTGACCTTTCCCACCTACCTGGTGTCGCCTATCATCTTTCAACTTGCCTCTTTCCTCTAACCCCACCATTTAATACAGGCATCTCCCCCGTTTCCTCTCAATCTTGAAGAACAGTCTCTTTTTGAAATGTCGACTGTTTACTCTTTTCCATTGATACTCTCTAACCTGCTGAGTTTCAACAGCATTTTATGTGTGTTGCTATGAAACTTTATTTTTGTTCAAACAAAGCTCTACTTACTTATTGCACCAAGTTTCTTTTTCAAAAAGTTCATCAGTTGCTCATATTCCATCTAGGTATCTCCCGACCCAATGACATGTACATTGACTTCTCCAGCTTCCAGTAATCTTTCCATCCTCTCTCCTCCTTTTTTCCATTCCCATTTTGATTCCCCTCTCACCGTTTCCCTTCTCCTCACCTGCCTACCACCTCCCTCCTTGTTCGTCCATGGCCCATTGTCCTTGACTATCAGATTATGTGTTCTTCAGTCCCTTATATCTTCCACCTATCTTCTCCTGATTTCTTAATTCATCTCCCCTTCCTGCTCACCCACCTTCCCCTCACATAGTTTCACCTGCCAGCTTGTGCTCCTACTTCCCCCTACCTTTCCAGTTCTGATGAAGGGTCTCAGCCTAAAAGTCGACTGTTTATTCCCTTCGCCTGATTTACTGAGTTCCTTCAGCATTCTGTGTATTTTGCATTATGTTGCATTTTTGTGTCTGTAAAAATATTGTGAACCTGTAAAACCTTGCTCATTATATGTGCTGATTTCACCAAATTAGACTTAATTCATGTTAAATTGCGTTACAGTCTGAGATTTTTCTTCAGTACTTTTGTACTCTTAAGTCTGTGCCCATGGTTTAACTGATGAATCATTTTAGTAAAACCAAGTTCTTATTTAGAAAATGAACCAGAACTATGTAACTTCCCACAGAGATAGGCAAATAATGTGGCACATCTACTCTGGTTTTCAGCTGAGCTGCTTTTCGTTATGTTGTGGGATATTTTATGATCCTATGTCATCCTTGAACTTGGCGATTCCTAGCTAGTTCAGAGGACATGTAAAGAGTCAACAGTATTGCTGTGGGTCTGGAGACACACATAGAACAGACTGGGGAGGACAGCAGATTTCCTTCCCTCAAAGACATCAGTGTACCAGATGGATTTTACAAGGGCTTTGTGGTTTCACGATCAACATTAATGGTGATATATTATATGCAGATGTATGGAAGTAACTGAATTGTAAGCTGTCCTTGTAAGATTTGAACTTGTGACTCGGGTTTACTAGACTCGTAACATAAACATTGTGCTTCGTACACACAATATAATTACTAGCTTATCTCTGCAGAGGTTGCTGGAAGATATGTGCAGTTTTTCTCAATGTGTTTGTCTTTTCCAATATTAAGATTGCAACAATTGACTATTGCTTTATACTGATGGATGTATCTGAAGTACTATACTTGGAAAGGAGATGACCTAAGTTGGTTTTTATGGTTATTGAAGTGGATTTATTATCAAAGTACGTATATGTCACTATATACTACCTAGAGATTCTTTTTTTGTGGGCATACTCAATAAATCCAAGAACCATAATAGAATCAATGAAAGACAGGCAACCAGTGTGCAAAAGACAACAAACTGTGCAAATGCAAAAATGAAGGAAATAATAATAATAAATAAGCAATAAATATTGAGTTCATGAGATGAAGAGACCTTGAAAGTGAATTCGTAGGTTATGGGAACAGTTCCGTGATGGAACCAATGAAGTTCAGGTTCCAGAGCCTGATGGTCGAGGGATAATAACTGTTTGTGAACTTGGTAGTGAATCCTGAGAATCTGGTACCTTCTTTCTGATGGCAACAGTGACAAGAGACCATGAATTGGGTCCCTGATGATTGCTGTTGCTTTCCTGCGACAGTGTTCCGTGTAGATGTGCTCAAAGATGGGATGACATTACTGTCATGGTCCCAAACCTTAATTCCTCTTATTCTCCTAATTCCCTTTCCCCATATTCTCCTGGGCTCTTTGATTATGGAACCTGATTCCCATGTAAACCTGCAGCATAAAAACCCAGGCTTTGTATCCATTGCCAGACCGTTGCTTCAGTCAGTGTGGTAATTAACGTTCCTGCACTTAGGATTGTATATTCTAAGTTTTACTTCAGTACCAAGGTTTACCTGTGTAACTCTGTCTCACCGTGTCAAGAGAAGTTTTGTCTGCCGCCTGTTTCGTGTTTGCCGTTCAGCTCCAGCAACGCCCTGTGTCAAGAAAAGTTTTGCCTGCCTCCTGCTCCTTCATTCACCAGCGCCGTTTGCCAGTGATAACCCTGTCTCTTGGCCACTTGGAATTGTGTACAGGTGGCCCCCGTTTTTCAAACGTTCGCTTTATGACAGCTTGATGTTACAAAGGACCTACATTTGTACCTGTTTTCGCTAACCAAAAAGGATTTTCGCTTTTACAAAAAAAAAGATGCCCGCTTTATACGTGTATTTACCTCGAGAAAGACTACCATGACCAGGAAGCCTTGTGCGGGCAGTTGTGTGCGCATGCATGTATGTGCATAGGCGTGTACGTGCATATGCGTGTATGTGCTGATTTTTTTCTCCAAATTGAATTTGGCTCACTGTCTTCCCCTTTCTGATAAGTGAAACTACACCGTACATACAATATTTCTACTTTATATAGGCTGTATATTTATCATATCATTCTTGCTTTTACTATATGTTCGAGTTATTTTAGGTTTTATGAGTTATTTGGTATGACTTGGTAGGTTATTTTTTGGGTCTGGGAACGCTCAAAAATTTTTCCCATATAAATTAATGGTAATTGCTTCTTCGCTTTACAACATTTTGGCTTACAAACAGTTTCACAAGAACGCTCTACCTTCAGATAGTGGGGAAGCCTGTATTCTAAGTTCTGTTCCCGTGCTGTTTGCTGGTGTTAACCTGTCAATATGCACTCCACTACACATTTATTGAAGCCTGTCAAAGTTTTAGATGTTATGTTGAATCTTCGCAGTCCTCTCGGGAAGTAAAGGTGCTCCCATGTTTTCTTTATTATTGTACTCATGTGCTGAGTCCAGGACAGTTCCTCAAAATAATAACACTGAGGAATTTGAAGTTGCTGACCCTCTGATCCTCCAATGAAGATTGGCTGATGGACCTCCGGTTTCCTTCTCCTGAACTTAATAATTGCTGACATTGAATGAGAGGTTGTTGTGTGGCACCGCTCAGCCAGATTTTCCACCTCCCTCCCGTATGCTGATTTGTCACCATCTTTGATTTAGCCTACAACACCTTCGGTGGACTATGAGAAGAAAGCATGAGCTGGATGGCAGGGTCCCTGACAATGGAAGGTTGTGCACGGAATTGCCTAAAACTAGGCAATGTGTTGAAGGGTTGAGATATCCAAATCAGGGTTCTATTACTGTCTTATAAGATGTGAAATTTTAGACTCCAGAGATTCTGTAAATGCTGGAAATTTTGAACAACCCACACAAAATGCTGGGAGAACTCAACAGGAAAGGCAACATCTATGGTTGGGAATAAATAGTCAACATTTCAGGTCGAGACCCTTCAACAGGACTGGAAAGTAAGGGGAAGGAAGGCAGAATAAGAAGGTGGGGGAAGGTAAGGATTGGCATTTGTTTAGTGGCAGCAGTTACAGTGCTAAACATAACATTACCATAAATTACAAAATAAGTAACTGCTAAAAAAATTGCATAATGAGGTAGTGTTCATGGAGCTTTCAACATCTGATGATGGAGGGAAAGAATATGTTATTGAATCATTGTGTGTGGATGTTCAGGCCTCCCTGGTGGTAGTATCCCAGTCCTTAGTGATGGATGTCAACTTCTTAACCTTTCATTTCTTGAAAATGCCTTTGATTGTAGAAAGATTGTGCCTATAATGGTGCTAGCTGAGGTTACAAACCTCTTCAAAAATGTGAGCTAATTATAATTTTGGAGTAAGAAGAAAATTCCTCTGTAAACAAAACATTGAAAAAAAAACAAGTGAAAATTAGTGAAATTAACTGAATAAGTGATTAAATATATTATTGGGTAAAACAAAAATGGGCTGGTCTTAATGAAAAGTCTTGGCCCAAAACATTGACTGTTTATTCCCCTCCATAACTGCTGCCTGACCTGCTGAGTTCCTCCAGCACTTTTTGTGTACTGCTCAAGATTTCCAGCATCTGCTGAATCTCCTGTGTTTGTGGTGGGTAAAATTGATCAGTGTAAATGAAGTGCACTTGTGATTTCTGCAGGCTTGTGTGTGTGTGTTTTTTTTAAGAAAAGCAACAACTCAACTGATGTTTTTATTTAAGAAGTGCCTGGTAATTTAATAAAACAATACAAACAAGTATGTATCAAGTCATTCCATCATTGTGTGTAGTTTTTCATTGATTCTATTGTATGTCTTTATTGTACTGTGAACACCTGCAAGCAAATGAATCTTCGGGAAGTACACGATGACATAGACATACTTGGATAATAAAATCTATTTCGAACTTTTAACTTTGAACTTGTATTGAGCTTTCAAATCGTTTGCCATGTCAATGATCACAGCACCTCACTAAATACTGTTCTGATGGTAGTCCTGATAATACAGCCTGGTCATTCAGACTCATTGAACTTGGATTTAAACAAACATACAGAGACGAAAATCAATTTCCACACTTGCATTTTAATAACAGCATGAAGAGGTTTCCATATTTAACACTCATAGTGAGTTCATATTTAAAGATTTCTAAAATTTACAAATTCAGTTTCCTCTTTCAAAATTGTCCTTTGTATGCATGTGGTACAACAGATGTTGTAGGGAATTCAGACATCTTAATCAGAACCTTATTGGTTTCTCTGCTCTGTTGAAACAGCACAGATGTGGTTTTAGATTAGAAATTAATATTCACGTTGTTTGTCAGCTTTCTGAGCTCCTCTGTGTTGCCCACTAAACAACAATAAGTAAAAAATTCACAGTAGTTATTAATGGAGATCCCCATCCAAAGCTCCCTACTTGGGGGGAGGGGGGAAGAAACTTCTGTCTTATGAAGAACTGCCCTGTATCTCACCTCACTCCATTCAGATTAGAATCAACTTTCACAAAGCCTCCTTACAGAGCTTTGGATAGCTGGACACTTTTTCCCAGGGTGAAAGTGGCTAATACAAGGGGTGGGGAGATAATTTCAAGTTGATGGAATGAAGGGGTAGGGAGAGATGTCAGAGATTTTTTTACACAGAGAATGGTGAGTACGTGGATTGCCCTGCCATGGGTGGTTGTAGAGGCAGATACATTAGGGTAATTAAAGAAGCTTTTAGATAGTGAAGGATGATAGAAAAATGGAGCACTACGTATGTAGGAGGCAAGGGTTAGATTGATCTTGGAATAGGTTAAAAGGTTGGCACAATGTCATGGGCCAAATGGCCTGTTCTGTGCTGTTATGTTCTATGTTTAGTTCACCAACCCATGTTTTATTTCATAATGAAGTGATTCCTTCACAGATTGCTTCCATTGTCCCCAAGACACTTGCCTTTCAGCACTGTCCCCTCTAAGCTACAGGGGTGCTCATCGGCGCAGTAACTGAAATGCTCCCATGCACTTGACTTTTGTTACCACACAGTTGTAATTTTCTTTTATATGCTGTCAATGTGAAGTGCTGTGCAGTTTTTGGGGTGTGGGGCAAACAAAAAATTCCTCTCAGAGCAAAGGTTGGTCCACACAGCTGTTTTAAAAAAATCAGAGAGCGTTGCATTTCAGGGCCATTCCCTTCTTTATAGAAGCATTTGCATGTTGCTGGATTCCTCTCCTCATTGACACTTCCCTCCCTAAAATCAGCACTTTTTTTTGGTACATTATTTAGGAGCCCTTGGTTCTTTCACCAGGAGTGAGCATAATCGCAATTTAACCCTTTTCATTGTGCTAATGCAGTCTTTAAATGAAGGGGCCCTTTAGAAATAAAGTAAACTCCAGCCAGGTGAACTTAGAAGAAAAAGAGGCCAGGGTTAGCATAGGAAAGAATCTGAGCTTATGAAAGTGAAAGAAATTCCAACCCTTTGTCTTCCTTTGTATATCAATGATACTTGGAACATTACAGCACAGTTCTTGTTGTAATAACTTGTGGATTATTGTTTCAGCAGTACAAGTATTGAAATTTGTATGGAATTGATTCAGAATCAATATCAGGTTTAATATCACTGGCATTGTCATAATGAGGTCTATGTGCCCATGCTGGTGGGCTGTGCATCAGGTTCAACAATCATGCTCGTCATTATGCATGTCTCAGCTAATTACTGTTTCATTAACTCCCTTCTTGTTGTTCTAGTCTTGTTGAAACTTGACCAAAAGCACAGCAACATTTACACTCCCTGCTTGCACTCATCCTTGTCTGAGAAAGAAAACTACCATTTCGACAGACACTGTGAGGAGTGGTATTCATTTAGAATTTAGTTATTGCTTCCAGCTGTGGTGTTGGCATTTTAACTTTCACTCTGACAGTTACAGTTAACGGCCATGTTAGCCTAACTTTTATTGTTTTCCTTTTCCTTTAAATTCTGCATCAGTTCTCATTAAAGTCAGTGACCTGTTCACCTGCTTCAAGTGTCCTTCTCGCAGTGCTTGGGCCATATCTGAATATTTTTGACAGGCATATGTTGTGAAATTTGTTGTTTTGTAACAGCAATACATTATGATACATAATAATAAAAATTATAAGTCACAATAAGAAGTATATATTAAACAAATTAAATAAGTTGTGCAAAAAGAGAGGGGAAAATGTAGTGAGGTAACGTTCATGGGTTCATTGTCCATTCAGAAATCTGAAGGCGGAGGGGAGGAAGCTGTTTCTGAAACATTGAGTGTGTGTCTTGAGGATCCTGTACCTCCTCTCTGGTAGTAATGGGAAGAGGATATATCCTAGGTGATGGGGATCTTTAATGATGGATGCTTTCTTTTTTGAGGCATTGTCTTTTGAAGGTGTCCTGGATGCTAGGAAGGCTGGTACCCATGATGGAGCTGGCAGAGTTTATAACTTTCTGCAGCTTTTACTAATCCTATGCAGCAACACATGACAGACCTTAGAAAGCTGATTGAAGCTTCTTAATCTACCATAGGTCTCATATGAGGTTATAAAACCTCATTTCCTATCGGGGTATGGTGTGAGTTCTTTTTACCTGCATCTGACCCTCTGAATGTGATGGGCTGGTTTTGAACTACCACAAGGACAGTTGCAGACAACAGAAAGACAACTTCCTGGAAGTGAGAAAAGATTGAAGAGAGTGATGTAACCTTTACTTTGATGGACACTGAGGAGGCAGTCTCTTGAACCGTCCAATCAGAGAAAAAGAGCTAAACACAAGAGATTCTGCAGATGCTGGAAATCCAGAACAACACACACAAAATATTGGAGGAGCTCAGCAGAGCAGGCAGCATCTATAAGCAGTCAATGTTTCAGGCCAAGACTCTTCAACAGGACTGGAAAGGAAGGGGGAAGAAGCTAAAATAAAAAGCTGGGAGGAGGGGAAGGAGTACAAGCTGGAAGCTGATAAGTGAAGACAGGTGAAGGGGGATAAAATGAGAAGTTGGGAGGTGACAGATGAAGAAGTTAAAGGGCTGAAGAAGAAGGAATCTGATAGAAAAAGACAATTATGCCTCGTTTGAGGCAGGAGACTGTTGACAAACAGTTTCTAGCTAGTGTCAAATATGTGCACTTGCGTGGCCATTAGACACTACACTGTGCTTAGAGTGAACAATTTTTAAACAGCATCAGTTGTGTGAGGTTGTGTTCAAAAAGCAGTGATTATTGCCTCTAATAGTTGTTGATAAATGAGTAGTAAGACAATTCAGAACTATTTTGCTTAATGTGGTTTCAAGCGTTCAAGCTTGGAGGTGCCAGGAATGCAAATGAAACTATTTCACTACTTCAACAAGTTAGGCGCTACAAAAACTGAAAAGGCAGGGTGTTGGGATCCCGGCCGAGAATCAATTTTGCTCGCTCTCTGCAATGGTCACTCCTCTCTTCATGGCGCTGAGTGCTGACCACTATCCGGCTGCTGTGCTTCGTGCCCACTAATATGATGAACTGATAAGTGCGACGTTGGACCAGCTTTGGAGTTTGGATCTGAGGAGTCGATTTGAATCAGAATGTTGTTGTTCAATTAGTTGCATGATTTATGTTTTAACCCCTTTCTCTTATGCATCGGGTGCTGGTCTTTTATTTTTATTTATTTAATTTGGTTCTTTCAGGTTTCTTACTTTGTGGCCACCTGTAAGCAAACAAATCTCAAGGTTGTATAATTTGTACATTCTTTGATAATAAATGTACTTTGAATCTTGAATATTGCAACAAAAATGAAGATTTGGAGGAAGCCAATCACAAACAAGAGAAAGCTTGCAGATGCTGGAAATCCAAACAACACACACAAAATGCAGGAGGAACTCAGTAGGCCAGGCAGCATCTAAAGTGTCTCAGTCTGAAACATCGACTGTACTCTTTTCCACAGATGCTGCCTGGCTTGCTGAGATCGTCCAGCATTTTGTGTGTATTTGGAGGATGCAGTCCTTTATCTCCACAAGGTGTCTGCACTGATTTTGTTCATTTACAGTTAATCGGAAGAACAACCTCGAGAAATGAGAAAATTTGCAGATGACAGAAATCCAAGCAACACACACTCAAGCAGGAAAAAAGTATAGTCAACATTTCGGGCTGAGACCTTTTGGCAGGACATTCTTGAGATTCGTTTTCTTTCAGGCACCAAAAAAAATGCAGTAGAATCCATGACAAACTGTCCACAATGAAAACTGACAAGAATCCAATGTGTAGAAGAGGGCAAATCATCCAAACAATATAAAAGTAGATAAATAACTCTGGGGAAATGAGCTGCAGAGTCCTTGCAAGTTTAGTGCTGAGCCGAGAGATGGTGTTGTGCTGGTCCAGGAGCCTGATGGTTGCAGGGCAGGAACTTTTCCTGAATCTGGTGGTGTGGGTCCCACGACTCCTGCACCTCTCACCCAGTGGTAGTAGCGAGAAGCGAGGGAGATGGGCCAAATGCAGGCAGACAGTATGAGCTCAGGTGAGTGACCTTGCCTGGCATGGAGCAGTGGGGATGAAGATTTCATTTTCAACTCTTGTGCCTCAGTGCTTTAACCTGTTTTGGAGTTTTCCCTTGCATTCTCTCTCCTGGCTACGGCTTAATAAATTCACCACGGAGTGATAATAAATGTACTTTGAACTTTGACGTGGTAATGTCAGCTTTTTGAGCAGAAACTGGTAAGAAAATGTTGCCATAACTTTAGAAGATGTGCTGCATAGCAGTTTAGAAAATAGAGTAAGGGACAGGGGCAGACCATTTAACCTCTGATAATGGTCAGTCATCTACTTCAGTACCCTGATCCTGCCTCTCACCATTATTTCTGCAAATAATGACTTGCAGTTTAAATGAAGGAGCACTAATTTGAAAGTTTAATTCTATTTTTCTGTCGAAGGAACCTGACACAGGATTTCAACCCGAAAGCCTGATGCAGGGCTGTGTGCGTTTCCTCCACGTGCTCGATTTTCCTCCCACATTGCAAAGATGTACAAAGGTTAGGGTTAATGAGATGTGGGCATGTTACGTTGGCACCAGAAGTCATTACGTTGACACAAATGACTTATTTCACTATATGTTTTGATGTAAATGTCACAAACAAAGCCTAATCTTTAATGGAAACATAGACAATTTATTTCCCCTCACAGAAGCTGCTCGGCCTACTGTTTTCAAGATTCAAGATTGTTTAAAGTCATTTCTAGTACACAGTGTAAAGCAGAACAAAATATTACTTCAGATCCAATGCAGCAGAAAAAAGACACAATGAGATAAAGAACATAATAATAAAAAACACAATAAATACTGTATAGATACATAAGGTAGCTTCTATACATCGATTGAACATCCATGGTTCTAGGACAGACGCTAATCCCCCACCAGCTTGCTAGTTGCTGCCCTGCCAGCTGTGATTTGCCAGTACTTTATGCGTTTATTTCCAACTTTCATAATGTCTTCCTTTTTTATTGTTACGCAAACCAGACACATACCATGCATACATTTCCAATATTTTTTTGGCAAACTCTTGCACTGTCCATCTCTATCCGTTGGTTGTTTTTCCTGGCTAATATATTTTTGAGTCATATGTCAGCAATAAGGCTGACACGAGCACCACTTGGCACCAGCGCTGAGGTGTGGCTGCTGGAGAGCATCTGGAATTTTCTATCACATGAGGCCTGCATATCCTGTCTATTTTGCTTTTGTTTATATTGTGCAAAAGTACCATGTGGAGTGAGTTTTGTGAGTGAAAATGCAAACATATATTATCCTAAGCATAAAGTTTACTGAAACATTTTAGTTAGCTCTTCCATCTGCCTAACATTCTCAGGACAAATCAGAATCAGGTTTAATATCATCGGCATACGTTGTGAAATTTGTTGTTTTGCAGCAGCAATACATGGTAATATAAAAAAAATCTCTGCATTACATTAAGTAAAATTAATACAAAAACAGAAATAAAAAGTAATGAGGTAGAGTTCATGGGTTCAATGTCCATTCAGAAATCTGATAGCAGAAGGGAAGAAGCTGTTCCTGAATCATTGAGTGTGTGCCTTCAGGCTTCTGTACCTCCAACTTGATGGCAGCAATGAGAAGAGGGCACATCCTGGGTGATGGGGTCTTTAATGATGAATGCCACCTTTTTGAGGCATCGCTGCTTGAAGATGTCTTGGATACTACGGAGACTAGTGCCTATGATGGAGCTGACTAATTTTACAATTTTCTGCAGCTTACATCGATCATGTGCAGTAGCATACCAAGCATTGATGCAGCCAGGTAGAATGCTCTCCACAGTATATCTGTAGACATTTGTTTAGGTGACATATCAAATCTCCTCAAACTCCTAATGAAATATAGCCACTGTCTTGCCTTCTTTATAGCTGCATTGATACATTGGGACACAAAAATACAACTGCAGATGCTGTGGATCAAAGAACATGTACACAATGCTGGAAGAACTCAGCAGGTTAGGCAGCATCCGTGAGAAAAGAGTAGCCAACGTTTCGGGCCGAGACCCTTCATCAGGAATGGGGGGGAAGAGAGGTTCAGAAGCCCAGTAATACAGATAGAGAGCCTCTCTCCCCTTTCAACTTTCTGCTTCTTTATCTCTACAGTTCTTTCATGCTTATCCCCTCCCCTCCCCCCTTTATCTTTCCTCTGATTGGTTTTCCACCTGGCGCCTCTAGGCCCTACCCCCTCCCCTATCTCTATTACTGGGCTTCGGCCCTCTCTTTCCCCCAATTCCTGATGAAGGGTCTCGGCCCGAAACGTTGGCTACTCTTTTCTCACGGATGCTGCCTGACCTGCTGAGTTCTTCCAGCGTTGATACATTGGGACCAGGTTAGGCCCTCAGCGATACTAGCACCCAGGAACTTGAAATCGCTTGCCCTCTCCACTACTGATAAGGTTTAATATTATGCATATTGGTTAGTAAGATGGCGACATGTTTGATCGCAGCGACTTCTACAGGGGCAGCCAAAGATGTTATTGTCCTTTTTAAATGTTTTATTTTACAATTGCAAGACCCTGCTGGACATGAAGAACTTAAAGTACTGCCAGTATATCCCCATCAGTGAGTCACTCATTTGAGGAGAAACTGAAGGAGCTGGACTTGGTGTGGATCATGCTGCTGCCTGCAACAGGGAGGTGTTGGAAGAGTCGATGTGCGAAGAAGGTGTGTGGTCTATCAGTGAGCAATCATCTTAGTCACTTTTCTTGTGATTGCAAGACCCTGTCAGACATTGTTAATGTGGAATGCTGCAAGTCTGAATAACTAACTTATTGGTAGATGGCAGGGAAGCTGCTTGGGCTCAATCAGAGCAAAGATTCGGCCTCAAGTCATGGTGTTGCTTGTTTACAGCCACCTGGGAGACAGGCGTCAGAATTGGTGCACTGCACTGGAGGCAGTGTGATGCGACGTCCACACTGGAGTCAGTGCTGCCCCCCCCGGTGCTCACTCAGCGGAAGACAAGCTGTATTGTGTCTGATTGCAGAGTGCTACAGCACTCATGGATTCAGGGTCCTGGACAACGTTTGTTTGATTGTATTTTACTGATATCTTACACGTGCCTTGTGCTGTGTATGACTGTTGGTACTGTGTGTTGCACCTTGGCCCTGGAGTAGCGCTGTTTTGTTTGGCTGTATTCACGCATGGTTCAATGACAATTAAACTTGAACTTGAAATAATCAGTTAATAGGTTATTGTAAATTGTCCTGTGATTAGGCTAGTGTTAAATAGGTGGGTTGCTAGGTAGCATAGCTCATTGGGCAGGACAGGCCTGCTCTGCACTATACCTCTAAGTAAAAAATAAAATAAAATAGATATGCATTCCAGGATTAATAGATGACTGATGGGTATTGCTCATATAAAAGCAATATTTGCCAAATCCATTGTATTCAGAACATTTAGTTAAATGCTACCTGCTCCAGAGAACAGGGTTTAATTCAGCATGAGGCCTCGCAAAGTGTAGAATCTACAGTATACACTCAGTACTGGGAATGGAAGCACCCACAATAGCACTGGATGATAAAAGATGTTAAAGTGTGTCTTTAATCATATAACCATATAACAATTACAGCACGGAAACAGGCCATCCCGGCCCTTCTAGTCCATGCTGAATGCTTACTTTCACCTAGTCCCACTGACCCGCACTCAGCCCATAACCCTCCATTCCTTTCCTGTCCATATACCTATCCAATTTTACTTTAAATGACAATACCGAACCTGCCTCTACCACTTCTACATTTCCCAAACATGACACACTTCTTGTGCGTGCATGCAAATATCAATGGGGATTAAATAAAAACACATTCCTAATCAGTCCACAAATAAATCTATGAATCACTGACCTGTAGTTATAATTAAGACCGAGATTGGGCAGCACAGCGGCATAGACTGGGCAGCATGATAGTGTAGCTGTTAGCAAAATGCTTTACAGTGTTAGTAATCTGGGTTCAATCCCCGTCGATGTCTGTAAGGATTTTGTGCATCTCCCCGACTGCTTGGGTTTCCTCTGAGTGCTCTGTTTTCTTGCCACCTTGCAAAGGCTTACAGGTCAGGGTTGGTAAGTTGTGGGCACTCTGTGTTGGTGCTGAAAGCATGGGAACACTTGTGGGCTGTCCTCAGCACACCCTCAGACTGCATTGGTTGTTGGTGCAAACGACACATTTCACTGTACGCTTCAGTGCTTTGGTGAATATGTGACAAGTAAAACTATTTTTTTATCCTTATCTTTACCTGTGTTTCTAGCTTTTGTATCAGTAAATGGTGGGCTCTCTCCAATCCCAGAGATCTTAATGCACTAACTGACAGACACTTCAGTTCTGCTCTAGGGCCATGCTGATACATTGAAAATGCCATACTAAAGTTTAGAAGTATCCAAAGATTTTGTGGATGCTTCAAATGCTAGTAGACTGTCCCTAGGTCAATTTAGACTGTGTTGGTCATTGACTGCATGTATTGATGTTTCAATGTACATGTGACATACCTTTTGCACAGTGGTGGGAACTGAACCCCAGTCGTTGGCACTGTAAACTGTTACTCTAACTGCTACACTACTATGCTGCCATGACACATATTAAAAATGCCAGACTAAAGTTTGGAATGGTGAAGCCTTTTTTGGACACATCAAATGCTGTTAGACTTAAATTACCACCCTTGTGAATATCTATTTGACAGATTCTCACTAGTTGGAGAAGTAGGCAAAGAAGTAGAACACGAGGTAGGCAAAGAGGAAACTATGGAATGTATAATATTATGTTAACCTTACACTTTACACTTACTCAGAAACTCAGTATTCCAGGTTATGTGTTTTCACCAGCATATACATTATGTGGCAATTTATTAGGCACCTTATGTGTTAGGTGGCCACTGAATTGTTTATGGTCTCCTGCTGCTGTAGCCCATCCACCTCAAAGATCAATGTAGGTGTTCAGAGATGCTCTTCTGCATGCCATTGTTATGACATGCGGTTATTTAAGTTACTGTTGCTTTCCTATTAGTTTGAATCAGTCTTATAATTTTCCTCTAACCTCTCTCAAAAACGAGATGTTTTTGTCCACAGAATTATTGCTCACTGGATTTTTTTTTGCACCATTTCAGTAAACTCTAAAGACTGTTGTGCATGAAAGTCTCAGGTGATCAGCTGTTTTGCTCGAAACAAGGCGAGCCCATCCAGCTGAATGGCGGCGTCCGGGATTTCGTCGGTGAGACGTGTTTCCGTGAAAACATACACACAGCAGACTCTATACTCCCGCCGAGTGTTTCGTTGGAGTCGGATGTAGTCCAATTTATTGTCCGGGGAGCGGACATTGGAGAGCAGAAAGGACGGGAGAGCCGGCCGGCTAGGGTTTGCTTTTTGCCTGGCACGGACCCCTGCCCGCTCGCCTCGCTTCTGCTTCCTCGCACATCGCTTACGACGTCCCACCTCCGGCCACCAGCATCAGGCGAATCTGAGGACTGTAGGCCCGATCTCCTCAGCAAGCTGAGGTTGCATAATTTAACCAGCAGATATTCATGAAGATTTGTTTTTGGATGATCTCTGTATTATAGCAGTATCTGGCGATGGTAGATAGTCGCTCTATTATCCATGTGCCCTAATCAAAAATTGTGCCTCAAAATTAAATTAAAGTAACACCAGGTCTGAAAAGCAGCTGCTGCTGTGCCGCGCCGCCTGCTGGACATCTCCTGGTAGAGTGCTTAGAGGATGTGCAGACCAGCTAGCAGATGTTCTCACTGACATCTTCAACATCTCCCTGAGCAGTGCCGTCATTCCAAAGTGCTTCAAGGCCGCCACCATCGTCCCCGTGCCAAAGAAGTCTTCAGTGTCCTGCCTCAATGACTACCGTCCCATTTCACTCACGAAGTGTTGAACTTCGTCATGAAGTGTTTCGAGAGGCTCGTCATGAGGCACATCAAGACCCTGCTGCCCCCCTCACTGGATCCCCTGCAGTTCGCGTACCGTCCCAACCGTTCAACAGACGACGCCATTGCCATCACCCTCCACCTGGACAAAAAAGACACATACATTCGAATGCTGTTCATAGACTTCAGTTCAGCACAGTTTCTGAGATACTCAAACCATGCTGTCAGGCAGAAACAATCATTCCATCATCAAAGCCACTTAGAACCCATTTTATCCCCATTCCGATGTTTGATCTGTACAATAACTGAACCTCTTGACCATGTCTGCATGCCTCTATGTACTGAATTGCTGCCACATGACTGGCTGATTAGATATTTGCATTAGTGTACAGGTATACCTAATAAAGTGGCCACTGAGTACATTAAATTGTAGACAGGATCCATCACTGTTGCTATTTAAAAACAAGACTAAAGATGAAGATTACTGTGGAGAGCATTCTAACTGGCTGCATCACTGTCTGGTATGGTGGTGAGAGTGGGGTGGGGGTAGGGGCTACTGCACAGCATCAAAGTAAGCTGCAGAGAGTCGTAAACTTAGTCAGTTCCATCATGGGCACTAGCCTCCCTAGCATTCTCAGAAATGCGGCATCCATCATTAAGGACCCCCACCACTCAGGACATGCCTTGTTCTTATTGCTGCCTTCAAGTAGGAAGTACAGAAGCTTGAAGAGATGCACACAATGATTCTTTCCCTCTGTCATCCAATTTATGAGTGGTCACTGAACTCTTGGACACTAACTCACTACATTTTTGTTTCTGTTTTACACTACTTTTTTAATTTAACTGTATACTTATACTTTATATACTTACTGCAATTCACAGTTTTTTTCTGTGATTATGTATTGCATTGTACTGCTGCTGCAAAGTCAACAAATTTCACAACATATGGCAGTGATATTAAGCCTAATTCTAATTCTGATTCTGATTTGCCACATGTATTGTTCATTGAAACACATTACAAAACAGTCCGAGGATGTGTTGGGAGCAGCCCGCCTGTGTCATCATACTTCTGGTGCCAGCATTGCCTGCCCTCAACTTAATAACCTGAATGTCTTTATTTTTGGAATGTGCAAGGAAGCTGGAGCACCTGGAGGAAACTCACGTAACAGGGAGAACATACAGACAGCGCCGGAATTGAATCCCAGTCACTGGCGGTGTAAACTGCTACGCTAACCACTACAGAGTCACCCTGACATGGTATTAAAGTCAAGTTATGTTACTTTTCATCGTCATTTCGACCATAACTGTTGGTACAGTACACAGTAAGATCGAGACAATGTTTTTCAGGACCATGATGCTACATGAAACGATACAAAAACTACACTGAATCACGTAAAACAACACAAAAACTACACCAGACTGCAGACCTACACAGGACTGCATAAAGTGCACAAAACATTGCAGGCGTTACGATAAATAATAAACAAGACAATAGGTGCAGTAGAGGGCAGTAAGTTGGTGTCAGTCCAGGATCAGGGTATTGAGTCTGATTGCTTGGGGAAAGGAACTGTTACATGGTCTAGTCATGAGAGCCCAAATGCTTCGGTGCCTTTTGCCAGATGGCAGGAGGGAGAAGAGTTTGTATGAGGGGTGTGTGGGGTCCTTCATAACTCTGTATTCAAAAAAAAGTACCTCTGATATTCTCCCTTTACTTTCCTCCCAACACTTAATACGTCCCCTCATATTAGCCATTTCCATTCAAGGAAAAAGTCTCTGGCTGTTCACTTGATCTATGCCTATCATTTAAAGGAGTTTCAGTTTCACTTGCCCCATCGCTGAACTGTTGCCACAACTAATGAACTCACTTTCAAGAACTCTTCATCTCATGTTCTTGATAATTATTGCTAATTTATTTGTTGTTATTATTATTATTATTACTTTTTTGTTTTTGCACAGTTTGTTGTGTTTTGCACACTGGCTGTACACCCAGTTGGTATGGTCTTTCATTGATTCTATCACTGAGTATGCCTGTAAGAAAATGAATCTCAGTGTTGTATATGGTGACGTTAATGTACTTTGATAATTCATTTACTCTGAATTTTGAACTTTATCATCTTGTACACCTCTATCAGGTCACCTCTCATCCTCCTTCTCTCCAAAGAGAAAAACGCTAGCTCGTTGAACCTATCAATGGCCATTTCAATAAATAAATAACGTTAAAAGGCTAAAATAAGAACACAAGAGATTCAGCAGATGCCAGAGGAACTCGACAGGTCAGGCAGTGTCAATACTATCCTGTTCTCTAATCCATGCAGCATCCTGGTAGATCTCCTCTGCAGCCTCCCTAATGTTTCCATGTTCTTCCTATAAAGAAGTGGCCAGTACTGACCACAATATTATCAAGTGTGGTCTAAGTAGGGTTTTACAGAGCTGCAACATTTCTTCACAGTTCTTGAACCAGGTCCACCAACAAATGAAGGTCTTTTTAATCAGCCTATCAACCTACATGGCAACTTTGAGGGATCTGTGGACGTGGACCCCAAATCCCTCTGTTCCTCCACACTGCTAGGAATCCTGCCATTGACCCCATATTCTACCTTCGTTCAACTTTCCAAAGTGGATCATTTCATACTTTTCCAGATTGAGCTCAATCTGCCACTTCTCAGTCTAGTTCTGTACTTCAGGGTCAAAAAGATGGTTTGTAATGAACTGTTAAAGGCACTTACAATGGTATAATAGAGCAGCCTAGAAATACCAACATCAAAATTTGCCGCAAAAGTTGGAAATGTAAAATCTAAGTACTGAAAATGCATATTTTTGGTAAATATGGTAATCAGTACATTTTTGTTGCAGTGATCGAGACTCAGCAGATCAAGAAGTTATGTTTCATTTGTATGAGCAACATCCATGCACAGCTGTAATTTATTCAATTTACATGTGGGCACATTGAAAGTCTATTGCTTAGAAATTCAATCGCATAATGGCCGTTTACAGCATTTTGCGATTGAAACTATTTATTTCCTTGAGTGAAACTCAGTAACCGTTATTTCTAGGTTACTTTACAGAAAATAAATCATATACTTTGGGTGTTGCTTTTGTACCTGAAATGGAGTTCTACTCAGTTGGGGGAACTTGAACCAAGAGCCCCAGAAATCAGTATTACTGGGCAATCAGACAACATCACTGTCTTCCCAGTGCACTATTATGCTGTAAGCACCATACAGAAAGTCACTTGGTTAACTTACCATTCCTTAATGCAGTCATGCCTGATACTTACTCAGGTATCCAAGTCTCTGGGTGGTGGGGTGGAGATATGTCTCTACCAAAGGAGGTGTAAGGTGCTAGCTCATTGAACCCATTATTATGTTTTATTTTATTTATTATTATTATTATTTTTTCTCTTTCTGCTAGATTATGTGTTGCATTGAACTGTTGCTGCTAAGGTAACAAATTTCATGTCACGTGCCGATGATAATAAACCTGATTCCGGTTCTGATTCCTTCCCTCCACTAGCCTGCAGGTTACCCTTGGGCAAGGTGTAGCACCTGCTTATCCCACCAATTAGGGTCACGTGAAGCCATTGGAGCAGGTGATGGATGGTCATATGAACAACTGGTGCATACTGGTCCTGCCAAAGGGTCTGGGCCTGAAATGTCATCTGTACTGTTATCCATAGGTACTGCCTGGTCTGCTGAGTTCCTCCAGCATTTTGTGTGTGTTGCATATCGCAAGTTCCTGGTAATGCGATAACCGACACCAGGCAGACAATCTCTGAAGAGTATCGATAATGGCTGGGGTCACCCATCTTATAAAGACACTTCTCAGAAGAAGGCAATGACAAACCACTTCTGTAGAAATATTTGCCAAGAAATATCACAGTCATGGAAAGACCATGGTCTCCCATGTCATACGACACAGCATACAATGAACGCTTAAGCCCAAGTTTCACTTCCCATACCTTGGATCCAATGCATCTTTCCCCACCTTTAGACCCTTAGATTTAATTATTCCTCATTAATCTATGTTGCTACCTCTGATACACAACCATATTTAGAGTAATATAGCAGTACAGTACAAAAACAGGCCACTTGGCCCAACCAGTGTATGCCAACCATACTAGCCCCAATTTTTTGCGGTATGTTCATGTCCTTCCAGTCAGATTGGCCTATTCAGTGCTGTATCTCAATAAAAAAAATCATTAAAAATAACAATGCCAAATAAGATGTAAAAGCTGCCGAGAAATGTAAATGATAAAGTGCACAATCATAACGAGGTTGATTGTGAGGCTAAGAATTCACCTTATCATGCATCTGTACATCTTATTGTACACTCAATGCACTTTAGTAACTATTTAAGAACTTTTTAAAAGCTATTTATTAAAGCTTTTTGGGAGGGTGATTTTAGATGCATATCATATTTATATTGAGTTAAATACTTATGTAATTAGTTTTGCTACAATAAGTGTATGGGACACTGGACAAATGTTGAATTTCCCCTTGGGGATGAATAAAGTATCTATCTATCTATCTAAGATGTTCAAGAATCTGATAACAGGATAGAAGCTGTCCTTGAGCCTGGTGGGTCATACTTTTGGGCTTTTGTATCTTCTGCCTGCTGGGAGAGGGGAGAAGGGAGAATGTCCTGGGTGAATGATTATTCTGGCTGCTTTACTGGGGCAGTGGGAAGTATAGGCAGTCCATAGAGAGGGGAGCTGGTTTCTCTGATGTGCTGAGCTGTGTCCACAACTCTAGTTTCTTGTAGTCCCATGCAGAACATCTGCCATGCCACATGGTGAGAGTGTGGAATGAGCTGCCAGCGGAAGTGATAGATGTGGGTTTGATTTTGACATTTAGGAGAAATATGAATAAGTACGTAAATGGGAGGAGTATGGAGTGCTACAGTCTGGCTGTAGGTCGATGGGTCTCAGCAAAGTGATAGTTCGGCACAGCCTGGATTGGCTAAAGGGCCTGTTTCTATGCAGCAGAAATTTCTTGCAAGGAAGTTCAAAGTAAAATCTATTATCAGAGTACGTACGGGTGGCCACATCCATCCCTGAGATTTTTTTCCTGCGGGCATCCTTAGCAGAGCTACATATGAGTAACTATAAGCTGTAAACAAATTGAAAAAGGATCCAATGCTTTCTTGCCATATATGACAAATAAGCACTTCTTGGGCTTCCAGCTGGGTACACGTATTGATTTTAACTGACATTTTGACGATAAACTCTGTCTTCTTCATCAAGGATGATGCCGAGGCATGTCTACTCCGGTGGTATACATACCCCTGTCGTCCATCCCTTCTGATTAGTTAGTGCTCATCCAATCAGATTTCCATTGTCCCATCTCATTTACAATTGAATTCCAGTTCTTAGAGCGAGATCTTCATCTTAGCTAAAATTATTTTCCTCTAGTTTGATTTCAATGGCTTCCTTCAGCAGGTGGTCCCAAAACGCAATGGAGCATCACAGTACTTTTGTGCTGTCAAAGTCAATACTATGGCCATTGAGAATGCAGTGTTCTGTTACCACCTATTTCTCTGGGTAGCCCAAACGGATACAACTCCTGTACTCCTTGATGCGGGTTTCCACCATGCACCCTGTGCAGCCGGCATAATCACTTAGGCAGCTTCATCATGCACACCAGCCTCCATATCAACTTGGACAACTTCAATTGGCTTCAAAACCTCAAGGAGGCGGCAGCCGTCACTAAGGAACCTCACCATTCAGGATGTGCCTTCTTCTCATTGCTACCATCAGAGAGGAGGTACAGGAGCCCGAAGACCCACACTCAATGTTTAATGTACAGCTTCTGTTGCTCCGCCATTATCATTCTAAACAGAGAATGATATTCACTATTTGCTCTCTTTTTGCACTATTTATTTAATTTTTTACATATTTGATATTGCACATGATAAAATAGGCTATAGACAGCATGGTTTCTTTAAGGGAAAATCTTGCCTGACAAATCTATTGAATTCTTTGAAAAAATAACAAGTGGGATCAAAGGAGAATCAGTTGATGTTGTGTACTTGGATTTTGAAAAGGCCTTTGACAATGTGCCACACATGAGGTTGTTTAACAAGTTAAAAGCCCATGGTGTTCCAGGACATATTCCAGCATGTATAGAGCACTGGCTGATTGGCGGGAGGTAAAGAATGGGAATTAAGGGATCCTTTTTTGATTGGCTGTCAGTGACGAGTGGTGTTCCACAGGGGTCTGTGTTGGGACTGATTCTTCTTACATTATATTTCAATGACTTGAATGGCAGAATTGATGACTTTGTGGCCAAGGTTGCTGAGAATATGAAGACAGGTGGAGGGGAAAGTAGTTTTGAGCTACAGAAGGACTTAGATGAGGAGAATGAGCAAAAAAGTGGCAGGTGGATTATAGTGTCAAGAAGTATATGGCTGCTTTGGGAGAAGAAATGAAAGCATAGATTATTTTCTAAATGGAGCGAAAGTTCAAATATCTGAGATGCAAAGGGACTTGGAAGTCCTTGTGCAGGCTTCCCTAAAGGTTGAGTCAGTGTTATAACCATATAACCATGTAACAATCACAGCACGGAAACAGGCCATCTCGGCCCTCCTAGTCCGTGCCGAACTCTTAATCTCACCTAGTCCCACCTACCCGCACTCAGCCCATAACCCTCCACTCCTTTCCTGTCCATATACCTATCCAATTTTACCTTAAATGACACAACTGAACTGGCCTCTACTACTTCTACAAGAAGCTCATTCCACACAGCTATCACTCTCTGAGTAAAGAAGTACCCCCTCGTGTTTCCCTTAAACTTTTGCCCCCTAACTCTCAAATCATGTCCTCTCGTTTGAATCTTCCCTACTCTCAATGGAAACAGCCTAATCACATCAACTCTATCTATCCCTCTCAAAATTTTAAATACCTCGATCAAATCCCCCCTCAACCTTCTACGCTCCAATGACTAGAGACCTAACTTGTTCAACCTTTCTCTGTAACTTAAGTGCTGAAACCCAGGTAACATCCTAGTAAATCATCTCTGCACTCTCTCTAATTTATTGATATCTTTCCTATAATTCAGTGACCAGAACTGTACACAATATTCCAAATTTGGCCTTACCAATGCCTTGTACAATTTACAAGTGTTGAGGAAGATAAATGCGATGTTAGCATTTACTTTGAGAAGATTTGAATATATAAGTAGGGATGTAATGTTGAGACTTTATGAAGCACTGGTGAGGCTTCACTTGGAGTATTGTGAGTTGTTTCGGGCTGCTCAACTAAGAAAGGATATGTTGGCATTGGTGAGGGTTCAAAGGAGGTTCATGGTAGTGATTCTGTGAGTAAAAGGCCTGAGAAGTGTCCTGACGAAGGGTCTCGGCCTGAAACGTCAACAGTGCTTCTCCCTATAGATGCTGCCTGGCCTGCTGTGTTCCACCAGCATTTTGTGTGTGTTGTTTGAATTTTCAGCATCTGCAGATTTCCTCTTGTTTGAACGTATGAGGAGCATTTGATGGCTGTGGGCCTGTATTCATTGGAATTCAGAAGAATGAGGGGTGACCTCATTGAAACCTATCAAATGTTGAAAGGCCTTAATAGAGTGGATATGGAGATAAGGGAAATTAGGGATAGTATCAAGTCCAAAGAAGAAACATATAAATTAGCAAAAAAAGCAGCACACCTGAGGACCGGGAGAAATTCAGAGACCAGCAGAGGAGGACAAAGGGCTTAATTAGGAAAGGGAAAAAAGATTATGAGAGAAAGCTGGCAGGGAACATAAAAACTGACTGTAAAAGCTTTTATAGATGCGTGAAAAGAAAAAGATTGGTCAAGACAAATGTACAGTCAGAAACAGGTGAATTGATCATAGGGAAAAAAGACATGGCAGACCAATTGAATAACTACTTTGGTTCTGTCTTCACTAAGGAGGACATAAATAATCTTCCGGAAATAGTAAGGGACCGAGGGTCTAGTGAGATGGAGGAACTGAGGGAAATACATGTTAGTAGGGAAGTGGTGTTAGGTAAATTGAAGGGATTAAAGGCAGATAAATCCCCAGGGCCAGATGGTCTGCATCCCAGAGTGCTTAAGGAAGTAGCCCAAGAAATAGTGGATGCATTAATGATAATTTTTCAAAACTCCTTAGATTCTGGATTAGTTCCTAAGGATTGGAGGGTGGCTAATGTAACCCCACTTTTTAAAAAAGGAGGGAGAGAGAAACCGGGGAATTATAGACCGATGTGTCTGACATTGGTGGTGGGGAAAATGCTAGAGTCGGTTATCAAAGATGTGATAACAGCACATTTGGAAAGAGGTGAAATCATCGGACAAAGTCAGCATGGGTTTGTGAAAGGAAAATCATGTCTGACGAATCTCATAGAATTTTTTGAAGATGTAACTAGTAGAGTGGATAGGGGAAGAGAGAGCCAGTGGAAGTGGTATATTTGGATTTTCAAAAGGCTTTTGACTAGGTCCCACACAGGAGATTAGTGTGCAAACTTAAAGCACATGGTATTGGGGGTATGGTATTGATGTGGATAGAGAATTGGTTGGCAGACAGGAAGCAAAGAGTGGGAGTAAACGGGACCTTTTCAGAATGGCAGGCAGTGACTAGTGGGCTCAGTGCCCCAGTTGTTTACAATATATATTAATGATTTAGACGAGGGAATTAAATGCAGCATCTCCAAGTTTGCGGATGACATGAAGCCGGGCGGCGGTGTTAGCTGTGAGGAGGATGCTAAGAGGATGCAGGGTGACTTGGATAGGTTAGGTGAGTGGGCAAATTCATGGCAGATGCAATTTAATGTGGATAAATGTGAGGCTATCCACTTAGGTTACAAGAACAGGAAAACAGATTATTATCTGAATGGTGGCCGATTAGGAAAAGGGGAGGTGCAACGAGAACTGGGTGTCATTGTACACCAGTCATTGAAGGTGGGCATGCATGTACAGCAGGCGGTGAAAAAGGCAAATGATATGTTGGCATTCATAGCAAAAAGATTTGAGTACAGGAGCAGGGACGTTCTACTGCAGTTGTACAAGGCCTTGGTGAGACCACACCTAGAGTATTGTGTGCAGTTTTGGTCCCCTAATCTGAGGAAAGACATTCTTGCCATAGAGGGAGTACAGAGAAGGTTCACCAGATTGATTCCTGGGATGGCAGGACTTTCATATGAAGAAAGACTGGATCAACTAGGCTTATACTCACTGGAATTGAGAAGATTGAGGGGGGATCTTATTGAAACGTATAAAATTCTAAAGGAATTGGACAGGCTTGATGCAGGAAGATTGTTTCTGATGTCGGGGAAGTCCAGAACGAGGGGTCACAGTTTAAGGATAAAGGGGAAGCCTTTTAGGACCGAGATGAGGAAAATTTTCTTCACACAGAGAGTGGTGAATCTGTGGCATTCTGTGCCACAGGAAACAGTTGAGGCAGTTCATTGGCTATATTTAAGAGGAAGTTAGATATGGCCCTTGTGGCTAAAGGGATCAGGGGGTATGGAGAGAAAGCAGGTACAGGGTTCTGAGTTGGATGATCAGCCATGATCATACTGAATGGCGGTGCAGGCTCGAAGGGCCAAATGGCCTACTCCTGCACCTATTTTCTATGTTTCTATAATGTTTCCTATGATGGGTGTGGGAGGGATGTCGAGGACCAGAGGACACAGCCTCATAATATAGGGATGTCCTTTTAAAAACAGAGATGAGGAGGAATTTCTTTAGCCAGTGAGTGGTGAATCTGTGGAATTGGTTGCCACAGGCAGCCCGTGGAGAGCAAGTCATTGAGAGATTTGATTAATCAGGGCAGGAAGGAACATGGGGAGAGAAGCTAAGAGATTGGAGCTGAGATGGAAAATGGAGCAGACTCGATGGGCCAAGTGGCCTAATTCTGTTCCTATACATATATATGTCTTATAGTAACTTTTTATGTATCGTGCTGAACTGCTGTCACAAAACAACAAACTTCTTGATAATATACCTGATTCTGATACTTATCTAATGTTTAGATGACATTACATTGCTCTGGAATTCATGCTTACCAGTGCCTTACAGGGCAGGAAAGCTGAATGGAGAAGAAGAATCCTGGCTAAACCATGGATGCCATCATAGCATACTGGTTAGCGCAATGCTATTACAGTTCGTAAGTTTTCAATCAGTTTGTACTTCAATCCTGGCATCCCCTGTAAGGAGCCTTGTACATCCTCCCCGTCGACGCATGGGTTTCTTCTGGGTGCTCTGGTGTCTTCCCAGGTTAGGAGAGTAATTGGTCATTGTAAATTGTCCAATGGTTTGGCTAGGGTTAAGTTGGTGATTGATGAACAGAGTGACTTGGAGTGCTAAAAGGGCCTATTCCTTGTTGTACCTCTAGATAGATAGATGGTTAGATAGATCGTTCATTCGTTATGTGCCATGTCATGACATGGGCGATCATGGTCTTTCCATGACCGTGCCTGTTCTTGGCAAATTTTTCTAAAGAAGTAGTTTGCCATTGTTTTCTTCTGGGCAGTGTCTTTACCAGACAGGTGGCACCAGCCATTATCAATACTCTTCAGAGATTGTCTGCCTGACGTTAGTTGTTGCATAACCAGGACTTGTGATATGCACCACCTGCTCTCACAGCTTCACGTGACTCTGGTTGGGGGGTGTGGGGGCTGAGCAGGTGCTACACTTTACTCAAGGGCGACCTGCAGGCTAGTGGAGATAAGGAGCACCTTACACCTCCTTTGGTAGAGATGTATCTCCATCCCACTACCCTAGACAGATAGACAGACAGTTAAGGCCTTTTGAAATCACTATGTGGCCATATTGTTGATACCTAAAATAGAAGCAGTATCTCCAGCCCAGCTGAAAAGAGAAGGACATTAACTTTCATGAAAACATATGATCCTTTCAAACCATCTGTTCAAAATCCAACTTAAAAAATAAGAGCACTCTCGTACTAATTCTAAGCCAAAGCTCATGAAAAGCTGTTGCAATGACTATATCCATCAGCTCTTTCACCCCTCTTGGAATTAATTCCAAACATTTGCACCTTCAATGTGAATTTGTTTAGCCAAGTTTAGTCATGATGAATGTGTAACACATCTTCCACTTTGCACATGTCTGTTGACCTGCAGGGTTTATGCAGCACCAATGCTTTCATTTCAGAGGGTCAGCTTTGCAGGCTTTCTTTTCTGATGTGTTTTGCAGCCTATTTGAGATTGTTATTTTTTTAAAAGTTGTGTTTATGGAGAGTTCCTGTTTTTCCAGAATCATGATTTGATTTGCAACAGAGCATAAGAGATTATTTCACAGTTTTGCATAAACATTTGGCTTCCTTATTAAAAAAATCACTGTAGTATTTAGTAGAAGAAATTTTTATACTAACATCAATCAGATGATGTAATATTTCTCACCATATATCTGCCAACCAGCTGTGCTATATCATGTATTCTCAAGCACACCTGGACTTTGCATTCATCTAGGCCAGGGCATCTTCTCACACCTACTGTCGGGTGGGAGGTACAGAAGCCTGAAGTCCCACAGTACTAGGCACAGTAGTCCACCCATTAGCCGTAAGATCGGGGTTCAGTTTTTGCCACTGTCTATAAGGAGTTTGTCCGTTCTTCCTGTGATCACGTGGATATCCTCCGGGTGCTCCAGTTTCCACCCATATTCCAAGGATGTACAGGTTAGTTAGTGAGTTGTGGGCATGCTATGTTAGTGCCGGAAGCGTGGTGACACTTGCAGGATGCCCCCAACGCAATCCTCGCTGATTTGGTGTACAAATGATGAGTTTCAATGTACCTGTGACCAATAAAGCTAATCCTTTTTTAATCTAGAAAAAAAATTCATAGTTTACACTTAATAATTGGCTTCCTTGAAACATCATTGCAGTATTTATTAAATGAAACTTTTTAAACCATTTGATGTAATATTTTGCACCATATACGTGCCAGCCAGCTGTGTTATATTATTTATTCCAAGAGCAGCTGGACATTGCATTGTGGGTAATCAAATATCACAAATTCCCACCATCTGGGCCAGGCCATCTTCTCACATCCACTATTGCGCATAGAACACAACATTACAGCACAGTGCAGGCCCTTCTGCCCATGATATTGTGCCAACCTTTTAAACTGCTCCGGGATCAATCTAGCCCATATGTCTTACATAACCCTCTATTTTAAGGATGTGCAGAATCCTGAAATCCCACACAACCAGATTCAAAAACAGCTACTTCCCTTCAACTATTCGGTTCTTGAATGAACTGGCAAAATTCTACTAACCACAGTTTAGCAAAACTATGAACACATTACACTAAAGTGGCCTTTGTGTCTTGTTCTAATTGTGTGTTCCTATACAATTAATGTTTGTTTATATTTTTCTTGTGAATGCCACTGATACTGTAGGATGCTATGTCCTGTGAAGCTGCTGCAAGGAAGTTTTTCTTTGCACCTGTGCATATATGTAGTTGGCAAATATAATAATAAATGGGACTTCGACTATGAACATGCTGCCTAAATTATAAAGTACAGCATGAAGATTTATAGAAGGGCAAAAACAGTTATGCATCCTATTAAATAAGCTCTGTCTTTCCCATCTTACATTTAAGTTAACTTGATCTGAAAGGGTTAACATATAAGGAAAGTGTACTGGGCCTGTACTTGCTGGAGTTTAGAAGAATAAGGGGAGAGAGATCTCATTGAAAACTACCAAATATTGAAAGGCGTGGCAAAGTAGTTTCCAATTGAGGGGGGCATCTAGGACCAGAGGGCAAAGCTCCAGAAAAGAAGGATGTTGCTTTAGAACAGAGATGAGGAGGATTTTTTTTAGCATGAGGGTAGTGAATCTGTAGAATTCATTGTCACCATCAGCTGTCATTGGATATATTTAAAGAAAAAGCTGTTAGGTGCTTGATTAGTAAGTGTGTTAAAGGTTACAAGAAGAAGGCTGGAGAATGGGATTGAGAGGGGTAAAAATCAGCCATGACTGAATGGTGGAGCAGACTCGATGGGCTGAATGGCCTGATTCTGCTCCTGTGTCTTATATCTTATGATCTGCAGACATCTTGTCTACTGGTCGGAAAGCTGTTAGTTTGGATTTCACTCTTGGTCTTGAGTGCACAATACTGGCTAACAGTTCATTGTAGCTCTGAAAGAGTTGTGTAGAAGCAGAGATAACTACCCTGGAATTAGAATAGCTTCCTCACACACTCAGGTACTATGGTACCTTTGGATCTTTTAAGTTTCCCCAAGGGAAAATAGGACCCTCATTTAACATCCCATCCAAAGGACAACATTTTGAATACCAACTTCAAAATCAAAAAATTCAAAGTAAGTTTATTATCTAAGTATATATAGGTCACCACAAACTATCTTGAGGTTCATTTTCTTGCAGGCATCCACAGAAAAATACAGAAATACTATAGAATTTATGGAAAACTGTACTTAACTAAGACTGATAAACAATCAATGTGCAAAAAAGACAAATTGAGCAAATAATAAAAATGCAAATAAATAATACTAAGAACATGAGTTGTAGAATTCTTGAAAGTGAGTCCATAGGTTGTGGAGCTAGTTCAGCATTGAGGTGAATGAAGTTATGCACACTGGTTCAGGAGCCTGCTGTACTGTTCATGGACTCAGGGTCTTGGACTATATATTTTTTGTATGTTTGTACTCTACTGATACCTTATACGTGCTTGCTGTTATATGTGCTATACATACAGAATGCCTTGTGCTGTGTGTGACTGTTGGTACTGTGTTTTACACCTTCTCACTGGAGTAATGCTATTTCATTTGACTGCATTCATGGGTATTCGTATATGGTTGAATGTCAATTGTGGTGATATCACATGGAAGAACGTGATTGGAGAGAGTTCTGAGCATGCGCAGAAATGATAGAAAGATCTGGAAGCATGGCATTGTAAGACTTGTGTGGTTGTTGTTGTTCAATAAAAGTTTTATTCTTTATTAGAAACCCACGCTACATATTAATGTAAAGAACAGAACATGAAGTCAGTCTGGAAGAATAACACGTTACCTAACATGGGAGAATCGAAGATAATCAAAAAGAGTTCAAACTGTTTTGCTGTTGCTAACAGTTCAATTGACACTGACACTTCAATTGTCTGGGAACATAGCTGAGAAGTGGAGAAAACTTGAGCAATGTTTTGAAATTTATTTATTGGCGATCAGAATGGAAAAAACGAAAGCTGCGCTTCTACTTCACGTAATAGGTGACGACACACTTGAGGTATATAATCATTTTATTTTTGAAAATGGAGATAATTTAAAGTTAAAATCGATAATGGACAAATTTGAAGAATTTTATATACTGGTAGTCCCCGAGTTACGAATGTCCGACTTACGGACATTTTAAATTGGATCACGACGCCATCCGCCATTTTAAGTTGTTACCATTGACACATTGGGTGTGTAACTTTGTATTTGGCTTAAATTTTTCTAACAAGATTCACCCCGACCCCGCCCCCTCCCCCCCCATTCCAGTCGGCTGGTGGGGCAGTGAGATCAGCACCAGCCTGGAGAATGGAGGTTTCCGAGTCCGGTCCGGTGACAGACCGCTCCCTTGCCGGGTTGATGTCAATCCAGTGACTCCCATACCATCCGTGCCAGGTTGATGTTGAGGTCGCAACTCGACCTCGTTAAAAAAAACACTGCCACCTCCAGTTTAAATTCCGACGCGGAATATTGTGGAAGATCAAATACAGTACCCAAACCCAGCACAGCTCCCACTTGTCCCATTTAACCTGTCCAGTGCAGTGGATTTTTGAACCCGGGGAATTCAGTGCGGTCGTCCTTAGGACCCAGCGGACCTTGGGAGCTGGCGCAGCTCAGGACCTGCTGCCCGCAGTGATACTGTTCCGTTGATGGGAAGCGATCGCGATTGAAAATAAAGTGGAAATAATAAAGCGATCGGAAAGAGGTGAAACGCCATTGGTCATTGGAAAAACGTTAGGCTACAGTCAGTCAACGATTGGAACAATTTTAAAGGAAAAAGTGAGAATAATGGAGCATGTGAAAGGCCCTGCCCCGATGAAAGCTACAATTATTACTAAGCAACGCAGTGGTTTAATTAGTGGAATACATACGTTTCTTAAGTGTTTTATATGCATAGAAAGGTAAAATATATACTATATACTAAGACAAACGTTTGACTGATGCTAAATAATACCGGGTGCACTTGGTCAGACTTATGTACAAATCCGACTTAAAGACGGACTCAGGAACGAAACTCGTGCGTAACCCGGGGACTGTCTGTACTGAAGCATAATGTGATGTATGAGCAGCATAAATTTTTTATATGTAAGTAGAGAGCTGGTGAAACTATTGATCAATATGTTACTGAGTTGAGACACCGGTGTAAAACATGCGAGTTTGGAGAACTGACAGACTTTCTCATTAAAGACAGAATTGTTTGTGGCATTCTGGATAATGGTCTGAGAGAAAGACTTTTAAGAGAACAAGACGTAAACTTGGAAAAAGCTTTAAACTTGGAAAAAGCTTTGATGCTCTGCAGAGCTTTGGAAACCGTGACGTCACAGGCTAAAGAACTTTTCATTGAGGACTGCAATGTGGAGGCTGTGAGGAATCGCGAACATATTAGAAAAAATAATAAAATGACAACGAAACTGACAGAGAGCAAGATGTCATCTGAGAGAAAAAAGCTATGTGAACGCTGTGGGTGGCAGCATTGGTCAAAACAGTGTCCAGCGTATGGGAAAATGTGCAATGACTGCGGTAGGAGCAATAATTTTCCACGCTGTTGCAGAAGTAGAAAGAAAATAAAACAAGCAAGTGCAGTGCTTGGAAATGAACCTGAAGAGTTTTATATAGATGTGCTTTGTGAAAACAATCAAAGTAAGAATGACTGGACTATTCCATTGCAAGTGAATCAAAACATTGTTTAAACTTGATACTGGAGCACAAGTAAATGTTCTTGCAGAATCTGAGTTTAATGCATTAAAGCCAAGAGCAAAGTTACATCAGACAAATATAAAAGTGACTGGGTATTGAGGTGCAGACATTCCAGTTAAAGGAACATGTGTGGCAAAAGTATCATACAAAAATATTGTACACATGCTTTCATTTGTGGTGGTACTAAGGGATGTACAGTCAATAGTGGGTTTATCTGCCTGTGAGAGATTGAATTTGGTGAAAAGAGTCTTAGTCCTGGACAGTGACACAGAGTCAGAATACAGTGACTTGATGAAAGAGTATGAGGACTTGTTCAAAGGGCTTGGTTGTCTTCCAGGAGAGTACACGATTAAAATTGACAACACAGTGCCACCCGTAGTAAATCCATGTAGAAAAGTGCCTTTTGCATTACGTCATCAACTGAAAACCGAGCTTGACAGAATGAAATGGCTAGGAGTCATAAAAAAATTGATGAACTGACTGAATGGGTCAATTGGCTTGTCATTGTTGATAAGAAAAATGGAAAACTGAAGATTTGCTTAGATCCAAGAGACTTGAGTCAAGGCATTAAAAAAGAGCATTTCAAATTGCATACTCATGAAGAAATTATGTCACAGTCTGCTAATGCAAAGTACTTTAGTAAATTAGATGCATCCTCTGGATTCTGGCAACTTAAACTAGATGAACCGAGTTCAAAGTTGTGTACCTTTAGCACTCCTTTTGCCAGATATTGGTTTCTTTGGCATCCGCTTGGAATTGCATCAGCTCCTGAAGTGTACCATAAAACCATTCACATACTATATGAGCACATTGAGGGCGTGGATACTTCCATGGACGATATTATTGTTTGGAGATCATCTAAACAAGAACATGATGCCAGACTCAGACAAGTCTTTGAGGCAACACGCAAGGCAAACCTGAAGTTGAATAAAGACAAATGTCAGCTAGGAATGACTGAATTTACCTTTGTGGGTGATATCATCAGCGATGAGGGTGTGCATCCTGATCCATTGAAGGTTTCTCCTATTGAGAACATGCCAAGACCGCAATGTAAAAAGCATGTTCAAAGGTTCATGGGAATGGGGAACTACATGGGAAAATTCATACCCAATCTTTTGGAACAGCTTCCTCCATTGAGGCAACTACCAGAAAAGTAAAATGAATGGAGCTGGAATCATGAACAGGAGAAGGCATGGCAAAATCTCAACAAAGTGCTCACTAAAGAAACCTGTGTTAAAATTCTATGATGCTGAGAGACCCATCAAAATCTCATGTGATGCATCTCAAGCAGGCTTAGGGGCAATATTACTCCAGAAACATGATAAGGAATGGCTACCAGTGGCATATGCATCTCGTTCATTATCTGATCCAGAAACAAGGTATGCCCAAATTGAAAAAGAATTGCACAGTATCATGTTCGCTTGCGAGAGATTTCGTCAGTTTGTGTCAGGGCAATCTACTGACGTTGAAACTGATCATAAGCCTCTGATTGCATTGTTTCACAAACCTTTAAGTGCCTGTCCTTTGCAAATTCAGTGAATGATGATCAAATTGCAAAGATATGCGTTCAATGTGTCATACACCCCTGGAATATTCATGTACAAGGCTGAGACACTTTCCAGAGCTGTGGATCCAACAACAAAAGACAGTCACAGTCTGTTGATGTTCAGGCATTTGTTAAAATAATCATAGAGACTGTACTTGTTGCTCCTGAAGGGTTGGAACTGCTGCATCTTGAGACAGAGAAGGACAAAATTCTCAGTTAGGTAATACAAGTGGTGATGGACGGATATCCAGATAATAGGCATGACTGTACCTCAGAAGTACAAGAATACTGGAACCACAGATCAGAACTTTCTGTTGTGGGTGGGATATTGTACAAAGGTAGCAGAATTGTGATTCCTAAAAGTCTCCAAAAAGAAATGCTTGGGAAAATTCATGAAGGCCACCTAGGTATTGAAAAGTGTAAGAGAAGGGTGCGGGAAGTGAAGTTTTAGAACATAGAACATAGAATAGTACAGCACATTACAGGCCCTTCGGCCCACAATGTTGAGCCAACCCTCAAACCCTGCCTCCCATACAACCCCCCCACCTTAAATTCCTCCATGTACCTGTCTAGTAGTCTCTTAAATTTCACTAGTGTATCTGCCTCCACCACTGACTCAGACAGTGCATTCCACGCACCAACCACTCTCTGAGTGAATGACCTTCCTCTAATATCCCCCTTGAACTTCCCTCCCCTTATCTTAAAGCCATGTCCTCTTGTACTGAGCAGTGGTGCCCTGGGGAAGAGGTGCTGGCTGTCCACTCTGTCTATTCCTCTTAATATCTTGTACACCTCTATCATGTCTCCTCTCATCCTCCTTCCCTCCAACGAGTAAAGCCCTAGCTCCCTTAATCTCTGATCATAATGCATACTTTCTAAACCAGGCAGCATCCTGGTAAATCTCCTCTGTACCCTTTCCAATGCTTCCACATCCGCTTCCACTATGCTTCCATAGTGAGGCAACCAGAACTGGACACAGTACTCCAAGTGTAGTCTAACTAGAGTTTTATAGAGCTGCATCATTACATCATGTCTCTTAAACTCTATCCCTCGACTTATGAAAGCTAACATCCCATAAGCTTTCTTAACTACCCTATCTATCTGTGAGGCAACTTTCAGGGATCTGTGGACATGTACCTCCAGATCCCTCTGCTCCTCCACACTACCAAGTATCCTGCCATTTACTTTGTACTCTGCCTTGGAGTTTGTCCTTCCAAAGTGTACCACCTCACACTTCTCCGGGTTGAACTCCATCTGCCTCTTCTCAGCCCACTTCTGCATCCTAGCAATGTCTCTCTGCAATCTTCGACAATCCTCTACACTATCTACAACACCACCAACCTTTGTGTCATCTGCAAACTTGCCAACCTACCCATCTAACCCCACATCCAGGTTGTTAATAAAAATCACTAAAAGTAGAGGTCCCAGAACAGATCCTTGTGGGACACCACTAGTCACAACCCTCCAATCTGAATGTACTCCCTCCACCACGACCCTCTGCCTTCTGCAGGCAAGCCAATTCTGAATCTACCTGGCCAAACTTCCCTGGATCCCATGCCTTCTGACTTTCTGAATAAGCCTACCATGTGGAACCTTGTCAAATGCCTTACTAAAATCCATGTAGATCACATCCACTGTACTACCCTCATCTATATGCCTGGTCACCTCCTCCATGAACTCTATCAGGCTTGTTAGACATGATCTGCCCTTCACAAAGCCATGCTGACTGTCCCTGATCAGACCATGATTCTCTAAATCTTGTTATATCACGTCTTCTAATCCAGGCACCATCCTGATAAACGTCTTCTGCACCCTCTCCAAAGAATCAACATCCTTCCTATAGTGGAGTAACCAGAGCTAAAACATCAGATGGAGCCTAACTAGAGATTTATAAGATGCAACATAACCTCCAGACTTTTGAACTCAATGCTGCAACTAATGAAGGCAAGCATACCATATGTCTTCTTAACCATCCTATTAACCTGTGTAGCTACTTTCAGGGAGTTATGAACCTGGTCCCCAAGATCCCTCTGTTTCTCAATGTTGTTAAGGATCTTGCCCATAACAATGTCTCATTACGTTTGACCTAGCAAGCTACAACACTTCCAGGTTAAACCCCGTTTGCCATTTCTAAGCCTATATCTGCAACTGATTTAATTCCCACTATATTCTTTGCCAGCCTTCTATACTATCCACAGCGCCACCGTCTGCAAACTTACACATATCTATATTTTCATTTAAATACATCACAAACAGCACAGATCCCTGTGGAACACCACTAACCACAGACCTTCATTTCACCACTAACCTCTTGTCTTCTGTGGGCAAGCCAGTTCTGAATCCAAATAGTGGATTCATCTTGATCTTCAGGATGAGCCTCCCTGAAGGGACCTTGTCAAATAACCACATAACAATTACAGCACGGAAACAGGCCATCTCGGCCCTTCTAGTCTGTGCCAAACACTTATTCTCACCTAGTCCCAATGGCCCGCACTCAGCCCATAACCCTCCATTTCTTTCCTGTCCATATTCCTATCCAATTTTACTTTAAATGACAATACCGAACCTGCCTCTACCACTTCTACTGCAAGCTCGTTCCACACAGATACCACTCTCTGAGTAAAGAAATTCCCCCTCGTGTTACCCTTAAACTTTTGCCCTCTAACGCTCAACTCATGTCCTCTTGCTTGAATCTCCCCTACTCTCAATGGAAAAAGCCTATCCATGTCAACTCGATCTATCCCCCTCATTATTTTAAATACCTCTATCAAGTCCCCCCTCAACCTTCTACACTCCAAAGAATAAAGACCTAACTTGTTCAACCTTTCTCTGTAACTTAGGTGCTGAAACCCAGGTAACATTCTAGTAAATCTTCTCTGTACTTTCTCTATTTTGTTGACATCTTTCCTATAATTCAGTGACCAGAACTGTACACAATACTCCAAGTTTGGCCTTACCAATGCCTTGTACAATTTTAACATTACATCCCAACTCCTATACTCAATGCTCTGATTTATAAAGGCCAGCATACCAAAAGCTTTCATCACCACCCTATCCACATGAGAATCCACCTTCAGGGAACTATGAACCATTATTCCTAGATCACTCTATTCAACTGCATTCTTCAATGCCCTACCACTTACCATGTATGCCCTATTTGGATTATTCCTACCAAAATGTAGCACCTCACACTTATCAGCATTAAACTCCATCTGCCATCATTCAGCCCACTCTTCTAACTGGCCTAAATCTCTCTGCACACTTTGAAAACCTACTTCATTATCCACAACGTCACCTACCTTAGTATCATCTGCATACTTCCTAATCCAATTTACCACTCCATTATCCAGATCATAAATGTTTATGACAAACGGCAATGGACCCAGTACAGATCCCTGAGGCACATCACTAGTCACCAGCCTCCAACCTGATAAAGTTATCCACCACTACTCTCTGGTATCTCCCATCCAGTCACTGTTGAATCCATTTTACTACTTCAATATTAATACCTAATGATTGAACTTTCCTAACTAACCTTCTGTGCGGAACCTTGTCTTACTAAAATCTACTTATACAACATCCACAACTCTGCCTTCATCAATCACCTTAGTCACCTCATCAATAAACTCAATAAAATTCATTAAGGCACGACTTGCCCTTAACATGCCCATGCTGACTCTCCCTAATTAGGCCAGGATTTTCCAAGTTCTCATAAATTCTATGAGAATTTATAGAGTTCCTTCCAGTAACTTCCTTACCACTGATGTTAGACTCACCGGTCTATAGTTTCCAGGATTTCCTCTGGTTCCCTTCTTGAGTAACAGAACAACATTAGCTACTCACCAGTCAGCGGACCTCGTCTGTGGCTAGAGAAAATGTGAAGTTATTGGTCAAGGTCCCAGCAATTTCTTCTCTTGGCCCTATCAATAACTTGGGATATATGCCATCAGGTCCTGGGGACATATCCACCTTAGTTCTCTTCAAGAGACCCAATGCTACCTCCTCCTTTACCTTGAAATGCCTTAGCATATCAACATGCTCAGTACATATCTCCCTATCCTTCTCTTTGGTAAATACTGATGTAAATACTCATTAAGGACATCCTCTGCATCCAAGCAAACGTTCCCCCCTTTATCCTCAAGTGTTCTGACCCTCTCTCTAGTTATCCTCTTGGGCAACTTCAGAATAGAAGCATGTCCATTTAGAAGAGAGGTGAGGAGGAATTTCTTTAGGCCGAGGGGTTTGCATAGTTGGTTCAAGAGAGGCTGCCTTTGTAGTAGTTTGTTTTTGTTTAAATTGAAAACTAGTTCAACACTAGAAGAAAGAATGTGTTTATGAAGTATAAAGTCCAGTGATGATATTTTGTTGTTTTCTGCAGAAGTTCTTACGATAATATGGAATTAGGTACTTGTTGTAACAGTATTGGCATTACCAGACAATGCCTTGACAATCTAAAGATTTCTCTATGTTTGTGCATCGCAATGAGTTTAAAA
Source organism: Hypanus sabinus (assembly GCF_030144855.1). Classification (NCBI taxonomy): domain Eukaryota; kingdom Metazoa; phylum Chordata; class Chondrichthyes; order Myliobatiformes; family Dasyatidae; genus Hypanus; species Hypanus sabinus. The sequence continues at coordinate 204,601,229 of NC_082706.1, read as the reverse complement.
ATAACTTGAAGTTGCCATGGATGAGCTGCTAGGATGAACTAAATCTTACTTTGTGACAATCTAGTGCATCCTTCACTGTGCTTTTAAACTCATTGCAATGCACAATGAGTTTAAAAGTGCAGTGTAAAATGCACTAGATTGTCACAAAATAAGATTTAGTTCATCCTTGCAGCTCACCCATGACAACTTCAAGTTATTTCTTAATTGATTCCAGAGTTTTTAAATCCACTGGGAATTCCTTATTTTTTTAAAAAATTGTAATTGAATGCGGATTTCCTTCCAGTTACTTTAAGCTACTCTTAGGTTTGAGCCATGCCACAGTGATCGCACTTATATTCCTGAGTTTGTAGGTTGTGGGTTTCAGCTGAATTCCAGAGACTTGAACACAAGAGCCTATTGAAACTTGAGAGTTTGATGGCCCTGGGCTGTACTCATTGGAGTTTAGAAGAATGAGGGGGGAGTCTTATTAAAACCTACCAAATATTGAAAAGCTTAGGTAGAATGGACATAGAAAGGATGCTTCCAATAGTGGGAGAGTCTAGGACCTGAGGGCACAGCCTCAGATTAGAGGGATATCCATTTAGAGCAGAGACGAAGAGGAATTTTGTTAGCTTGAGTGTGGCGAATCTGTGGAATTCATGCCACAGCTGGCTGTGGAGGCCAAGTCATTAAGTACTGTATATTTAAAATGGAGGTTGATGGGTTTTTTATGAGTAAGGGTGTCAAAGGTTAAGGGGAGAAGGCAGGAGAATGAAGTTGAGGGGAGAAAAGGTCAGCCATGATGGAATGGCAGAGCGGTCTCAATGGGCCAAATAGCCTAATTCTTCACCTCTGTCTCATGGTCTTATGGTCTAAAATCCAGGCAGGCAATGTCAAGTCATTGAATTAGAGGCCAGCATGCCCTCTTGGATGAACATTACAGATCAAAAGCTACTGGTAAATTGAGGAGAGTTGCCCCAGATTTAAAGGCTCAAAACTTGAATTTTAGCCATGAGATTGCGGTCCTGGTGAAGGGACTTGACTTAAAGCATCAACTATGCATTTTCCTCCATAGAGACAGCATGACCTTCTGAGTTCCTCCAGAATTTTGTGTGTGCATGAGATTGTAGGACCTTGTTCAAGTGCCCTATTGAATCCTGTTGTGTAGCAATCATGGAACAGAAAAAAGATGTTTTAAACCTTTCACATATGTTGTATGGTTGTTAGTTTGGCAGTATACAGGCTGCAGGTTAATAATCACTAAAGACTCCTTCAGATTTTTGCTGTGGGATGGTTTTAATTGCCAGTCCAACATGCCATAAATCTGGCCGACATGGGTTGTTTCATTTCTGGAGCTTTGATTCAATTTGAAAGATGATGTTTTCTATTAAAAATGTAAGCTGGCAAAATAAAAAGCACCTTCTTTCTTACCAACTTATCAACCTATTAAGTTTAAGGGATCTCAGTCCAGGTGCTGAGGAATGGGAATAATTTTGTAAACAGTCTCCAGCAGTTAGCCAGTTGCCAGGCCAAGAAAGAAGATGACGACACCTTGTAATTGATGTGATCACTTTTGGTACTAAAGCTGGTTCCTGGTAAATTGGAAAGGAGGCGTG